>NC_057864.1:108513381-108869631 GCF_019393635.1 Dromiciops gliroides
ATCCTCATCCTGTCAAGCTGGTCTCCACAACTGACTCAAACAAAGAAAGCATAACTATCAATTCTATACTTTTGTATATGTTATTCTTCCTTCTTGGAATGATCTCTTTTGATTCTCCTCAGTCCACCATATCCTATTCTCTTGGAGAGGTCCATTTCAGATTACAACACCCCAATAGGTTTTATTTCAACTTCTTCAGACTACATGCCAGTTTCTTTCCTCTTAACTAACTGACCACCATTATTTAAGTGTCATTATCTCTCATTTTGACACTTTATCACATAATTAGCTTTTCATAATTTGTCTAGGTTCCTCAATTATAGTGTATCTCTTACTAAGGTTTCACGCTTCTTTCATATCTCTCTCAGTGTCTTGCAAAATTTCTAGATATCTTCAGCTTATACTTTTCCTATCTCCTCTTCTTAACAGAAATTTTGCTATCCTGTGGAAGAGATTATATTTTGACCATTTTCTTCAGTAGTGGGTATTTCTTATCTTATTCCCCTTAAGACACTGTACCAAAAGGAGGGGTGAGTATCTTCCTTACTCCTTGTTCATACCTCCATTTCATCCCTTTCCATCAATAGTCAGAAACCTCTTCTCCTCTGAAATTCCCTCCACCCATCAGTCCAAATGGATCTCTAGATCCTTGCTGTAGTCATTTGCTATTTGATAGAGGGGGATTTCACCAGCCCCGAATGATGTGTTTCTACCAGCTAAATATGGCCTCACTCCTCCCTCCTTCTCCCCAAAGCACCCATGAAATTGGAAAGAGGGCCGTCCACACACACAGCTCCAACCTAATTGGCTGGTAGCTCTGATTGACAGAACCCATGAACAAACATCACTTCCTGACTGCCAAACTGACCTTCAAAACCACATAAAAAGTCACTTCTGGATGCTAAAGTCACATGGTTTCCAAGTTACATGCTCTCTTCTCATGGTGGAGCTTCCCTGCAATATTTTTTCTCAACAAGTTGGTAGCGTTCTAAATCTCACAGTCCCCCCTGTGCTTCATGCAAAAAAACATGGTTTCCTCATGTGAAGCAATAACATTATAGACACCTATGACTAACAAAGTAAAGGGAATGAAGAGAGAAAAAAATTGAGTGATGCATAGGCAGTGTAGTTGAGAAGTCCAGCTATGTACTGTCCTTTATGGTTTAATAGCTCAGCCTCTTATCATATTGGTGATCACATACTGTTAAGTCCCCACTCTTGCATTATCCCCACCATCTTCCTTCTCCATTCCTATTAGAGTTCTACTGAACTTTGCTAGAGAAATTCATATATAGTGCCAAGTGGGTCCACTATAAATTTATGTTAAATGTTCCCAAATGAGTTCACACCATTGTGTGACAATTATTCACTTTTCCCTGATTGAATTTCTATCACATACTTCACAGTATTTGTTCCAAAGTCTACTTTTTTCCTTGAGTCAAATTTTTCACTCCCAACACCCTCCTCCTCCACAAAGGACCTCACCTCCTAATTTATGCAGAAAATAGGGTTTGTCCTTCATGAATTGATTCATATCCTCCACTTCTCAAATTCCTTTTATGTTGTCATCTTGCTGTTCCTCCTTTGCTCTAGTCTCTGAGGAAGAGAAGAGAAAACGCTTCTCATTGACAAGCTGAACAATCTCTTTACTTCTGCCTTTGATCTCATCCCCTTGCATCTACTCCAGAAGCTTGTTCTTCAATCATTACCTTTCTCTTTCAGTCTTTATTTCATCTCGTTCCCTGGATCTGTCCCTATTTTTGTTGTTAATTCATTTCACTTATGTCTGACTCTTTGTGACCACATTTTGGATTTTCTTGGCAAAGAAAGTGGTTTACCATTTCCTTTTCCAGCTCATTTGACAGCTGAGGAAACTGAGGCAAACAGAGTTAAGTGACTTGCACAGGGTCACAGAGCTAGCAAGTGTCTGAGGCCAGATTTTAACTCAGGCCTTGTGACTCCAGGCCTGTTTTGTATTGTACCATTTAGCTGCCCACTATCTGTATTACCAATGATCTCTGAACTGCAAATCTAGGGGCCTTGTTTGGTCTAATTACTTGAATTCTCTATAGCTCTTGACATTGTTGATCACCTCCTCCTTCTCTTGAATAATCTCTCTTCCTTTGACTTCTGTAGCACTTTACTGATTGTCTTTCTATCTGAGGATTATTCCTTATTTTCTGGATCAACTCGCATTTTCTACCTATTAAGCACTGACATTCTCCTTGAACTTTAACCTATTGATTCTAGGTCTTCCAGTACAGAACAAGTTACCTCCTTCTGCAACATGACAACATATCAAATAGTTGAACACTTTAAATTTAATCAGTCAACAAGCAATTATGAAGTGCTCATTATGTCCTAGGCACTGTACTATGCACTGGAGATACTGACAAAAGACACTAGGTGGCATGGTGGTTAGGTGCTGGACACAGAGTCACAAGCCCTATGTTCAAAACCAGCCTCAGACACTTACTAGCTGTGTGACACTGGGCAAGTCATTTCACAGCTGTCTATTTCAATTTCTTCATTTGCAAAATGAAGACAGTAATAGCACCTACCTCCCAGGGTTGTTGTGAGAATGAAACGAAATAATATTTGTAAAGTGCTTTCCACACCTTAAAGTGCTATATAAATGTTAGCTCTTCTCCTCCTTTTCCTTCTTCTCCTTCTCTTCTTCCTCCTCCTCCTTTTCTTATTCCTATTCTTTTTACTTCTTTCTTCTTTTTTTCCTTCTCCTCTTCTTCCTTTTCCTCTTCCTCTTCCTTTTCTTCTTCATCCTCTTGCTCTTCTTCTTCCTCCTACTCCTCATTTTATTCTATCATTATATTTTATTCTATCATTCCTGCCTCGAAGGGCTCACACAGTAGTGGGGAAAGCAAACCCCAAAATAACTAGTTACATATAAGCTATATAACGAATAAATGGAAGATTTTGTAAGAGGGAAAAGAAATAAATACTGGAAGGATTGAGAAAAGCCACCTATAAGGATCTGAACTGAGTCTTGAAGGAAGACAGGGAACCTAAGAGGTAGAGATATGGATGAAGACTATTTCATGAATGGGAGATAGCCATTACAAAGATAAGATATGGATTATTGTATTCAAGGATCAGAAAGTAGGTTGTTGTGACTAGCATGTGTGAAAAGGAGTAAAGTCTAAGAAAATCAGAAAGGTTAAAATGTACCGGATAAATACTTTGTATATATTTACATTTACTTAACATATATGTATACAAAGTTATATATGTTTATGTTTTCCCCCATTAATCTTAAGCTGCTTGAGGGCAGGAATTATTCTGCTTTTGTCTTTGTGTATTTAGTGTCTGGCACATATTGGGAACTTTGTTATGTCTATTGATTGGTAAACTCCCAAGTTCTCTTATCTGGGATAAATATCCCTACTTTCTTTAGCTTTCCCAACTATGACATACATTTCAGACCCCAGATGATTTTGGTCATACTTTTCTAGATGAAGTCTTAGTTTGTTAGTACTTGTTTTAACATGGCATGGTTGCAAACCTTACAGGGCTATGTAAAAGTCACCTATGATGAGGTATTTCCACAGAAGAAGGTAGAGTTCCATGACGTCCATGAATATTTTACTTTTGGTTTTGTATCCCCAGTGCTGAGACAGTGCATTATAGATAGTCAGTGCTTTAAAAATGGTGTGCTGAATTAAATAGTGTTAATATGAATGACTAGATGAATGGTGAATGATTTGGCCCCCTACCCCCACCACCCTCTTCTTAAACTGACTAGCTTTGGTTCAAATGGTTGCTCAATTCAGTCATCACCTGGATTCAGTGGCCCAGTGTAGGCCCCTCTGCATCTGTTGGCAGGAACTTAGCTTGGTCAGATAGAGGACATGGCAGGGAGGAGGCCCAGATGGAATAACTGAAATTAGAGGCATCATGGGAGAGGTATCAGCAATCAATGTGAATTTTGCAGGTCAGGGGGTATTTTTGTGACTTGGGGGAATTGTTTATAAGCCTAGTCATGGAATCAGCAACATATGGATTTGGGCTCTGGCTCTATTTCTCATTCACCTTGTGACTTTTGGGTCAGTCACTAGCCTTTCCTAGACCTCAGTTTCTCTATCTGTAACATGGGCAAAAATTTCTGTACCCTTCCCTCCATTTCCTTTAGAGACTAAAAGAAAACGGCAGACTTTGGGAGGTATTAGGGAGAAAGGCATGTAAGAAATAGGAGATCATTAATATGCAGTGAACATACATTTTGCTCCAACAATGCTTGGATAGAATCAGTGCCTTTGGTTGATAATCCCCTTCACATGCACACACTACTTTGGCTTCCTTTTCTGTCTGTGGGGAGTCTTTTACAGCTGTTACAGTGAGGCCTCAGCACTCTTCTCCAAACCCAATAAGCCTCATACAAGGTTAAGGACAGTATGGGATTGAAGGTAGAGGGGCTCAGGGGAAAATACTCTTCCTGTATTGCTACCACTCAATTCTCATACTATCTTCCCCTTCCTTCCTCTCCCCTTCTCTGTCTTTCTTTTCTTCTTCTTTTCCTCCCTCCTCTCCTCTGTCTCAGGAATCATCCTATGTGCAGCCAGCACACTACTTTCACATAATCCAATCCAGGATAAGGATCTTTGGTTTCCAATAAGGAAACTGAAGCTGATATTTGGCATGCACAGCATCGGGTACTTCATTGTTCATTAGTTCTCTGTCTTAAATAATGTTTAATGTTATCTTCTAAGGTGCTTAATCGTAGAGCTATTTGAAAGATTATAAAGGAGAGAGGACTCTTCTTAGCAACACCGTTTATGCCTCTCCCAGACCAGTTAGAGGGTGACAGATTTCAAGAAGGAGTGTATAGTAGCTGTGTTGTTTAAAAATCTAAATGTGGGTTCTAATCTGTCCTCCGCAGTTTGGGGGGGAAACTGGCTAAAATCACTGATAAATTCAGCAAGAGTTTAGGCTTTTAAGGATTTATTATAGCTTGGATCTATGTGGTATAGCCAGAGAGACAGAAACCTTTCCTTTCCTAATAGCCCACGTGAAAATCTCCAACCAAGCTGATGTCTAGAACCAAAAAAAGCCGGCTCCAGTCTGCCAGCCTCTGCTTCCTACTTCCTGTCCTCCTCTATGAAATGGGAGGTTCTTCAAGTTGATTGGTCGAGAGTGGTCTCCTGTTGATGTTGCAGTCCACAGCCTCTGAGAACACTATACTCAGGGTTGGCCACATGTGATCTCAATTTAATCAAATTTAACTAGGTTCAACTTCTGAGAACAACACCCTACTCAGGGCAAGCCAGGTAGATTTAATCATCACAAGTGGGTACTTAGTCTCTGTCTCACCCAATTCAATCACTTCCAAATCAAACTTCAGGTGGGGGCTCCTGGGCGTCTGCCAAGTCCCGTTATTTTATCACATTGGTCTTTTGTTTTCACAGAGGTCCAATGGCATCATGAGGTGATTGTGGACTTGTGGACTTTGAGGAAGGAGCAGAGTGTAGTGTGGGAGACCAGGTAGAATGAAAAGAATAATGGACTTGGGGTGAGAAGACCTTCTAAGCAGTATGGCATTGGAACAATGATACATTTGGAATCAGACATCCTGGAATCAGATTCACACTTGGTCATAACTCCCTCATTTGGAGGGTTGAATTAGATGACCCCTAAGGTCCTCACCACCTCTTAATCTCATTAATCCTATGAGCCCAAACCCAGCTTTGCTATTTACCAACTGAGGGAGCTCAGATCAATCATTCCACCTCTCTGAAACTCAGTATGTTCATTTGTAGATTGAAGATCATAATACTTATATACCCTGGCAGGATGGTTGTAGGGGGAAGTGTTTTATAAATTTTATAGTGCTACATGCATGTTAGCTAATAGTGATCATTCTAAACTAGAATCAGAAACTTCGGTGATAGAATCACTACTTAAGGCAAGTCTTTGTATATCTTTGTATATCTACACTAAAGGTAATTTCATTTTGAATGGGAAACTGTTCTCTAAGGGAAAATCTGTAAATAATCTAGTGGGAAGTTGAATTCTTAACTTTCTCTCATGGAAAAAAAATGTCTAGTAGGTAGGTACCATTTTCTCATTGCATAAGCTCAGTTTTCCTAATTCATTTCCACTTAGGGCCTTTCCCACCCTGCAATTCACTTGCTTGATATTCTTTCAGCAAGCTTTTATTCAACAAACATCTATTAAATGTCTACTACCTTAAAAGCATCATGCCTGTGACCTAGAAAGCAACAGTATAGTTTCAAATGAGTGACTGTGAAGTTCTTATTGCTTGATATGACATGAGTGTAAAACCAACTGACTTTAGAATCAGAGGACCTAGATTCAAAGTTCATCTCAGACACTTATTACCTCTGTGACCTTGGGCAAGCAATGTAACCTACCTAGGTCTCAGTTTTTTCATCTATAAAGTTTGGGCTGGTAGTAAGACTAGACAGTTCCTGAGGTCACTTCCAGGTCTTCATCTATAATATTGTGATCAATGATCCCTGTATAGAAAATTCCAAGCAAATATCATAAATTTTTTTTATTAAATTGAATATGCATATGTATGTATGTGTATGTGTATATGTCAATCGTCACAAAACATTTGTTAAGTATCTAGTATATGCCAGGAACAGTACTAAGCACTGGAGATGCAATAAGAGGTAAAAGACGGTTACCTTGCCCTCAAAGAGCTTATAATCTAATGACGGAGACAACAAGCAAATAAATGTATTCAAACAAACTACATAAAGGATAAATAGGAAACTATTAAAAAAGAGAAGGCACCAGAATTAGGAATATTTGAAAGGCTTTCTGTAGAAGATAGTATTTTAGCTGGGTTTTAGAGGAAGCCAGGGAAGGAAATAGGAGTAAATAAAGAGGGAGAGGATTCCAGTCATGAGGGAAAGTCAGAAAAATTCCTGGAACCCATAAATGGAGTGTCTTGTTCATGGAATAGCAAAAAGGCCAGTATGCCTGTGGTACAGTGTCCACGGAAGGGTGCAAGTAGACTGGAAATATAGGAGTGGGCTAGGTTATGGAAAAATTGGAATTCCAAACTTAAGATCTTGTATTTGATTCTGGAGGCAATAGCAAACCACTATAGTCTATTGAATAGGGGGTGATATGTTTGGCCTACTGTGTGTATATACACATTTGTAACAATCCTGAACTTTATAAAAGACCTTACTCCCCAGCATCCCAGGGCACCTAAGTGGGACAGTGGATAGAGTGATAGGCCTAGGGTTGTAAGACTTGAGTTCAAATCTGACCTCAGATACTTACTAGCTTTGTGACCCTGGGCAAATCACTTAACCCTGTTTGCCTCAGTTTCCTCATCTGTCAAATGGACTGGAAAAGGAAATGGCAAACCACTCCATCATCTTTGCCAAGAAAACCCCAAGTTGGCTCACAGAGTCAGATATGACTGAAACAACTGAACAGCAACAACAACAACAATACAAGGTCTCATACTATATTTAAGTATGAAATAATGAATACCTTGAAAGTCAAGCCATGACCCCAAAGATAGCTCTTTAAATGAGATACATAATAACATACAAGCAGTGGGGGTCCATAAAGTATAGCACCACAAATTCCATCATGGTATGGAAAGCTGATCTTCCTACAGTTGCTCCATCCTTTGTGTATCGTGACCCAAGCATAGAAGACTTCCCCCCTGGAAAGAACTGAATAAACCTGAATTAGAGGGGAGGGAACAGAAAACAACCACGTCTACCTAATCAGGATTGGCCATTGTGGGCATATATCTTTCCTGTATTGCTTAATAGAAATAAAACCAAGGACATATATGTATGTACAACATTTTTATCTCTGCTCTGAGCATAGCACTATGGTGTTTTCACTGCTGGACAGCCTTAGGGAGGTGGGAGGGACTGATCTTTCTGCTCACCTTGGCAGAGGCTGAGCAGAATGTCTGCTCACTGCCTCACTACCAGATTGGCCTTTTGCCAATCTCAAATAGTCAGGAATAGGGGAGGTACCAAAAGAAATGTCATGTAATCAAAAGAGCCCTGGGCTTGGCATCAAAATATTAACATTGAAGGCCTGGCTTTAATGATTATTTGTGTGACTTTGGTTATGTCACTACCCTTCCTCTAATTTCTAGTTTCCTCATCTGTAAAATAAGGAGGGGTTGAGATCATTCTTCTCAAAAGACATCAGCTCCAATGGTGTGGAATTTCATGGCTTAAGTAAGAAATAGATCCTGGTCCTAGAGAGTTTATAGTCTAAAAGGAGAGCAAGTGATATAACAAATACACTAAACAAATAAACAAATTCCTCCCAAACTTTACAATACAAAATAGAACATGAAAAGAACATAAGAATGGGGAAAAGTTTGTTCTTTATGAGGTCTAAGGAAGGAAAAATCTACCTGATGGAATCAGGGAAGGTGTGACATTTAAGCTTCCTTAAAGCTGGGTAGGATTTTGAAAGGTAGAACTCTGTAGTAAGGGCATCCCCGAGCATTAAGAAACATACACACATACATCCATACATATGTACATACATGTATATGTATACATATATGTATTTGTAAATATACCTGCTAAATGCACATCACTGTACTAAGGACTGAAGTTACAATGAAGCTTAAGATCTAGCATAGGATTTAGAAAGCTAGTAACAAAGACTTGGATATGAGATGAATGCACCTGAAAATTCAAGCAACATAATACTGAAATAACCATAAAAAGGGATTTCACAAAGTAGTATAGGATAAGATATAAATTGAGAGGTACAAGTAATCAATTCCATTGGTTACAAGAAGGAGGATCATTGTGAACTGAAATGTATCTTGTTAGAGTTCAAGAGGTGGATAAGTGGAGAGGAGAGGGACTGACAGAAAGAAAAGCAGAACACTGAGAATAAGAATGACAAATTTGGGGTGGAGTGGGGAGCATGAAAAGGTCAGGCTGCCTACTCACCATAGTTTGCAAAGGAAAGTAGGAAAAATAAGTTTGAAAAGTCAGGCACCCCACAGCACCTATCATGGTGCTACGCATATGGCAAATATTCAGGATAAATGAGTCCAATGTACTTCCTCTATGGATACATACACAGACAGATATGTGCAATATATATGCATATGTATGTATGTATGTATATATATATACATATATAATAATATGATTACCTCTCTACATATACACACATAAACATGAGACATTATCCATCTATCTATGTTGTAAGGGCCAAAATCCAATGTGGGGAGAGTTAATTGGGTGGCTCGCCATAATATTGGGGTAAGAAAGGAGATTAACAGCCTCTTCTCAATAAACAAAATAGGATTTATTAATGGGAACAAATTTAAAATACAAGTGAGTTTAATAAAGATAGGGACAATGACAAAAGGAATAGGGGAAGGAAAAAATACAACCCGCAAACTCACTAACACCCAGAATCAGTAGCAGTTCCGAAGAGAATCAGCTGCACAGTGCTTCCTGGTCTGGACCGCAGGTCTGCCACACCAGAATCTCTCTCCCCCTCTCATGCATGCCAAAGTGCAAAACTCTTCTCCCTTCTCTCTCCCACAGGAAACAGGGCCATCCACACACACAGCCTCAAGCTAATTGACTGGCAGCCCTGATTGACAGAACTAACAGGCCACTCTACAAAATGCAAGCCAGTCTCTTCTGGACACCGAAGACCATCTGACTTGTCCTCACCAGGCTTCTCATCATGGTGGGGCTTCCCTACAGTATAATTTGGCCAGGCCCATGCAGACATGCAAGTGTCTGTTATGAGGTCAGTGTGCACGGGCGTGCACCAAGGCCTCCAACTCTAGCCAAAGATGGGGTCATAGAAACTCCAAATCGTGATTAATTCCTTATAATGTATCTATTATCTATCTATCCATCCATCTATGCATTATTTATTGTTGTTTGTCTTTCATTCTCAAAGAGGAACAATTGACATCAGGAGGGTCATGTCTTGACTTGCTGGATTTAAGTGAAGGAGGTCTGTGCAAAGTCATCAGTCTCACTCTCTCCTCCAGAGTCATTCAGAATCCAGTGGCATGACATAGGTTGAGACAACTGGTGATGGCTCCCATGTTATTTACCAGACTTGTGATTTCATCAAAACAGGAAACTCCCAATGAGGAACTTTCTCTACCAAAGCAAATCTGCAGCTTTTCTGCAACTTAGAGAACTGACTAGGACACTGAAGTTAAGTGACTTGCCCAGGGTCACAGAGTCAATATGTTTAAGGACTTGAACCCAGATCTTCTAAACTCTAAGAATAGATATCTATCTACTATGATACCTTTTTCTCTGTCTCTGTCTCTCTCTTTCCTTTTCCATACACATATATTGTATACATGCATATATACACACATATTATATATGTATATATACATATACACATTCATATATCTGTGTGTATATATCTCTCTATAGATGTGTATATATATATAGATGTACAATATATGCAATACATATATGTCTATATTTACATGGTGAGTACATATACACATATATATATACATACACACACACACACACAGTGGTGAGTCAATTGAATAAATTAATCAAATCAACCCCAGTTCTTACTAAGGTAAGTGATCCAATGCTATGCCATGATGCATTGATCAAGTGGGAATATGTCTTAAATGTTCACTAGGTTTGAAAAAGGCTTGGACACCTTCCTAGGTTTACCAAGAATTTTGTTCCAAATGGCTGAAGGACTTGACCCTTTTAGGCTGTAGCAAACTACTGATCTAGGTGGAAGTGGATAGTCAACTGCCTGAAATTGGAGAAGAAGGACTTACTTTGTGGGAAAAGAGAAAACCTCAACTCCCTATTCTCTCATGTGGAGGAAGAACTTGGAAACTTCAAATTCAGGTTTCAGACTGCCCATCTTCCAATTGACATTTTATCTGTACCCCTGAAATAGTTACAAAAACTATTCAGCAGTAAAAACATATGAATGCTAGGATTTACTATTACTCAGCAATACAGCACAGCCTACAAGTCAGTCCTGATTAGGGTATAGTATGGTTGTTTTCAGTCCCCTACTCTTAACTCATGCTTATTCAGTTCTCTCTAAGGCATGACTTCTATTCCTGGGTGACACAATGCCAAAAAGGATGGAGCAGCTCTCTCTAGAATAACACATATACTAACCTCCTAACTTTTGTGGTTTTATATTTTGTGGGAATCCATTTCATGGATAATATAATTTACACAAATGTGTTCATTGGGAGCCAAGGAGGAATGCAGATTCAAGACTACTAAGAGTCCAATAGAAAATGAACAAACAAACAAGCATATCAAAAATCTTACACTATACCTAAAGGATATATCTTGAGCACTTTGGACAATGAATTTCAGGACATATGAATTAACCATTTTCTACATGTGTTCTCTAAGCTTGAGCTCACTTTCCTCTGGACTCTATATGTATTTGAGGGATAGTGTATTACAAAATTTTAGAAGGATTTTTAAAATCAAAGGTTCTTACTTACTATACCAGTGTAAAAGATACTTTCTAAGAGCCCATCAAATGTGGCTGACTAATTAATACAAATTGAAAATAATATTTGGAAATATAATAATAGAAGCTCTTGAGGTATAGGTTTAGGGGAAAAAACACCCACCACTATAAATTCCCTCAGGGGTAACTCTAAAGTCCTACTCTGGGACTCCAACTTGCCAGTGGGAATGCAGGTTGAGAGAATAAATGAGGGATTGCGCTACATAGACAGACAGATAGGTAGACAGATGGATAGATAGATATCTGAGAAATGTGGCATGTCATAGGACAAACCATGCACGAGGCAAAGGGAGTACTTATATTTCTTTGGAATGGACAGCACCTAGGACAGCTCCCACAAGGGCACAGAACTTGGCTAGCTGCTATATTATCTACAGAAGTAGAGGAAATAATCGTTGTTCTGAAATATTTATATCCTAGTCCAGGACACCAAAAACAAAACAAAACAAAACAAAACAAAACAAAACCAAAAACCAACCAACCAACAAATACCCCCCCCAAAAAGGATAAAAACCAACTGGTGAAACAAAGAACTACATAAGCGAATGTAAAATTGTGTTAATTGGTATTTGATTTAGAATAAAGTCATTATGAGACATCTGAGTAGGGGAAGGTCAGTGTCAATGGGAGTAAGCAGAGAAAGCTCTTTGGAGGTGGGATTCATTCATTCTGAGCAATTGCCATGTACCTAGCATGGTCTCAAGTGTCACAGATTATACCCTTTTCCTGCCTATCCTTTCACATACCAGCCAAAAAGCAGAGGGAGGGTTGGGGGTACTTCTCAATACTTTTTTAGACACCTCCAGGTTATTGCCTTTTCTACTTCTGTACAAGGGCCTGTGTTTTTTAAAATAGTTACTATAGACACCAGTTTATCAATATTATACCAGTAAAGCATGGACCATGCGTCTCCTTCACATCTTGGGTCTCAGGCTGCACGGTAGAGAAAGCAGGGAGAGAACTTCAGCATGCCAGTTAGTTCAAGCAGGAGAAAAGCACCCAAAAACCCACGTTGTCTTCCAGAGACAGAGAGACAGATACTATGTGGTCCCAGAAAGCCAAGAAAGAGAGAATGAGACAGAGACCATGTGGTTTCAGAGACACCTAGATGACACCCAGGAGCCCTCCCATGGTGTTTTCCAAGGGTTTTTATCATCTTTTGATAGAGGTGGGTCATTAAACATTGATCAAAGCTAATTGGGTGATTATAAATCAAACAAATCTAATTGGTTAGCATCATTGAACTCTATTGGTTGACAAGATTTGAACCATTTACATTAAAATGAACTCTAGGGATAACAACAGGAAAAAGAATGAAAAAACTCTCACTCAAGTTAATCAAGTAATCCTTCAGCAATCTAGACAAAATAATCTATCTCATTTCCTTTTGTTCACTTGGGTTTGTCCCAGGTGAGATTTAATGAAGTTTCTCAAGGAGAACTTGACTTTCTGGTATGTGTGGGTGGGAGAAAGAACTGACCCCTGGGTCCACCAAGAAATGGATTATTAACAATTATGTTCTCACAGGCCTGATGCAAAGACAGAACATTTAAAAGTTCAGTATTAGTGGATTGAACAAAGAACCTAGGAGAAATAAGGAAGAATCACAGTCCTTCACTTTTTCAATAACTGAATAGTTATTCCAAAGCCTCGTTTAGAATAATACACTATTTCTTCTCTCCAGGACTGGTGAATTATGGTGTGTTGCAGGAGCCCTCCAGCCTCTTGTGGGAAAGTAGCTTTAATCTCATCAGAGTCCTGCAGAAGGGACTATTAAAAGAGCTAATGGAACACATGTTGGAATGGATGTGTCAGGCTGCTGTGATCTAAAGTAATTTTCTGATTTAAGAAAACCCATGTTATAAATCCTTTCATTTCAATTGCCTTCTAGTTCCATATTAAACAATCCTAAAGTGACCAGATTCCAGATGAACTAAGGAAGGGACTAACAGGTGAAAGTGGTGAATCACCCCAAATTTAGTTGGGGTCAGTCATCCCTTATGAGGTAAAATGACATAATCCAAAGAAGTGAAATTCTTTTCTATGAAAAGTATGTAGAACCAGATAGACTTGATCAGAAAGGAGCTTTTTAAGGTAAGAAAATACCTGCGTGCAACATAGACATAGGAACCAGGGCTTTGGTTTAATGAATAAATGTGAGATAAAGAGAAGACCAGAGAGGGAAAGAAGAAATGTGTATGTTCCATGCAGGTAGTGCTTTCTGCCTAACAATTCTGTAGGGATAGTGTATTATATAGAATAAGCATTAAATCCATTTTACAGAGGAGGAAACTGAGGTTCAGAAATGTGCCTTTGTCACACAGCTAGTTGGTAAGAAATAAGCCTAAGGCATCTGACTCCTAGTTCTTTATTCTTTCCATTATATCACACTGAGTGGGGCAGTTAGGGACAAAACATTTGTTACTGAGAGATATTTCGGGAAAATTCCCTGCCTTATGTAAATCACCTAGTCACCTTTAAAAACAATCAAAAGGGAGAGATATCAAAACAGCTAGCTCTTTGGGGTCAGTTACTTCCTTTACCTTCAAGAAACTTAGTTTGTTTTCTCCACATCCAAAACCATCAAACTTGGAGGATAATGACCTTGGCACTTTCTAGGAGTAATGTCATTTGGAGAGCTAGCTGCAAGAAACAGAATCACTTTAAGGGGCTTGAAATCAGATTTTGCTTTTTGGCCTTGGTCACTAAATGCCTTGGGCCCAAAGCCATCCAAGCCTAGAGAGTATTGGCTGTGATTACAAACCTGTTTAGTTTGATGGGTCCTTACAGAAATGGTAGTGCACATAGTTGAAGTCTGCCTTTGGATGCACATTCATCAAGCTAATGAGACTAAGAATGGGAGTTTGCCTTGAGACAGAGAGGTAGACGACTTGAGTTTTCCAGAGCTGGGGATACAAGTCTGAGAGCTAGAATCAGTCTCCTGAGCATTAGCCTTAACCATGTCTTGTGCTGGGGATGCCCTTTCTGATGTTCATCTCAGGTTACAATGCTATTCCCCTACCAGTGTCCCAGCAGCTCCTGAAATTTCATCTCCTTCAAGCAATATTCCTGATTGTCTGGAAGAGAAGAAGCAAAATCTACCAGCAGTTCTGTCTAAATGTAATATGACTGAGTTAGCTAACATTAATATAGCATTATTAAGTTTAACACCACCATATAGGGATAGGTAATTTCATTGACATAAGGAACTATATTTACCTAAACAGATTAAGATATGTTCTCACCTTAGAGTTTGGAAATTTGCATGAGAAACCCAAACATTAAATGACTTGTCCAGAGTCACATAGTCTTGCAGGTAGGATTTGAACCCATATCTTTCTGACTCTAAAGCTTATTCTCTATCCACTATAGAGATAGATGATGGAGCTCATGCCACCCCTCATGGCATAAGGAGTATAAATATTATTACCTCCATTCTATAAAGAGGAAAATAAAACTCAGAGAATATGTTCATTTGTTTGCCATCACATGGGTAGTCAATATCAGCACCATGATTGAGGCCTTGGTCTCCTGATTCCAAATCCTGCATTCTTTTCCTAAGAAGCCCATAGAAGTATCATCACTTTCTACCACATTTCTACCACACTGCCTCAGACCATATGCATCAAAGTATAAATATTCCATTTATCTTGAAAATGTGTTTAAATGCTTTTGTTTGCATCTATAATATATGCCCCTTTGTGTATTTGCATATGTTTATCTCTAATCTCAAAGACAATGACTAGGTCAATTTCATTTCTTAGAATTATAAAGTCAGAGTTGGAAGGAGTATCAGAAGTGTGGTATATTTTTGAGCAGGAATCCTCTCCACAATATCCATGATAATTGTTCTTCTTTCCACTCCTTACATACCTCCAGTGAGGAGGAGCCTACTACCTTCTAGACAGCTCTAATTTTCAATCAAAGGCTCAACTAATCAATTACCAAGCATTTGTTAACTATCTACTATGTGCCAGGAACTGTTAGATGCCAAGAATATAGACATAAGAGTGATACAGTATTCTCTCAATGAACTTTCATTCTCTTAGGAAAGACATGCATATATAAGTAGATATGAAAGAGAGATGAAGAAATAAAAGGTGACAAGGACACTAGCACATCAGGGCATCAGGAAAAGCTTCATGTAGATAATGATGTTTGAGCTGAATCTTGAGTGTCTTGATATGTGCTCACATCAGTTGTCTACATATTTAGACTTAACTCATTATGACCTGTGGTCTAGTCCCCCACTGTGGACAAGAGAGTCAAATGTGATACATATATCACAAGCAATGCTGGTTGGAGGGGAGAGTTTTGGAGTAGGAGGAGAAAGCAAGCTTGAGGTGGTACTGAAGCCAGGCAGTATTTCATCCAGTCTCTAAGAGGGGTGTTGTTGTTCAGTTATGTCTGACTCATTGTGACTCATTTTGGGGTTTTCTTGGAAAGGATTGAAGTGGAGCAGTTTGACATTTCCTTCTCCAGCTCATTTTGCAGACAAGGAACTGAGGCAAACATGGTTAAGCGACTTGCCTAGGATCACACAGCTGGTAAGTGTCTGAGGCCAGATTTGAACTCAAGAAAATTAGCCTTCCTGATTCCAAACTCAGTGCTCTATGTACTGGACCATCTAGCTGCCTCCAAGAGGGGTATAATTATGTGTGTCATTCCCCTTCAAGTATTACTAGTCTAGGGGATTAGAGATCCATAACAAAAGCCACTTATTTTAATTTGCTTAAGGTGGGGAAATGGCCATTAATTTATATTAGCCATCTTGGATTCTTTCTACCAAATCCTAGTTACACAAAAGAATCACCAACAATAAATGGCAAGTAAATGCATTTATCTAATGAAAACAGTAATGAGAAGTTGAGGAAGTAAGAGTGACTTACCTCTTCAGGTTAGACAAGGAGAGAGGGCCTGATCTCACCCAAAGGGAAGTCTCTATGCAGTCTTTCAAGGAGGAAGCAAAAAATTAAAGATGTATTGAGTAATCATCTTCTCCAACATGCTTGCAGCTTCTCTCTTAGAAGTTTCAAATCACTGTTAGTGGAGTTGTGAACTGATCCAACCATTCTGGAGAGCAATTTGGAACTATGTCCAAATGGCTATAAAACTCTAAATACCCTTTGACCCAGTAATAACACTACCAGATCTGTATCACAAAGGCATTAAAAATCAAAGAAAAAGGACCATATAGCAGCTCTTTTTGTGGCAGCAAACAATTGGAAATTGAGGGAATGCTTATCATTTGGCGAATGACTGAACAAGATGCAATATATGATTGTGATGGAATAGTATTATGCTGTAAGAAATAATGAAAAGGATACTTTCAGAAAAAACAACAACAACCTGGTAAGACTTACATGAACTGATACAAAGTGAAGTGAACAGAACCAGGAGGATATTATACATGGTAATAGCAGTACTGTATGATGGTCAACCATGAATAATTTAGCTATTCTCAGGAATACAATACTCAAAGACAATTCCAAAGGATTTATAATTTTAAAAAACCTTCATCAAAAGAACTGATGGAGTCTGAATTTGTATTGAAGCATACCTTAATTTTTTTTCTTTATTTGTTGGATTTTTTCAAGGGGGGGGTGAATCTGTGTTTTCTTTCACAAAATGACTAATATGGAAATATTTTTTGCATGACTGCCTATGTATAATCTCCATCAAATTGCTTGCCTTCTCAATAAGCAGGTAGGGCAGAGAGGGAGAGAATTTGGAACTAATTTTTAAGTGAATATTAAAAAATTGTTTTACGTGTAACTCAAAAAATAATCTTTAAAAGGAAAAAAGTGTCTAGAATGTGTCTAAAACTAACTCATTAAGTGCATTCCACATTCACAGTATTCTTTACACAAATCAGAAATCATGCCTCCCTCTGCATATGCAAGAATATGCAAAATGTCCCAGAATTGTGTGAAAGCTTTATTCCAAGGAAAATCAGGGATGCTAAGAAATAGTGGCATTCCAAGCCCTTCATAATCTAGTTACCTTTCCAGTCTTCTTATACCTTACTCCCACTAAATGATCTTCAATCCAATGACACTGATCTCCTTGATATTCTGAAAATAAGACACTGGTTCTCTCAGCTCTAGGCATTTTCTCTGACTGCTCCTCCCCCATGTTTGGAATGCCCTCCTTCCACTTCACCTGCTGGCTTCCCTGATGTCCTTTAAGTTCCAACTAAAATCCTATCTTCTATAGTAATTTCCCGAGTGTGCTCTCTCTGTTAATTCTGTACATAGCTTGTTTGGTCAGATTTGTTTGTAGTCTTCATCATTAGATTGGGAGCAACTTGAGGGCAGGGACATACTTTTGCTTCTTGTTTGTATCTCTGGTACTTAGCACAGTTCTTGGCACATAGTAGCTGTTTAGTAAATGTTTGTTAACTAACTGGAAATAAGAAGGGGAATCCAGTCATGGAATTGAAGCCAGTTTAAAGGCACAAAGAAATGGGATGACCATATATGAGGAATAGCAGAAGACTAGCTTCATAGAAGCCAAGAGGGAAAATAATGTGTAATAAATCTGGAAAAAGATGAGTTAATATCAGGTTGTAAAGGGCATTTGAGGTCACCCAGAGGAGCTTATAGTCGATTGTTGAAGCACTAGGTAGTCATTAGCATTTATTGAGTAGGAGAATGACTTGGTCAGACCTGTACTTTGTTGGCTCCGTGGAGGATGAGACAGAGTGGGGTAAAACTTGAGGTAAGGAGATCAATTAGATTTGTTATTGTAGTCTTCCTTGTATTGGACACAAAATCGGGCTCCTTGTAGCTTCTATTTTACTAGTTCTGACTTCTATCCTCTAATCACAGTTCTGTCTTCTGGGGCCAAGCAAAAGAAAACAAAAATTTGAAGTGAGATAATCTAAGGATAGAAAAAATCATTGAGGGAATTCAAAACCATGAAATACAAAGTTTGGTTGATGGAGATAGAAATATTTAGCTTGAAGATGGGAATATTTGGGGAAAGAAGTGAAGGGGTTATGGATTAGACTTGATCTGCTTGGCCAAAGAAGGCAGAAATAGGAGCAATGAATGAAAGTTATGTGTTATATTATGAAAGTAATGTGCATAATGAGGGGGAAAAATCTTGTATAAATTTGTTTGCTTGATCCATCATTTCAGTTGTGTCCAAATTTTTGTGACCTTATTGGGGTTTTCCTAGGAAAGATACTGGAATGGTTTGTCATTTCCTTCTCCAGCTCATTTTACAGATGGGGAAACTGAGGCAAACCAGGTTAAGTGATTTGCACAGATTCACACAATTAGTAAGTGTTGGAGACTAGATTTGAACTCAGGAAACTCACTTTTCTGACTTCAACCCCAGCACTCTATCCATTGCACCATCTAGCTGCCTCTTCTACAAATTAGACATATTTAAAATGGAATGGGTTGCCACAGGAGGGAAACAAGGGAACAAATATTTATTATGCACCAAGCACTTTACAAATTTCATTTCATTTGATCCTCACTATAACCCTGTGAAGTAAGTGCTATTGTTATTCACATTTGAGAGATGAAGAAATGGAGACAGAAAGGTTAGTTAACTTGATCCAGATCACACAGCTAGGAAGTGTCTGAGTCTAGATTTGAACTCAGGTCTTTTTGAGAAGATGGTTCCCCATCATTGGAGCTCTTTGAAGGGTCGTTGGCTTACCATTGGTTGGAGATGTTGAAAAAGGAATTTTTCTTCAGGCATGGGTTGGACTAGATAGTGTTTGAAGCCTCTTCCAGATCTTCAATTCTATGCCTCTGTCATAGCCCTTCCCTAATGTGAAGACAGCTATCAATTGACTTCTGTTTCCCCCAAGTCTTTTCTTGGCCAGACTAAAAATCCTTTATTCCTTCAGTTGATTCTTGTGTTGCATGACTTCTGTTTTCTTCCTTCCTTTTCACATTTTTCTGGTTGTTATTGTCATTCCTAAAATGTTCTGTACAGATTTCAATATAATATTTCAGATAGGGATTGGGATTTCTGAATGGGGAAGTGTCCAGTGTAGGACTTTTGATTCATACTGTTCCCAGCATAGAACAGTAGACAAGGGGATTGGTTTAAGAAAATCTTTAGAATGAGTCCAAGTAGGAGTCAGGGGTCTCAGATCCTACCTGGGAAGGTCATTTTTTATTAAAGAAGCAATGCTACTTCTTATCTTTCCTTGCAGTCCTATTTAGCTTCACAGAATCATAAAATTATAGAATTTAGAACTGGAAGAGACCTTAAAGTTCATCTACCTGAACTGTACAGATGAACTAACCACAGCCCACAGAGAATTGGTACATGGAGCTAAACAAGATACTCAAAATATGGTCTGACCAGGGTAGAGTAAAGCAGGACTTTTTACTTATACTGCACTGAGCATAACACCAGGAACAAAAGGGCTGACTTAAGAAAGTCAATAGGTGAAGAAATAAGAGAAAATTACTTTTCTTTTTTTCCTGAAAAAAAAGGTTTTATTTATGTCTTTGGCTGTTATATAATAGTAACTTCCATATATTCCTCTATCTCATGAGTACTTGCTTTATTCTGTTGGGGTTTTTTTGGTTTTTTGGTTTTTTTTGCAGGCCAATGAGGGTTAAGTGACTTGCTCAGGGTCACACAGCTAGTGTCAGGTATCTGAGGCTGGATTTGAACTCAGGTCCTCCTGAATCCAAGGCCAGTGCTTTATCCACTGCGCCACCTAGCTGCCCCCGCCACTTGCTTTATTCTGAATGAAGAAAAATAATAGTTAAGCAAACCTAGACAATCTAGTGATTACACTTGGCAGTGTTTGCATCATTATGAACTCATAGCTCCTTACCTCTCTGTTGAAAGGGGAATGGTGTGTTTCTTCATTTCCCAAGGCTAAGATTGGTCACTGCAATTACTCAACTTTTGACTTCATTTTGTCATTATTTTCATTTATATTACTTTGTCATAGCATATATCATTTATATCAATTCTCCATTTGCTTACATTGCTCTGTATCGGTTCACATAAGTCCTCTCAAGTTTCTCTGAATCTCTAATTTTTGTCATTTCATTTATATGACACAATTTGGTAGGCTATTCCTTAGTTGATGGGGATCTACAAGAAAATATCTTTTTTTCTCCAAAATTGCACAGGCCCCTTGATTCCAAATCTAGCATTCTTCCTATTGTGCTTCCATCAGTTACCAACCTGTAGGTCATAGATAACAGGCAGGAAGAGAGTGGGAGGATGTACTGAGTGAGGGGGGGGTAGGCACATAGTTACTTCAAGGGGGCCACAAATCTAATTGCTCACCAGCATTACCTTTTCACTTTCTAGATCAACAGATTCTAAAGGTATAACTACTATTAGATGTGAACCTCTGAATATGTTTGAAGTTAGAAAGGGGTCTTCATAGTCCTCATGCTAGAAAAGATTGGTAACTGCTTGCTGTACTATACCATTCTGATGTTCTAAATAT
Source organism: Dromiciops gliroides (assembly GCF_019393635.1). Classification (NCBI taxonomy): domain Eukaryota; kingdom Metazoa; phylum Chordata; class Mammalia; order Microbiotheria; family Microbiotheriidae; genus Dromiciops; species Dromiciops gliroides. The sequence goes on from NC_057864.1 coordinate 108,534,332, forward strand.
TCCTCTGGTTTCTAACTATCCTTGAACCCATCACATGGCTTGCAGAGATATTTCTGAGATGCCCAGAGAGAGGAGGGGAGATTCCCCAGCCTTCTCATAACGTTTTTTTTTTTATGATTCCTTGTCAGCAGGTACATACCAGGTCACCAGATGTCACCATGCTCATTTTTCTAGATCCCCTCAGCCACTTGTATTGAGATATTATACAAGGTCCTGAAAAGAGGAGGGCTTTCTGTCCACAGTGAGTGATTCACAGAGTGCTCTATGTTGACATATTGCATAGGCTGTAAAAAGCTCTGTGGCAGTGATTCTAGCTCCATCAACATAATTTTTTTACACATGGAACAGGTAAATCATGATTAAATATTGAATCATTTATCAACTTGTGCACTACAAGCTCAACCTCATAAAATCCCAGGGATAGATTGTGCTAACAAAGCATCTCACAACTAACTGTGATTATGAAAATTTGTCTTTCCTTCCCCCATCTCTGGGAGAAGAAAGAAACAGGAAACAGGAAATTAAAAAGCAGTAAACTTTCCCCCATAAAAAGTATCATTGTAGAGAACTTCACACATCACCTTGGTTCTCTCTTCAGACACCTCCGCAACCACCATACCCACTATTACTCTGCATTTTTTTAATGTAGGTTAAATGAGATAATATATGTAAAGCACTTCACAAACGTTAACCTGCTATATAAATGTCACTTATTATGGTCATGTCATTCTTATTTTTATTAGAGAGGCACATAGAGATTTGGCTCTGAATCAGAAATGACTTTGTTGAAATATTGCCTTTGATATGCTCTGGCTGTACGTGTGACTAGGGACAAGAAAACTAACCTCTGAGTGTCCCAGACAACTCTCTAAGACAACCAGCATTGGCAGAGTGAGTTTATCCACTATGAATTTCCTATAGTAATGAGATCACAGGTTCAGACTTAACAATAATAATAATAATAATAAGTAGTAGTAGTAGTAGTAGTAGTAGCTGTAGCAATAATAGCTGTAGCAATAATAGCAGTGGTGGTGGTGGTGGTGGTGATAGGTAACAAGCATTTGTTAAGTGGATAACAAGCAATAATTAAGCACCTAATATATGCTAAGCAAGCAGCCAGGTGGTGCAGTGGATAGAGCACTGGGCTTAGAACCAGGAAGACTGATCTTCTTGAGTTTAAATCCAGGCCTCAGACACTTAGTACCTGTGTGACCCTGGGAAAGTCACTTAATCTTGTTTGCCTCAATTTGTCACCTGTAAAATGGTTGAAGAATGAAATGTCTAGCCACTCTAGTACCATTGCTAAGAAAACCCTAAATTGGGTCACAGATAGTCAGAAATAACTGAAATGAAACAACAAAAGTACCAAGTACAGTGCAAAGTGCTTAATTAGTCTTATCTCATTTGATCCCCACAAACAACCCTAGGAAGTAAGTACTATTATCATTCCTATTTTACAGTTGAAGAAACTGAGGCAGAGGTTAAGCCCCCTGCCAGGGTCACATCCTTAGTGTCAGAGGCCAGATTTGAACTCGGATCTTATTAACCCTAGGCACAGTGCTCTATTCACTGGTAGCAGTTGTGGTATTAGATGGATCATTTTATATTTATTTACTAATACATATGTTATATTACACCATGGGAACAATGTGCTATAGAGGAATGAGTGTTGGGTTTGGAGTCATTGAATCTTAGCTCTGCTACTTACTAGCTGTGTAATTTGGAGCAAATGAGTAGACCTCTCCAGGCTTCAATTACTCCTGTAAAATGAGGGGTTTGGACAAGCCAGCCTCTGCAGTCCTACCTAGTTCTACATATATGATCCAATGATTCACAAACATAGCTCCTTGAGGGCAGGGCCTTTTTTAAAGTTTTTTTTTTAACTTTTTATTCCCAGGTCCTAGGACAGGACTTGAACATAGTATATGCTTAATAAATTTCTGTTCAACTGAATACACACACACACACACACACACACACACACACACACACATATATATTTGCAGGGCAGTGGGGGGTTAAGTGACTTGCCCAGGGTCACACAGCTAGTGTCAAGTGTCTGAGGCTGGATTTGAACTCAGGTACTCCTGAATCCAGGGCCAGTGCTTTATCCACTGCGCCACCTAGCTGCCCTATGTATACACATATATACATATATATACACACATATGTGTGGGAAGAAGGAAGCACACAATGCTGAAAATGACAATGGGGTGACTTTCAGTTCAATTCAAAAAGATTCTAGGGTTTCAAAGAAAAAGAAAGAATAGTCCTTGCTCTCAAGGAGTTTATATTCATCAAGTATCTTATTTGTTCAGTCCTATATCAAGCAAAAGGGAGGAGATGGCCTAGACAACTAATTAATGCACTTAAGTTTTTCTAGGAAATCCTGTAGGTAGTTCAGATATCCCTACTGATATTCTTGCAACCTCTAGAGAACCTGATGAAAACCCCAGTGGTTTGGGTGGGTAGATAACAGTGCTAAATGTATTGGAGGGCATGGATAAATATCTTATAGGATGGGTAGTGAGTGTAACTGGGTCATTGGAGGAAATACTCATCAGATATTGAGTACCATATATTAAAAGCTAGAAGGATCATGGAGGTGACCAGCTCCTTCTTACTATCAACTTATTTACATATGGGGATGCTGACACCCTAGGAAATCCAATGACTTACTTGAGGTCACTTAAAAAAAAAAAACAAACACCTAGCCTAATGTGCCTAGCCTAAGGCAGGGAGGGATTAAGATATAGCTCTTTCCAGAAGTACCTTCTGCCAGTGTTTAAGTCTCATCAGACAATCAAACAGTGGAAACAGTGAGAGTGAAAGGGTCAGAGGCAGCCTTGATTCAGGAAACCATCCAACCATCTAAGTTCAATACAACGGGCCATTAAGATGAGATAAACTTGAAAAAAAAACCCTGAGTTGAAAGTGGGTCTGTGGATCAAAGGGGAAGCCCCAAAGGGAGCCAATAGAGACTCAGAGCTAAGGTGCAGGTTCCAAGCAACTGAATACTTTGGGGGAATTTTTGGCAGCCAGAGGAACCTCTTTTTTTGTCTTAGGTCATTGTATTGCTGAGAATAGCTAAGTCATTCTCAGCTGATCATTATACAGTATTGTGTAAAATGTGTACAATGTCCTTCTTGTTTGGCTCACTTCACTTTGCATCATTAGTTCATGTAAGACTTTCCAGGTTTTTCTGAAAGCATCAGTGTATCATTTCTTATAGCACAAGAGTATTCATCACAATCATATACCACAGCCTGTTCAGCCATTCCCCAATTCATGAGCATTCCCTTAATTTCCAGTTCTTTGAAACTATAAAAAGAACTATAAATATTTTTGCACCTAAGGTCCTTTTTCTTTAAAAAAAAACCTTTTAGGATACAGACCTACTAGTAGCATTGCTTGGTCAAAGGGTATGCAGTTTTGTAATCCTTTTGGCATAGTTCCAAATTGTTCTTCAGAATGGTTGGATCAGTTTATAACTCTACCAACAGTGCATCAGTGTCCCAATTTTCCCACATCCCCTCCAACATTTGTCATTTTACTTGAGGGACCCCTTTTGATGCAGGAGGAATTGTGGCAGCCCAATTCTTGTCCTATTATACTTTGTTAAGACTTTAATAACACTAGCATTTCCAGAAGTTAGTACTCCATCTGCCCCCAGTGAATTCAAGGAATTTCATAAAACACATATCTATCATGAACTACTTCTTGGTACAATGGGAAGATCACTGGCTTCAGATTCAAAGGGTCTGGAGTCAGATCTTATCTCTGCCACTACCTCTGTGACCTCTAGTCTCTAATGATCTTTCTGGCTCTCTATATTTTTATTCCTTACTCCCTCCCACCCCCATTCCCCACATATTCTTTGATCCAGTGATACTGGTCTCCTGGCTATTCTATGAAAATCCAGTCATTTTCCTTGGCAGTTTCTTGTGCCTGCAATGCTTTCCCTCCTTAGCTCCATCTCCTGGATTACCTGGCTCCTGTCAAGTCCCAGCTAAAATCCAACTTTCTACATTAAGCTTTTCTCAATTCCTCTTAATTATAATGCTTTGACTCTTGTCTAATTTCTATTTATTTTGTTTGTAGCTTGTCTGCACATGGGTTTTCTTTTCTTTTTTATCATGTTTTCATCTCCATTAAATTGTGAGATCTCTGAGGCCTTTTACTTTTCTTCATCTTTCTAGTACTTATCATAGAGCTTGGCACATAGTAGGTGCTTAAATAAATGCTTATTAATGGACTGAGTCCAAATCTGTGATCCTATGATTCCTTTTTTTTTCTTAGCCAGAGATGACTCCAAGTGCCATATTGGATAAAACTTTGAAACATGCAAAGGTCCAGAGATTATGAAGTGAAGTCAACCCTTAAACTTTCAAAGCAGGCACTTGCTAGGAAGAAAGGAGAGTTTGGTAAAGATTTTGCAAATAAGAATTTCACAGCAGTCAAAGATCACTTACTTTTGAAATGGTGCCACCCATTGTCTTGATAAAAAATTAGTCGAAATATAGAGAGCATTTTTGAAGGTCTTCAACTTGACTTGTTCTCCTCTTTGCTCTTTATTTGTATAAACAGGAAACCCAAGGGAAGCAGTTCAAGAACAAAGGAGATAATGATTTCCCTTTCTTCTGCCTCATCAGTCTGCACTTAAGTGATATATACCTGATTATAAGAATGAAGCCATCAATTAGAATCTAGGAGGGCAGCAAAAATGATGAAGAAAGGTGACCTTGGACAAAGGAATTGAATAGAGCCTAAATATGTAAATGGTTTGATTTGATTTGGGGAACAACCTTTAGGGACTTTAATTCCCATCACTCAGCACTTCCCTTACAAATGATGTGTCAAATATAATTGCTCCTGCAGGGAAACAAAGAATCCTTCCATTTGAAGACATCTGTACCATTGCTAGTTCAATGACTGGCAACCCCAGGTACAAGGGTGAACAAACAACTTGCCTGTGATTAGGCATGAGGAACCCCAAGCACCATTCTCCTTCCCCTTAGTGAGACTGTCAGAAAGAGTCAGCATACCTTATAATGTGTCAACACATAACTGAAAGAGAACTGTGCTCACTCTTGGGCTGTCAGTGGGCATTAATTTCAGTCCTACACTGTGGCCAAAAGTGGGCCCAGCCTTAGGCAAAATTTGGAAATAGGCACCTTGCCTGTCATAACGGAGTGCTGGTGGCAGCAGGACAGGCTAGACAGGGGGTTAGGGATCCAGGCCAAGCTGTAGGGCTGGATGAGGGTCACAGATCTGAACATGCCAGCACATGCAGGATGACTCTATTCTAGGCATGAGCACATGGGCCTTTGAGACCAAAAAATAAATTTGTAGCTAGGAGATGAGTCTAACAGGGGAAACAAAAGGCAGGGTACAAGGACTATTGGCCAAGGTTCAAGTAGATTCCCCACTCCAAGGCATCAATACAAATAGCATAAGGGATCAGGTTGTGGGTAGAATTTCAAGAGGGCAGGTAGAAATTATTGAAGAGGTGTACCAGTGCGGGGTTTGGAACCTACACATAGGCCATGGTGCTGGGAAAAGATGAAGAACCACTCAAGAAACTGGTGCAACATGATAGAAACCTAGTTACTAAGGAAAGAGGCTATAAGAGAAGGCCTTTTCCTCTCTCAGCTTTGGTGTTCTTGTCTGTGAAATGAAGGAACTGGGTTAGAAATGTTATCTAAAATTTCTTCCAGTTATGTCTATGACTTTATGTCTCTATGATCTAGTCACTAAGACCCAAGGCTATATCAAAACTAGCAACAGGACTGTAGTAAGCTGATGAGTTCTTGACATAAGGATGCATCTATGCATACATATGCCTATGTAAATATACCCATATATGCACAAAGACATGCAAGTGTATGTATACATGTGTGTATATATATATGTGTGTGTGTGTGTGTGTGTGTGTGTGTGTCTATATCACAAGATCACATAATTTTGAGAGTTGAGGGGGACCTGAACAGCCAACTGTTCTAATCCATATAATGAACTAATCCCCATGGTTACATACCTGAGAAGGAGTCATTGTGTTTTTGCTTAAAGAACTCCACAGATGGGGAAGAAATTATCACTTCTTAAGGTACTCCACTCCACTTTTTGTTGTTATTAAGTCTTTTCAGTCATGTCCAACTCTTTGTGACCCCTTTTAGGGTTTTCTTGCCAATATACTGGAGTGGTTTGCCATTTCCTTCTCCAGTTCATTTTACAGATGAGAAAACTGAGCCAAGTAGGGTTAAGTGAGTTGCCCAGGGTCACACGGACAGTAAGTGTCTGAGGCCACATTTCAACACAGGAAAATGAGTCTTCCTGACTCCAGGAGGAGCACTCTATCCATTGCACCACCTGGTGCCCTCTACTCTACTTCTACACACTTCTAATTGTTAGGGTGTTTTTTTCCTCATATCAAGTCTAAATTTATCTCTTTATCATTTCCACCCATTGCTCCTAGTTCTATCTTCTGGAATCAAAATGAACAATTCTACTTCCTCTGCAAAAATGTCTCCTAAAAACTTGAAGCATATTATTGTCCTATCAACATATCCAATTCCTTCAACCATGGTACACTGGATAGACTGCTAGACCTGGAGTCAAGAAGACTCAAGTTCAAATCCTGCATCAGACATGTACTAGCTGTGGGACCCTTAGAAAGTCTCTCTTAACCTCAGTTTGCCTCAGTTTCCTCAAACGTAAAATAAGGATAATAATAGCACCTTTGTACAATGTTTTTTGGAGAAGCAAAGGAGACAATTTTTGTAAAGAATTTTGCAAACTTTAAAGTTCTATGTAAATGTTATTAATATTTGTAGTCATGGTAGTAGTAGTGGTAGTGGTAGTGGTAATGGTGGTGGTAGTGGTGGTGGTAGTGGTGGTGGTAGTGGTGGTGGTAGTGGTGGTGGTGGCAGCAGCAGCAGCAGCAGTAATAGTAGTAGTAGTAGCAGTGGCAGTAGTAGGTAACATGGACTAAAGATTCTTCACCATTCTAGTTATCTTCCTCTGGATCCCTCCAATTTATCAATGTTTGTTTTGAACCATAAAACTCAGGATAGGAAACAATAATCCAGATGAAATATGACAAAGGTAGGGATGGTGAGATTATCTTCTCCCTAGTCCTGGAAGCTCTGCTTCTCTTAATGACCAAATTAATTCTTTGGGGCTATCACATCACACTACACTGCTGACTTCTCTGGTGTTTGCAATCCACTACAAAAATCATATCTGTTTTCTTCAGAAAAATTTCTAATTTTTTCTCATATTACATTTGCGAAATTTATTTTTTGTACCTAAATGTAAACATTGACATTTTTCTCACTTGAATTTCATCTTTTTAGATGCAGCCCAATCATTTAGTCTTTCAAAATCTTTTTGGATCCCAATTCCATTATCCGTTGTTATAGCAATCCCTCCTAGCTTAGTGTCATCCACAAATTTGAGAAGTATATCCTCTATGCTTTCTTCCAAATAAGCCATAAAGATGTTTAATGGCACAGGGCCAAGCAGATATTCCTCGGTTATTCTACTGGACACCTCCTGTCACATTTACACTGAACCATTAACAAGTATTCCGTGAGCCTGGTCATCCAACAGATTCTGTCACCATGAAATTGTATTTTTTTCATACATTTTTCCATTTTCTTCAAAAGATTATTATGAGATATTTTATCAAAGGCTTTGCAGAATCTAAGATATATATATATACATATACATACATACATATATATCCATATATCCATATATATATATATCTATATATCCATAGGGTTGTCCCTCATCTACTGAAATCTTGTTTAAAAAATTCTCTCCTACCCAGGAGAAGGGTGAGTCCTAAATAGAATCTGGGGTGGGATTAAATCTATAGGTAGGAATTAAGTAGGTATACATTCCAAGAGGAGAAGGATGGGGATTTGCAAGGGACATTAAGTAGGCAATTTTATTGCTTCCCATTTCTGTCCCTCTCCTCAACCAAGAAACCCAGTATGTTCATGTTCCTAATCCTTGTCCCATGATGCTCTTTCCCAGAGTACTTGGATTTTAAAAGGAGATATCTGGAGAGGGATTGCTTAACTCATGGACTGGTAACCTATATCACCTAGTAAAAGATGATAGATAGGTGTGTCAAATTTCAGTGGCACTTAGGATGGTCATTATGACAATGCCTTCCTTCCTGCTGCTTATGGAACGCAACATACAGCTTTTTTAAGGACTCTGACACTTGGTTATTACCCAAGGAAAGAATCACCAGTGGTTATTCAAGCACAGTGGGAGAGATATTTGGAGAGTGGAAGAGAACTTCCTTAAAACACACAGGTCAATTATATCACACAGGTCACCACCTACTCTGTCTAGGCATAAGGATAACTTGAATCAAAATGCACCAAGACATGGCCCAGAAAACACAAAACCATCACTTGTCCTATAAGGTCAAACATTTTGGCCTTTTTGCTTTCAAAACAGCCTTTTCTTTTTCCTCAGCAAATAAGATAATGTTGGGAAGAGAGAGTGAAATTTATCAACAAACCAAATCTCTCTATTTGGAGATATGGTCACACAAAGGAAAGGTTTTGTTCCACCATGAGTAATTCTACACTACAAGTTGCATACAAATGATTGCAGCTGTCACTATCACAACTTTCAGAGGAAATGCAGATGGTATAAAATAATATTCACAAATGGCTAATAGAATTTTAATAGCTTTAGAAAGAGGAGGAGATGAAGGCATTGAATCTACTTGAGATGTGAGGAGAATGAGATGGTCCTAGGAAGGAAGAGGAGGGAGGCAGGGCAAGCCTCATTTTTTTTCCCCCTGTGTTGAGAAGTGGCAAATCCCTGGTGTATTGATTTATATGAGGATTAAACTATGATCACAGTCTCTAGCCTTGCCTGGGAGGCATGTGCATAAAGTATGAGATTTGCAATATGCAAATGTCACCTATGATGAATGAAGTGCATCTAGTGTCTCGAGGACACCCAGATGCTAACCAGCCCCCGATTCCATGCTGGAAACTTGAGGCATCAGAGCTCTGGCACTCCGCAGCTTTTCTGAAGCTAATTGATTTTTCTTTGCCCTGTGGAATTGATTTCTAAACTCTAGCTACTGGACCGCAAATTGTTCTGTCCAGTTATTTTCATCTGTCCAGGAGTACTGACACTCTTCCTTCTTCAGGCTTGGCAGAGCTCCGTAGTGATGACTTCTCACCTCAGCAGGGGTACACACTCACCTTCCAGGGCTGTTTGGTGAATGAAATACTCTTGTGTTCTGGTTTCTAAATCCTAGGACTGGTACTGGAAACAATTTGGCTCTCATGAGCCTCCGTAGTCTCACCAGTTTTGACATACAGTTTATGACAGAAACTGTCTAGTCCATGGTTCTGAAGTTACCTATTTGATGATGCAGGTCTGCTGTTCTATTTCCCCATGCCCTGAAGGACAGTTCCCAAAATCTATGAACAATCTCCCCTCTTCCAAAGGAAGATTCTCTAGTAGAGTTGCAGCCCTAGTCAATCAGAAATTATCTCCAACAGCTACCCATATAAAATCCAATAAAGAGCAGACTTCTTCATTGTTATCTTGGTTGTTTGCAGACTACCTGGAAGTCTTTAGCCTAGATGAGAATTTTTCCTTCAAAATAGAACCTCTTTGCATCTGATGTATTCGTGCTTTCTGGACAAACCAGAATCTCACAGTTTTTTGGTAGTCCTAGCTTTCCCACTTCTGTTTAAAATTTTTTTTAAAGTTTTTTTTTTTCTCAATTAGTAAACATTTGTCTTTTCCAGTAGGCGAGGAAAAAAAGGAAAAACAAAACCTTTGTAACAAATACGGAGTCAAGCAAAATAAATTCCCACATTGGCCATGTCCAAAAATGTATGTCTCACTATGGGTATTTATTTAATCCATCATGTCTCTGTCAGAAGATAGATAACATATTTAACATCAGTCTTCTGGAATCATGGTCAGTCATTGCATTGATCACAGTTCTTCAAAGTCCTTCAAAATCGTATGTATTTACAATGGTGCTATTGTTTAAATTGTTCTCCTAGTTCTATTAATATGAAACCATCACTGGACCAGTCTTGAGTCCCAAGCATCAGGAGATACCAAAGATGGTCTTATCTAGCGTATTTTCTGGGAGAGTAGGCTTCCTGTATCTGTGCATTTGAAATATTGTCACAAGCTAGTGTGTCAGAAGCTGATGATGAAAGAAAGAAGAAAGCAAAATCATTTGTATAACACCTATTATGTGCCAGACATTGCACTCACTGACTTTAAAAATATCATCTCATTTGATCCTAACAACAACCCTGTGAGGTAAACATTATTATTATGTCCATTTTACAGTTGAAAAAACTGAAGCAGAGAGAGGTTAAATGTCTTGCCCAAAGTTAAATAGCTAAGTGTCTGAGACAGGATTTGAACTCAGTCCTCACTTCAGGTCCATGCTCTCTCTCCATTGTTCCATTTATCTGCCAAGGGTGTCCTGGAACAAGCTTGAACCAGTTGGTAAGAGTCAATTATTAAATTTTTTCAGTGAGCGCATTTATAACTTGGAAACCATCAAATGCTACCAATCAGGGCTTGATTGTTTTGTTGATTGTCAAGACTTAAGAAAACAATGGAGAAGTTATTAATAATGAAAAGTTAAAAGTGTTGTGTATACGTTATTTTTAAGAGCCAGTTTTAAAATATTTATCAGCATACCACAAAAAGGAAACTACTTGCTGGGAAACTATATCAGTAGAGGATTATCAACAAGACTGATGATGTCTAAAGTGGTGATCTCCTAACATGTAGGGTGGCTTATCCTATTTCCAGGATTTGTCCCAGAGCCTAGACTAAGGCCCAACCTAGAGGTGGAGGTTAAGTGAGTCCCACTTTGAAAGTTAGTATTCCCAGGAATTCAGATAGACTTTTTTTAAGGAAAGTCCTACTGCATGAGCATATTGCAAGTTGATCCTCAAGACTGTCAAAGTATGTGCCTCCTCCCCACCCCACCCCCTTTATAAAGAAGTAATGCTACCATCAATTTGTTTACTGTACCCAGAGAAATCAGTGAAAAGAAGAGGGGGAGGGGCATATTGTGAGGTAGAAGAAAGACAGCAAGATGACTGGGTGTATGGCTGGGTCTGAATCACTGTATGGTTTCAGGCCAGCTAGATACAGTGGCCAAGGTAAATTTGCACTCAGTCCTTGGGTGAGACATCCAAATCTGAGTGGATTAACTTCTCCAGCAACTGGGGGAGGAGTGGGTGGGAATAGGTCATGTTTTCTATATATTTAGCCTAGAAGGTTCTGGTTACAGATGGGGAGAAGAGGAAAGGCATCAGTCATGTTGGCCAAGATGGATAAGATGTGGTGTTGCATCAGCTTTCAGGATAGAACAAATAGAAATATAGTTAGTCTGAAACCTCATGAATACAGGCAGGGGTACATTGGCAAATGTTTAACAATCATTTGGGGGGGTGTAAGAAGGACACATTTTTAAGTTTAATTTTGATTATTAACATTTTCTCTATCCATTTCCTAAGTCTAAACAATCAACAAAATAATAAATCAAGCCCTGATTGGTAATGTCAATTTATGTGGTATTCACATAAATCTTATGTCATTTCTTATGGCACAATAGTATTCTGTCAAAACATATGGTAGGTATTATTATCAATAGACATTGCAAGAATTAAGACATGGCCTAATAAAAATGAAAATTAACACCCAGAAGAAGAGTTCAGGATTTTTTTCTAAAACAATTTATGTAAACAGTTCAGAAATTGATATACAGGCACACATAGATGGACACACACGCCTCAGAACATCTCAGAAATGTTCACATAGAAAATTTAACAATCAACTTTGTATGAGCAGACTTTAGCATACCCCTGGATATAGGTTAGATAACTGAAACATTTTCCAGATAATTTGGGTCATTAAATATTTGAATACAATAGTCTGTGGAGTCTTCTAATGCCAGGTCACTTGAATGGGATAGCATTCTATATTAGTCCCAAGTGTTAGTTGATCAATCTAAGCAATGACTCATTAGAAAAACAAAATGATAGAGTTCTTTGAATTTAAATTTTCTGAAAAATGTCAAGTACTATATATTTGTAAAGTGTTATCATTTTTTGTTCTTTTAAAATTTTATTTATTTTTTTCTCAAATAGGTGTAAACAAAAAAAAATAACTTTTTTTTTAATTTTTGATTGCCAAATTCTCTCTTTCCTTCTCTTCCTTCCCCTCCCCTCTCCTTGACAAGGCAACCAATGTGATATAATTTATACATGTGTAGTCATGCAAAGGATTTACATGTTAACCATGTCAAAAAAGAAAATTCCTACAAAAAAATAAGAATAGTAAAGTTTAAAAAATGTATGTTTCAATCTGTATTCAGACTCCATCAGTTCTTTCTTTGAAGGTGGATAACATTTTCCATCATAAGTCTTTTAGAATTGTCTTGAATCAATGTGTTGTTGAGAAGAGCTAAGTTATTCACTGCTGATCATTGCATAATATTTCTGTTATTGTGTACAATATTCTTCCAGTTCTGCTCAATTCACTTTGTATCAATTCATGTACATCTTCCCAAGTTTTTCTGAAAGCATCCTATTTGTCATTTCTTATGGCACAATAGTATTCTGTCAAAACATATGGAAGGTATTATTATCAATAGACATTAAAAAAATTAAGACGTGGACTAATGAAAAATGAAAATTAACCTACAGAGGAAGAGAGGTTTTTATCTGAAGAGATTTAAATAAGTATTTTCTTCTTAAAGAAGTCAGCATGCGGGGCGGCCAGATGGCGCAGTGGATAGAGCACCGGCCCTGGAGTCAGGAGTACCTGAGTTCAAATCCGGCCTCAGACACTTAACACTTACTAGCTGTGTGACCCTGAGCAAGTCACTTAACCTCAATTGCCTCACTAAAAAAAAAAAAAAAAAAAAAAAAAAAAAGGAAGTCAGCATGCAATTAGTTATGGTAGTCATAGGACCCTATAGCTCAGTATGACAAGCCAGTCACACTGAGACTGGACAGCTGCCAAACTCACCAAACAAAACAAAATGAATCAGTACAATATCAGTCATTAGTGGTATGGACAGAAGGTGGATGAAACTGAAAGCTGCCAATGCATCGATATCTTCTGCTTAAACAAAAACAAAACTGAATGATTTAACATTATTCATGTAGTGGGACACAGTTAGCCAAAGGGGTCTATATTCAATCTCATAGACAATGTTTTTTTAAAAACCATTAGCATGGATCACCAAGTCTTTATGCAAATTTGATAGTTGTTGCTTCAGTACTTAATGGACTGCACCATGAGGAGGGAGGAAGGGAAAGAGGGAGAAGAAAAAAGAGAGAGAGAGGGAGGAGGGAGGGATAGAGAGAGAGAGACAGAGAGAGAGAGAGAGAGAGAGAGAGAGAGAGAGAGAGAGAGAGAGAGAAAGAGAGACAGGGAGAGACAAAGACAGACAGAGACAGACAGGGACCAACAGACATGCAAACACACATAGATCTACACACACACCAACACAAAGAAAAACATACAGAGCAGATACACAGACACTCAAAGATAGAGACAGAAGTAGGAAGAGACTGAGAGAACAGGAAGAGATGGGGGAGGAAGGGAGAAACAAAGACAGATACACACAGATAAGAACAAAAGGAGAGGGAGAGAAGAAAAGGAAGAGGGGGAGAGAATCTCTGTCTTTCTCTTTCGGGCTGTCTCTATTTCTGTCTCTGTCTCTCTCCTCCTCCTCCTCCCCCTCCTCCCCCTATCCTCCTCCTCCTCCTCCTCCTTTTTCTTCCTCTCTCTCTCTCTCTCTCTCTCTCTCTCTCTCTCTCTCTCTCTCTCTCTCTCTCTCTCTCATAACCAAGATTTTTCTCTTTTACATCTTGCTTGCTAACTAAACTCACAAAAATCAAAGATGGTCATCTTTCCCTCCTATTCTGTTTTGCAGCTCTGTTAGGCTGTATCTATACAACTAATTACATAAAATTTGAGTTGGATTGACAGTATAGACACAGGATTTGTGTCACCTTCCACCCCGAAATAAAACGTCAATTAAGTCAACAACCATTTTCTTAGATTGATTGATTGAATGAATTGATCAATTTTCTGCCAAACTATGGTCCTGGTTGTATATGTGTAAATTTCCAGGTTATATGAGTGATGGGCAGGGTCATGTTCCGATTCCGTAGGTACTTGGTTAGGTTATTAGCATTTTGAAGATAGCATCCAAGAGGAAGAAAATTCAGAGTTTTCTGCATAAAAATCAAAGAAATACTTAGGTTCTGTAGTCAGAAGACCTAGGATCAAATCCTGCCTCTTAACTGCTTACTACTTGTTTGAACTTGGGCAAGTCACTTAGCCTCCTTGGACCTCAGTTTCCTCATCTGTCAAATGCGGGCACTGGATTGGATGGCCTCCGAGGTCCTTTCCAGCTCTGGATCTAAGAACCTATGAAATGCAGAGCCATAGGCTACCGAAGTAGCTTCTTGCCAAAGTCTTGGGCAATTAAAGAGAAAGCAGCACTTTTTTCATGGGAGGACCTGAGCTGCCTTCAGAAGGGTGGGGTAAGTCATGTGATGATGATTCCAGGGAAATTTCATACCACAGACAAATCTGGAAAGGGCTGGACATAAGAAAACCCTTTTAAAGTAGGGTTATAAAATGAAGCTTCAAGAGATTTCATGACTTCCCTTGGGAGACTATTCTACTACCTAATAAATATTTTCAGACATATCCAATTCTTCATGACTCCATTTGAGGTTTTCTTGGCAGAGATGCTGGAGTGGTTTGCCATGTCCTGTTTGCCTTTAGTTCATTTTACATTATGAGGAACTTGAGGCAAACAGGGTTAAGTGACTCACCCAGGGACACACAGCTACTAAGTGTCTGAGGCCAGATTTGAACTCAAAAGATGAGTCTTCCTGACTGCAGATGCCAGATTTGAACTCACAAAGATGAGTTTTCCTGACTGCAGATGGGGCACTCTATTCACTGCCCCACCTAGCTACCCCTAATAAATTTGCCAGTTCCCCATTTCTTCCCTTAATACTAAGACCTAATTGTGCCTAATTAAGATTATGACCTTGACTCCTAATCACCTCTTGTTAACCTCAATGCTGCAGGTACTGAAGTCAAAAGGGGCCTGGTCTTAGAGTAGGTACATTGGAAAGTCTTAACTGGGATTTATTTATCGTTTTCTTTCATTATGCTTTCTTGTGTGGGATGGTACTAAGGCAGTGCCTGGAATCGCTCTCACCTCCCAGGAGTTCCTGAATCTCTCCCTTTCACTTACACTGCAGAGATATTAAACACATTATTCTATTTTGATTGAATGCCAGTAAAATTAAATTCCATCTTTCCATCTGCGGCATCACGCAGGGACTGCAGCCCTGCGGAAAAGGGGGAGAATGGCATTGCAGAGGGACCCCTTCCGGACTTTCCTGAACATATCGTTTTCTGCTTGACATGATGAATTTTTTCGCTTCCATGACACAAATTTCCACATCTGCTCTGTCTATACCTCCCAGACGTCCTGACAGGTGTACTCTCCTTTAAAGCAACGCTGGGAAGCTGACAGATGGACTATCGGCAGTAAATAAAGGGTAAATCCATAGGGGGTGGGAGGTTAGTGTGGTTAGGGAGGGTGGCTCTTTTCTTACCCTCTTCCAGCTTTTTTTTTTTTTTTTGCTTTATTAATTTGACTTTAATTTCCCCAAGCACACCCTTAGCGTCCATCCTTCACTGTCCCAACCCCTGGCTGGGGGCTCTGCAGCATTTGGCACTGAAACTGTTTCTCCTTTCTCTTTTCTTGGCTCTGCCCCACCACCCTTCCTGCCTGTCTTCTCCCCCTAGGGAGCGAAAAGTTAAATGATGTTAATCTGCCAAATATTTCTGATCATTAGGAGAACCATAAAAATTAACATAACCATCAGAGGAAATGAATTGCCAAAGAAGACAAGGTTAGAAGGGAGACAGGGAAGGGAGCTGATGGGTGTCTCCTTTGTGTGATTTGAAGGACAAGAGTCACATAACAGCTGGGGGGCAGCCCAGGCAACTGAGAAAGGAAACACTGACCCCACTTCTTATTCTAAGAATAGCTTCAGAAAAACAAGGCAGACCAGTGACCAGTCATGGAAGTCCGAGGAGGGAATCCCCAGGGCCTGGGTGGAGATTATAGTTATTATTTCTTAATTCTGACTGAAAAACAGAAATGGGGGAGCAGAAGGAGGGTGGTGTAGAGAAAAGCCCATGCAGTGGCCTCCTGTAGGAAATACCATTAATAATTAATACCCAATAATAACCAAATCCATGGGAGACTCGTTAAGAGTAAAGTCTTGACAGACTCACCAATGGATGCCTGTAGCTTTTACTTCTTCATCAGCTTGCAGGATTGGTTCAGCAGGGATTTGAACGCACATAAGCGATGACAAAAAAATGGATAAATAGCAGGTTTGTTCACGGAAGAGGCTTATTCATCCCAATAGGGTTTTTTTCATTTTAGGTTTATGGCTTGGTGGGGAATTTCCCTTTAATTGGGATTGTAATATAACTACGGAACCTGTCAACATTTACAAGAGAGATGGGAGGGTAATTCTTCCTAACTTGTTTGTTGTTATTATTATAACACTGGCTCCTGTAGGATGCCTTGCTTAGAAGAAGCAAATAACTGAGTTGTAGAGAGACGGACAGACAGACAGACAGGGAGTCAGAGAGAGAAAGGGAATAATTGATAGAGTCAAAGAAAATAAGAGACAGAGAGAAACAGAAGGACAGCGAGATGTTGGGTGAGAGAAGAGACAGAGAGATACAAAGAGAAAAAATCCCAGAGAGACAGAAGTAGAGATAGAAACACACACACACACACACACACACACACACACACACACACACACACAGAAACTCCATTATCCTTAGTGTTTGAAATTCTGAATCACTGGAGTTGTAGATTCCTAGAATTTCAGAAGTGGAAGGGATCTTCAAAATTTTCTAGTCTAATCTGTTCATTTTATAGATGAAGAAAGTGAGTTTAAGAATGGTGAGGGGGCAGCTAGGTAGCACAGTGGATAAAGCACTGGCCCTGGATTCAGGAGGTCCTGAGATCAAATACAGCCTCAGACACTTGACACTTACTACCTGTGTGTCCCTGGGCAAGTCACTTAACCCTCTTTGCCCCAGAAAATAAACAAACAAACAAACAAACAAGGAATGGTGAAGCAGGGGGCAGCTAGGTGGTACAGTGGATAGAGCACTAGCCCTAGATTCAGGAGGACCTGAGATCAAATCCAGCCTCAGACACTTGAAACTTACTAGCTGTGTGTCTGTGGGCAAGTCACTTAACCCTTATTGCCCTACGGAAAAAAAAAAGAATGGTGAAGCAGCTTGTGCAAGGTGCTGGTGAATAGGAGAGTCAGCATTGGAGTCCAGGTTTTCTAATTCCCACCATGGTATTATTTCTACTAGAAATCTCTGGAATTCTGAGATAATCCATTAAGACCATTTGAAATTCAAACTTGGAAGGGACTCTACAAGCCATGCAGTCTATTTTTAAAATAAGCAAACCTGATGCCCAGAAAGGTGTCATCATGGCTTGCTAACACACAGTCAGACCTGAATGTCCTGGGGGTAAGGGTGGGGGCAACCCGTCTAAGGTCCTGAGAATATGCCCCTATGAATCTGGGAATTCCTCTACTCCTGTTACTGTGTGTGTGTGTGTGTGTGTGTGTGTGTGTGTGTGTGTGTGTGTGTGTAAGCACAAGGGACTATAACTAATGGTCATTTTGCCATATATTTGAATACCCATGGGAGGAGTGTAAAATATCACAAGAAAGAGAGCATAAGAGTTCTCATTTCCCCCAAGCACAAAATATGATGGGCAATTAGAGGATTCTCCTAAATCCAAAAAACTAGAATCAGCTTGGTCTCAGGAAAGGTTGCATGGATTTCCCTGAATCAAGTCATCAGTATTCTTGTGACTTGTAACGGTGAGTCCAACTTTCCTATCGGCAAGTAACAATCTCTCTCTCTCTCTCTCTCTCTCTCTCTCTCTCTCTGCCTCAATTTTCCCAGAATTGATCACAGTGCCTTGCACACAGTAAGCACTTAAGACATATTTGTTGAGTTTAATCGATTAGAGCATCAAAATCTACATGTAAAGCTATCTAGTCCAAGCCATATGGGAAGGAGAACCAGTAAGTACTACAATGGAAGGGGTAAGTTGGCCAAGCCTCTAAGTGAGGAATCCTCTTTTTTTCAGACATTAAGCCTGAATTTGTCTTTTTACAACTTCCTCCCACTGCTCCTAATTCTGTCCTCTGGGGCCAACCAGAACAACTCTAATCTATCTTCTGCATGACAGCTTTGAAAGCATTTGAATAATTGCTATACCGTTAATTCTCAATTATCCATTCTAATGGGGAAAAAAGGGGAGGGGGTGGATAATCCACACAGCCTACTTCTGTTTGCTTTGGGATTCATTTTATCCTACTGGTGCACAATAGTTACCATCATAAAAAAAAAATGGCCATTTTTAGGGAACTGCAGCCTGACTTTGGCCAGTGCTGGGGAGAAAAATGCCATGAGTGATCCCCTAATCTGGTAATCTGTCTAATGGGTAAATGAGAGTTAATTGTTGCACGTTTTTTAGGCTTTCAGGACCCTCTTTCAGAAAGAGTTGGGGGAGTACAAACATTTAGTTCACCAAGTTGGGAAATACGATTATTCTCAATGACCACCAGAGGGCAGAGCTAAAGTATAGGTGGGGATACATATGAGGACAGCCTTCAGCGACCAGATCTGCACCTCCATAGAGGGGCTTGTCTGTGCCAGGGTGATTGAAGGGGTCCCATGCATCCAACTTGGTGCAGAGTACTTCCCCAATGGCAGATATGAGTCTTCCCACGTAGCCAAATAGAAATGGCTGCAGCAAACAGAATCCTTCCAATTTGTGGTTACAGAATATAAACTTTTGAAGCATCATTTTGCATTTCCCAGCTCAAGCCTTAGAAACCTTGAACTAGGAGCCTCCTCCCCCCCTCCAAGGCCCTTGAGTTCTTCCCTCTTCCTCCAGGTAGAGAAGGAGGGCTGTGCCCAGAGAAAAATAGCCACTACTTTCTTTGTAGGACCTTCATAGGACCTTGGCTTTTAGAACCAGGGGAGATTTACAAACCATTTAGTTCAACCTTTGTATTTTACAGAGGAGGCAACTGAGACCCAGTGATGGCCCAAAGACATACCTTGTCTATAGCCACTTTAAGCATTTTCCAAGATCTTACCATGTCAGCTGGGAAACTCTTGCAGTACCACCAAGTCCTTCTATAGTGAAGGTTAATTTGCTACATTCTTATCTCCACTCCCAGACGATAGGATCCTCAAGGGCAGGGAGCTGATAGTTTTCATCACTGAATTCCCCAAAGTGACTACTCCAGTTCCTTGTAATTTTTGTTTCTCTTTCTTCTTTCCTCTCTTCCTCCCTTCCCCCCTCTCTCCTCTTTCTTTCTTTCTTTCTTTCTTTCTTTCTTTCCTTCTTTCTTTTCTTCTGCCCTTCTTTTCATTCTTTCTCCTTCCTTCCTTCCTTCCTTCCTTCCTTCCTTCCTTCCTTCCTTCCTCCCTCTCTCTCCTTTCTTTCTTTCTTTCTTTCTTTCTTTCTTTCTTTCTTTCTTTCTTTCTTTCTTTCTTTCTTTCTTTCTTTCTTTCTTTCTTTCTTTCTTTCTTTCTTTCTTTCTTTCTCCCTTCCTTCCTTCCTTTCTCTCTCCCTCCCCTTTTTACTTTCTTTCTTTCCTTCTTTCTTTCTTCCTTCCTTCCTTCTTTCCTTTCTTCTTTCTTTCTCCCTTCCTTCCTTTCTCCTCCCTCCCCCTTTTTCTTTCTTCCTTCCTTCCTTCCCTCCTTCCTTCCTTCCTTCCTTCTTTCCTTTCTTCTTTCTTTCTCCCTTCCTTCCTTTCTCCTCCCTCCCCCTTTTTCTTTCTTCCTTCCTTCCTTCCCTCCTTTCTTTCTTTCTTTCTTTCTTTCTTTCTTTCTTTCTTTCTTTCTTTCTTTCTTTCTTTCTTTCTTTCTTTCTTTCTTTCTTTCTCTTTCTTTCTTTCTTTCTTTCTTCCTCCCTCCCCTCCTTCTCTCTCTCTCTCTCTCTCTCTCTCTCTCTCTCTCTCTCTCTCTCTCTCTCTCTTTCTCTCAGTTCAAAGGAATAAACAATAAACATACATTTACAAAGTTCCTACTATTTATGCAAAGCACTCTGCCAGCATTCTGAGGTACAAAGACAAAACCTAGCAGCTGGTCATAGATTGAGATATGCAGGGAATCTTTAGGGTCATCTTGTCTAAATCACTCATTTTATACATGAGAAAACTGGGACAGAGATGGGAAGGGGCTTGCCTAAAGTCATATAGGTCTTGAGGGGCAGAACTAAGGTTTGATCCCAAGTACACAAATAATAGGTAACAACAACAACTGTTATTTACATAGTGCTTTAAGATTTGCAAAGTGCTTTTGTAAAAGTTGTCTTCACAGTGCTATGGGTGAGAGATTATTGTTTAATTTGACACATAAAGAACCCTGGGCAAGATGTGCTGGTTTCCATGAATTATAATATGATGTAAGAAAGACACAATAGTAATAACTAGTATTTTGTGCTTTAAGGTTTTTAAAATACTGTACATGTATTATCTCATTCAACTCTGTGACATAGGTGCAATTAATAGGTAGTAAGTGGCAAAGCTGTGGTTTGATACCAAATACTCTGATGATAACAAGGCATTATTATTATTATTAGCTAGGAGGTATACAGAGTTTTAAAGTTTTCAAAGTGTTTTAACTATGTTATCTCATTTGACCCACATGAAAACCTGATCTGCTATTTTTATCCTCATTTTTGCAAAGAGAATACTAAGGCAGACAGTGGTTAAATGACTTTCTTGCTCAGGGTCCCTTAGCTAGTGTCTGAGAGAGGATTTGAACTCAGGTGTTCTTGACTGCAAGTCTAGTTCTCTATCTACTGCACCACCTTGTTTCAGTTGTGTCCAACTCTATGTGATCCCCTGGACAAAGTCCATGGGTTCATTTTTTGTTTGTTTGTTTTCTTAAGGCAAGTAAACTAGACTGATTGGCTATTTTCTTCTTCACTCTATCCTCATTTTACTGATGAGGAATTGAGGCAAATAGGGGTTAAGTGACTTGCCAAGGTCACAGAGCTAGTAAGTGTCTGAGGCTAGATTTGAACTCAAGAAGATGAGTCTTCCTGACCCTAGGTCTGGCACTTTAAGCACTGTGCTACCTATCTGTCCAAGACATGTATACAGATAATTATAATGCATATTTGATGATGATAAGTACACAGACAATATATGAATAAAGTGCAATCAGACCTATGAGGAAGGAGAGATTATTTCCAACTAGAATAAATTGGGCAGGCTTTCTGAAGAAGGTAGCCACTGAGATTGGCCTTGACAGAGCAAAGGGCTTTCTAAAGGTAGAATGGTCACCAAGTTGGGGATGGGGAAACAAAGCCTGTAATCTGTCCCAAGTAGGTAAAATGGCATGAACAAAGAATTAGACATGGAAGGTATATGAAAAGAACAGGAGTTGGTAAACAATCTAATTTGGCTGGTAGGTAGAGTTCATGCAAAGGTGAATTGGAACTAGGTTGTCGAGAGCTTTGAAAAGCAATTTCATATTCAAGGAGTTCAACCAATGTTTATGGAATAAATATATAGTAATTTTCTTTGACACACCTTCCCCCACAAAAGTCAAATTTCTAAGGAGATGCATTTGTTCTACTACTTATCCTCTCATTCCCAGCAGTGTACTATACCTTAGAATGAAGTATCTATCATTAATTAAATTTCTACCCCCAAGTCTGCTCTGTCCCAGATGGAGGTGCCATGTCTTCTCTTATATGCTATCCCAGTCATTGGAGGCCTTCCCTATGTGATATCCATGCTTCCATTCTTTACCTCCTATTCCTTCTTCCAGCTGGCTCCTAAAATCCCAGGAGTATGGAACAATAAATATTTAAACAATATTTAGTGTTTCTCTCTCTCCCTCCCTCTCTCTCTCTCTCTCTCTCTCTCTCTCTCTCTCTCTCTCTCTCTCTCTCTGTCTCTCTCTCTCCCTCTCTCCCTCTCTCTCTCCCTCTCTCCCTTTCTCTTTTCTTCTTTCTATCCCTGACTCCCCAACCCTTTCTAGACTGTGCTAAAATTGCTGAGCCTATGAGATTTTGGACTCTCTTTTGCCTTGCCTATGAATTTGCAATGGGCATCATGTTCCCAGGGCCCCCATATAATTAATGTTAATAATTAGTGTAAATAAGCTGCAGAGATTCACAGCACAATAGACCACATGTGGGTCTAATTGGGACTGAAGGCACAGTAGCCCCAATCCTGAGTCCTTTAGGATAAGGGAATTAGAGGCATCTGAAGGGTTCTGAGAGAGGCTAATAAGACACAAGAGGATTATGTAATTAATGGAGTGAGTGTTGTCCTGGAAAACATTCTGAAAGGTTCTCCAAGAGGTCTTGCCTCTCCGAAGGCAAATTCTCCATTCAGGATGATGCTTCCCTTTTAGCTTGTTTGTTGTTGTTTCTCTCTTGGGGTACACAGTGGGGGGAAAGTAGAGCTTTGGTTTACATTTCTTTCTACCAGTGGCTTGGGAAGATAATTAAAGCTGTATCTACAAGGTCCCCTGAAGTAGAGCACTGAGGCAATGATTTGGATAATTTAGGTCAAGTACAAAACCAAAACAAAAGCATACACAAAACACTGTGCATTTCTTCTTGGCCTGGGTTATCCTGTTAGATTCTTCTAGTGAGTTAATTCATCAGATAATTCTTTATCATCTCTTTGTCTGTTGACATGAAGTAGAAACCATAGGCAATGAGTGCAAAAAAAGAAAAAGAAAACAAGAATCTACCAAATGATTTTTTTAGTGGTGTGTGGATGTTTTTATTGGAATGTAAGCTCCTTGAGGGCAGGATCTGTATTACCATTCTTTCTTGGTATCTCTAATGTTAGCACAGTGTCTTGCACATACTAGTCATTTAATAAATATTTGTTGAATGTAATTGATTGGGGAAACTTTGTACTTTTTCACTAGCCTGTCTAATACTAGGTTAATATATCTTATTGTACAAAAAAAGCCACTTTCAGGCAGGGGACTGACTGTCTTCTGCCTTTGTTTGTATTCAGAGTGTTTAGCACAGTACTTGGTACATAGTAGGTACTTAATTAATGTTGAATTACTGACTGACTATCAAAGGGGCTGCAAGGTAGCCTAATAGATAGTGTTAAACTTAGAGTCAAGAGGACTATGTCAAATCCTGTCTCAGGTACTTACTAGCTATGTGATCCTGAGAAGTTACTTAACCTCTCTTAATCACTTTTTTTTGCAGGGCAGTGTGTAAGTGACTTGCCCAGGGTCACACAGCTAGTAAGTGTCAAGTGTCTAAGGCCAGATTTGAACTCAGGTCCTCCTGAATCCAGGGCCAGTGCTTTATCCACTGTGCCACCTAGCTGCCCCCTCAATCACTTTTAGCTGAGCCTTGGGCAACTAAGTGGTACAGTGAATAGAGTGCCAGGGTCAGGAGCCAGGAACACTCAGCTTGCTGATTTCAAATCTAGCTTCAGTCACTTACTAGCTGTGTGACCCTGGACAAATCACTGAACCCTGTTTACCTCAGGTTACTCATCTGTAAAATGAGCTAGAGAAGGAAAAGGCAAACCACTTCAGTGTCGTTGTGAAGAAAACCATGAATGGGCTCATGAAGAATCAGATGAGACTGAAATTGCTTAAATGATGATGATGACAACAACAACAAAAATATGAGGATAATAATAGTACCTCCCTCTTGGGATTGTATGAGGACCAAATGAAGTTAAGCACATTGGAAAGTATAAAGTGTTATATGAATGCTGGCTGTTATTACTGTTGTCGTCATCGTCCTTATATATGTCCAGACCACTCCAATACCTCTGTATTATATTTGGTAAACAACTCCCTCAAGCACTGTGTAACATACCCCTTAACCTGCAAATCTGTGACACCCGATCATGATCTAGTATTGTCCAGGAACTTAGAGAGAAACAGGAGCATTTTGGTGATGCTTCAAGTTGATATAACAAGAAAAAGCATTTATATAGTACCTACTGCAGGCCAGCCACCCTTCTGAGTATTTTATAAATATTATCTCATTTGATCCTTTATTTCTAGTCCCTTTTATTTTTGAGAATGTCACTGAATTAGAGTCAGGCAGTCTAGTCTTATTCAAAGGCCAAGAGAGTTTTGCATTTAAACTGGGTGGTTAAAAGATATTGTTGAAATGAAATAAATTCTCATCTTGCCCTTGCCAAGTATCAAATATGTAATCGCAGTAGAGTAAGTTAACCAATCCATGCCTCAATTACCCTATGTGTAATCTGAGATAATAATACCAGAGCACCTCCAGTGAGCTCTTATTCCTATCCTTTGTCATGGCATGTAAATGATGGTGGGCCTTTCAAATTTCATGACCAATAACACATACTCTGGAAAGTCCTACCAACCTGGAAAAGCTTAGAGTACAATAATTACTTGAGTCCAACTAAGTGCAGACAGAGTCTCAACTCTGCATTAAGACACAGGTAATGAGTTCCTTTTGGTTTATAGCAATTCATTATGAAAAGAAAGCATCTACTAAGGGACAGAAAGGCTTTGGTCTATGTTAGTGGAGGGAGTACCCACAAAGATACAATAATGAATTATTTGACATTGATATAATAGCAATACTTCCTATCTCACAAGATGGTGCAGAAGCTCAATTGAAATGATGTATGTATTAGTACCCTGGAGAGTATAAATACACCAAGGGTTTTTAACCTTTTATGCATGTCATGTACCCCTTTGGTAGTCTTATGAAGCCTATTCACAGTTCTCAGAATAATGTTGTTGTTTTTTTTAAAGAAGGAAATACTAAATTTTAATTAGAGGATAGAGAATATAAAGACACAATATTTTCCAATCCAAATTTGCTCACCCCCTAATATCTATCCATGAACCTCCAGGTTGAAAACCCCTGCTCTTTCTATATATAGATGATATTGCTATTCTAAGAAGTGGGGGATCTCATAAATGGCTGAGGTTATCAAAGAACTTTTTGATCCAAGCAATGTTAGCTCTAAAATTGTTCAGGCCCCTATTACACTGGCTCGAA
Source organism: Dromiciops gliroides (assembly GCF_019393635.1). Taxonomy (NCBI): domain Eukaryota; kingdom Metazoa; phylum Chordata; class Mammalia; order Microbiotheria; family Microbiotheriidae; genus Dromiciops; species Dromiciops gliroides. The sequence continues at coordinate 108,559,533 of NC_057864.1, forward strand.
TATTGATATTCTAGGCTTTGAGCTAGAAAGGACCTCAAAGATCCTCTATTTCATTTTGTAGAGGAGAATACTGAGGCCCAGTGAAATAACTTACCCAGAGTCCAATTGTTCATTTGAGGTAAAGTTATTATCTGAGCCCATGTCATCCAATGCCAAGGTCAGAGTTCTTTACAATATTAACAGTATACCACGCTGTTTCCCTCCAAACCATACTTCATTGGCTTTGTTTAGACTAGGAAAGCACCTCAGGGGTCATCTAGTCCAACCTGTACCTGAAAAGGTATATCATCATCATCATGATGATTATACCCTGTATTGGATTATTTTTAATCCCTTCTTATGTGCCAGGTCCTCGACATGCACATACATATGATACCATTCAGTATAGTATGTAATCTTACTGATGAAACAGCTGAGGTCCTGAGAACTGAGGTGATTTGTTCCAGGTCAAAAACATAATAGACAAGAAGAGGCAGAATTGGAACCATGGTCCTCATTTCCAAATATAGCACTCTTTCCAAGCCAATGAGTCCCTGCCTTCAGGGAGCTTTCATTCTAATGGAGGTGACTACACACAAAGGGGAATCACCATGGTCAGGGAAGGAAGTTGTAATCTTCTGAGTAATGGGGGAATGGTGAGTGGGTAATCCATTCACATGGTCTTTCCAGAAGCAATCATAGCATTGACATGATGACAGTTTCAAAAGAAAAGTGATCTAAGTATGGGTGAGGGGACATTATTCTTATCAGCACTGTGGAAGATGGCCAGGGTGCAGAAGCATGGTTCCAGGATAGCTGCTTGAAATTGGGTAGAGTTAGGAAGCAAGAATTAATACACATGAAACAACTAAATAATGAGATGACTGTACAATTGTGTCAGATGGAATAAAGTCATTTTCACAAGACTAGAAGGCACATCTCAGAAGGAATGCATCTCTTGCTGAGATCCCACACACCTCCACTGAAATAAGTTTCTTCCAAATTGCTGAGCTAGAATAAATTAGATATTTTTTCCTACCTGGGCCATAAATAGTTGAGCAGGGAGGGGAGTATGTAGTATAGAAGACTGTCTCACCATAGCTATAACATGCTGCAAAAGGAGGTAGTCTAGTTTTCACCCCTAAAAGTTTGAGGAGAAAGGCATGATCATGAGGAAGCCATAGTGATAAAGGGGGCAGAAGATTGAGCCTGTTAGAGGGCGTTAAGGTAAGACGTGAAGATTTTGGTCACTGAGGATCATGGGTTTATAGTTGGAAGGGACTTTAGAAAGCCATCAAGTCCATTCTCTGCATTTTAAAGATGGGAAAACTGAGACATAGAGAGAAAAACCGACTTGCGTAGTGTCACAGAGCTGGAAAGTTTGTGAGGTGGAATTTGAACCTAGGTCTTCCTGACTCTAAGATATTGGTCAGTTGTTTTCAGTTGTTTTCACCTCTTCATGATCCCATTTGGGGTTTTCCTGGCAAAGATGCTAGAATGGCTTGCTTTTTCCTTCTCTAGCTCATTTTACAGCCAAGGAAACTGAGGCAAACAGGAAGAAGTGATTTGCCCAGGGTCACACAGTAAGTGTCTGAGACCAGATTTGAACTCACAAAAATGAGTCTTCCTGACTCTAGGTCAGGTGTTCTATCATCTGCATCACCTTATTAATTATCCTATATTACCTCTGATAGGAGGAATTCCATCTAATTAAAAAAATGTGTTCCCTCTTCCCAATATTAGAGACCTTGAGAAAAAGTACCATTTGCCCTGAGCTAGTTATTATTGTCCCCAAAACAAGTTTCAGACAATAAGACTATATAGATTTCTTGATGGCAGAGGCTATATTTTCCCTCTGCATCTCCCGAGGTTGCTTTCCTAAGCTCCCACGTGTAGCAGGAGGTCACAAATACCTACTGAGTAGCAGCCCATGCCTCTAACAGCAATCAGCAGATGTTTTCAAATGTTGCTTCCCATTTCAGCTTCCTATTACAGTCCTTTCCACTATCCTTCCTAAGGTTTATATCTCATGTCCCTTCCATTTCTCCTCATTTCCCAGCACGTTGTGATCAGTAGAAAATTGAAGTTGGAGTCAGGATTACTTGGACCCAAATGTCAACTTAGATGTGTCCTAGCTGTGTAAAGGTCAATTAACCTCTCTATAGGGCCCTTTCATCACCTGTAAAGTGAGGGGATTGAACTTCATGGTCCCTTTCATCTCTAAATCTATGATTAGATAAAGAATCACTTGCTATTTGTGTCATAGCTCAAATACATAGATCCGGGTGCCTCTATTTCTGAAACTTCTCTTATTATAATTCTTATAACCCCTTGCCTTACATGCAAGACATTTCTAACAAATACCCTCTTCTCCCCTTTCATTTTACTGTTTTTTGAGGTTTTTTTTTTTGGTTTTGTTTTTGTTTATTTTTGTGGGGCAATGAGGGTTAAGTGACTGCCACCTACCTGTGCCATACATACATACATATATATATATATATATATGCCATACATACATACATATATATATGTGTGTGTGTGTGTATATAAATATACAGAGAGAAAGAGAGAGAGAGAGAGAGAGAGAGAGAGAGAGAGAGAGAGAGAGAGATTTTTCATTAGTGTTTGAATCTGTGAGCCTATTTGGGGTCTTCTTCTTGGCAAAGATACCGGGAGTCGTTTGCCATTTCCTTCTACAGTTCATTTTATACATGAGAAAACTAAGGCAAAGAGGATGAAATGACTTGTCCAGGGTCACATGGCTAGACTTTGAGGACAGAATTTCATCATGTAAAGAGGAGTCTTCTTGATTCTAGGGCTGGTACTCTATCCACTGTGCCCCTTTCTACTTTGTAAGTAGATTTCTTTCCTCAATTCCCTGTTGGTCCACGGTGACTTTTGACAGCTTGATGGTCTCTCCGTCTTAGTACCTGGGCATTACATTAACTGCCCACACCTGCACCCTCTAAGTATCTACAAATTCAGAAGATGCCCTCAAATACATACATACACTGTCTCTCCCCTCCCCTTCTCTTTCATTCCAATATGATTCTCCCTGAAAAATCAAATCTTGGTTAGTCAAACTTCCTGGAAAGATCTAGGGGAGGGAAGACGAACTAATCACTCCTCTGACATTACCACACAGCAGGGAGAGAAAGGTTTGTAGTTTTGCTGCATATTATCATCACATATTAACATCATTATACCTAATAAATAATTATAAGCTATAATTATGTCACATTTAATAATTACTATTATTATTTTTAAAAGCTTACATATATATAATGCTTTATAATTGACAAAATATCTTTCTCACAACAATTTCAAATAATGAAAATATTCCCATTTTACACAAGAGGAAGCTGAAGCCCAGAGAGATGACGTTGTTTATGTGAGGTGGAACTGAAATTGGAGTCCAGGCATTCTGACTATGGTAAGTCCAGGTCTCTTTCCCATCTTAGCCTAGATTAGTTTATCAAATGACTGAGTTGTCACTTTAGAAAGACAAAAACATGACCAAAAAGAAAAGAGAATGTAAGTATAGGTTGGATAGATTGGAATTGGTGACAGCCTTGATATATTAGATATTATACTGGGTTTGAAGTCAGTAAATGTATGTTTGAATCCCATTTTTGTCGCTAAGTCATTTAGTCATATCTATCTCTGTGACCTCAGTGGTTTTTTCTTGGCAAAGATACTAGAATGGTTTGCTATTTCCTTCTCTGGAGTCTCCATTTTTCAATGGAGGAAATTGAGACAAATAGAGGTTAAGTGATTTGCCCAGGGTCACAAAGTAAGTAAATGAGGCTGGATTTGAAGTCAGGTCCTCCTGACTCCAGGCCCAGAACTCTCTCCATGTGCTACCTAGCTGCCCTTTAATGCCATCTGTACTATTTACTAGTTGATTGACTCTGGGCAATGAACTTAAACTCTCAGCCTCAGTTTCCTCAGTTTGAAGGAGGGATTCATAATAACATCTACCTCACAGGTTTGTTGGAAGGGTCAAATGAAATAAAATATGAAATATTTTGTAAACTGTAAACTGCTATAGGCACAGGCTCATAGATTCTAAGGGCCTTCAAACCATCTATTGCAATCCTCTTGTTTTACAGTCAAGAAAATGACACCCAGGGGCAGCTGGGAGGCACAGTGGATAGAATGCTGGCCCTGGAATCAGGAGGATCTGAGTTCAAATCATATCTCAGACACTTTCTCCTAGCTGCGTGACCCTGAACAAGTCACTTAACTTCACTTGGAAAAGAAGGAAGGAAGGAAGGAAGGAGGGAATGAGGGAAGTAGAGAAGGAAGAAAGGAAGAAAGAAAGCAAGGAAGGAAGTGAGGGAGGGAGAGAGGGTGAGAGGGTGAGAGAGAAAGAAAGAAAGAAAGAAAGAAAGAAAGAAAGAAAGAAAGAAAGAAAGAAAGAAAGAAAGAAAGAAAGAGAAATTCCTAGAGTAATGAATCATTTTTCCCAAAGTCACACTAAAAATAAGAAGCAGATCTATGATTTGAACCCAGATTCTGTGCCTCCAAATTTAACTCTTTCCACTGCTAACAATGTCAGCTATCACCTACTTAGAAAAAAGATTCACACCATGGGGAACTGCTTTCCAAGGACCTCAGTAGACTTCTTACACTTCAATGAAAAACACCCAGAGAAGTTCAAAACCTCAGAGACACCCTGTCTAAGACCAAAAGGAACAGCAGAAAAACCACTTTTCCAATGCTGAGGAGTTCACCTATCAACTCCCCACCAATTCTCTAGGAATCTTCCCTTACCCTTATCCTCCTCCCTCCCCCATCAAGAATAAGCATCAGTCTCCAGGTTCAGGTTCCCTGACCCTTGACCCCAAATATAAGAAGCCTATAAAAGCCCAACAACCTTTACTGGTTTGGGCTACCTAAGTCCATGTGCCTTCCTAGAAGAGCTCACCTTCTTCCTTTCTCCCAGACTACCCTTCTTATAAGTATGTCTCCTCAATAAAGCTGTCTTGCTGTGTGTTCCATGTTTCCTTTAACTGGATTTTGGCATTCAAACCTTCCTAAATCTGTACTGAGACAAGTTCTTCTTAGGAAAGATGCTCCTTGGGAGAGAGGATTGTGGATTTGGGATAGAACTTGGAGGTCACCTAGCCCAACCCCCTCTTTGTATAGGTGAGGAAATTGGAGCCTGGAAAGGCAAAGGGGTTGCCACAAAGAGAGAAGAGACTCAAATGCATATCTTCCTCAATCAGACATACTCTTATTAATCTACCCTAGTGAAAGCTGACCCTGAGGATTGGACACCTGGGGGTGGAACTTCTTGTTGGTTTTTTTTTTGTTTGTTTGTTTGTTTTTGGCAGGGCAATGAGGGTTAAGTGACTTACCCAAGGTCACACAGCTAGTAAGTGTCAAGTGTCTGAAGCTGGATTTGAACTCAGGTCCTCTGGAATCCAGGGCCGGTGCTTTTCCCACTGCGCCACCTACTGGCTCCGGGATGGAACTTCAGAGAAGCTAGAGGCAGGGACAGGGATGGAGCTCTTCAGGTGGGGGAAAAATTACCATCATAAAAATCATCTGCTGAGAAGCTTCTGAATGCCAGGAATTGTATTCAGTTCCTGGGGATATGTAGAAAAGTAGGTCTGTTCCCTGTTCTTGGGGAGACAGACTTACAAGTAAATATGTTTAGTTTAGGGTTTTGTTTGGTTTTGGTTTTGGTGCCATGAGCACTTTGGGTGATAGGTGAAGTGGATGAATCCCTTCTCAGAATAATGTTTGAAATCCATAGGATCACAAAAGAAGCCATTTATATTGAAATAGAGTTATCGAAATATTTAAGATGAAGTTCACACACCCAGGCCATGTGAGATTAATACAAAAGAGTTCACTTCAACAAATGATTCAGTCCAATTCAATTCATCCCAAACAAAACTGTTTTGTAATAAGTCACTAATATGTGAAAAAATGGGATTAAATGAGATATTTGCAAAAGAATTTGCAATCCTCCAAGTGTTTTATTGTTGTTGTTGCCAAATTCTAGCTGAAAGTAGCAAAACATTTTTATAAAGACCAAAGATCTCTAAAAAAGGTATAGAATCACCCTTGCTTTCTGAATGATGGTAGATAGGAGAAGGTGGCCATACTTGAGCCTTCAATACTCAGTCTAATCAGAGAACAGATGTTGGGCAGCCTCTGAAAAATACCTGAAAAGCATATGGGATGCTCTTCCACTTGAGCTTTAGCTTTGTGAGAAAATTATTAATAATAGGGTGTTTTGGGGACTCAGAGACCCCCACCCCCACCCCCCCTCACACACACACACAGGAACTCTGGCTGGTTTTACAGGGCCAGCCCAGAGTCAGGAGAATTTCAAAGGAAATGTAGCTCAACCTTCCTGACTAACTAAAGGAAGTTAACTAACCTAAGACCACCCTCAAGTAATTGTCAATGAATGGACTTCAATGTTACCAGCCAGTTAGCTTGGATCAAGGTGGAGTGACCCACCTCTACCTGAGACAAGTTAAAAACCCTGGAGAATGGTCTCTCACTCTCTGGGCATGGTCTTCCCTCTCCCACATTGTTCTCTTTCTCTCTCCCCTCTATCCTATTTAGGCCTTCTGATCTTTCAGAGCCATGTGAGCTCTCATGCTAATATTTAATATGCTTTAATAAATGCTTAATGCCCCCAAACTGGTAAAGTAGCCTCTAATTTCTAAGTAGCTATATATCAGAACCCTAGCTAAGTTTCCCTAAAACTTGGAACAGAAATAGGGCAACCTAAAATAATTTTAAACACCACAGTTTCAATCTCTATTCTGCTATTTACTATCAATGCCTTGGGTAAGTATCAACGTCTCTTGGTTTTAGTTTCTTTAGGTATAAAATTAGGGTGTTGGACTGGATAGCCCTTGAGATATTTTCCAACTCTAAATGCTATTTAGAATGAAGTCCCTTTTGAATGAAGTCCCTCTAGTAGTAATAATAATGATATTTTTTTTGTTATTCAGCTGTTTCAATTGCATTCAATTCTTTGTGACCCCATTTAAGGTTTTCTTGACAAAGATATTGGGGGTGGTTTGCAATTTCATTCTAAAGCTCATTTTATAGCTAGGGAAAATGAGGTAAACAGGGTAAAGTAACTTGCCTAGGGTCACATAGCTAGCATGTGTCTGAAGCCAGATTTGAACTCATGAAGATTTCTTTCTGATTCTAGGACTGGCACTCTATCTACTGTGTCACTTAGCTGCCATAATAATAATAATAATAAGTTATTATATTAGCATAATTAAATTAATATAATAGTAATAATAATTTTCACAATTCAGGAGCTTGGTGGTACAGTGGTTAGACTACTAGGTATGGAGTTTTGAAGATCTGAGTTAAAATCCAGACTCAGACATTTACTAGCTGTGTGACCCTGGGAAAGTCACCTAACTTCTGTCTGCCTCAGTTTCTCCTCTATAAAAAGAGGATAATATTAGCACCTCCCAGGGTTGTTGTGATCATCAAATGAGATATTTGTAAAGTGCTTTGAAACCCCTAAAGCCGTATATAAATCCTGGCTATAACTGGCATTTAAATAACACTTTAAATTTTGCAAAACATTATACTCATTTGAACCTCATAGCAACCCTGTGGTGAGGTAGTACCACGAGACCTCTTAGCCCCATTTTGCAGATTCAGAAACAATCACAGAAAGGCGAATTTCACATAGCATTTTGTGTTCATGAAGCCAATTAAGGAGGTTAGCTGGAGGATTCCTGTGTGCATACTACAGAGTAAGATACAAAGCCGTAACCCAGGGACAAAGAATGGCCCAGACAAATATTTCCCCGGGTCAAAGCAGGTTTGTCTACTTTCCAGTTTTGCCAAGGGACAGACCCTGCAATCCGCATATATATATATATATATATATATATATATATATATATATATATATATTTTTAAAAAGCATCGATTCCTTACCCCGAGGCTTGCCAATGCTGGACACTTCAGCACTTGAAGAGTTCAGTGACATTGACTCTGTTAAAGGTCACCCGGCAGAGACAAAATGAATCATTCCCTTTGCCTTTAAAAGACACTTTCCAGCTCATTATGATAAGATGCCTATTACATTTTTTTGTCCCCTTCCATAGAGATTAAACCTCATGTATGTTAGCAGCACTAATGAACCACTTGCTCTCGTATCTCTGTCTGGCTGGTTTGTCACCAGGCTGTCCTGTCCCTTAAAGCCCCAGTGACAGTGAGCTGTTGACAGAGTATTAGAAAGAGCTCAGATCTTTAAACCCCAGGATGTGACAGAGAATTTTTCAGTCCCCCAATCTCCTCTGTCTCTGTGCTCTAACACGATTCCATTAAATCATAAAGATTAGAGGCTGTCAGGCCCTTCGCATCTTTCCTCTGATTTGCAAAAATGAGTGGGGGGGATTTGTTATTAATTCTTGTTGTTGTTGTAGCTACAGAGCAGGCACCATTTACTATGGCTAAGCCATTAACCTGATTGGTATTAATCAGCAATGTCCCATGTGTCACATTGGCCTGGTTAGTTTTCAGCAAAAGGGCTTTGTGGGATCAAATAAGAACAGGGCACAAGTGTCCATCTAAACAGTCAGCCATATTCTTTCTGGGTTACTCACTTTAATTAGTGCTGTGTCCTTTGAACAAAAAGATGATCTCACTTTGATGGGAATAATAATGGCACCAGGAGGCCTGGATTCAAATTGTGAGCTATATGAACTTAGGAAAGTCAAATAGCCTCTTTGAGACTCTATTACCTCTTTTGTAACACAAGGAGGTTAAGCTTGATGGTCTCTAAAGTCCCCATTATCTCCAAAGTTACATGAAGATGATATAACTGACACACACTGTTTATACAAAATGTGTTTTAAGTTGTTTTTCCAAGAGTGGGGTTGAGTTGCCTTGAGTCAGTCATGTTATTGCTTGGACCAACAATAGGGATTTGTGAAGTGACTAACCAGTTAGGAGCATTGTCTGTGGCTATAGGGCAGAGCAAGCCTAAGCGTCCACTAGGTAGATATACCCTACAACCTTGAACACGTTGGCATCATATTTATTCATAATTAATTGCCATTTGTATAAAAATGTTGTCACTATCAGTAAAATATATGTTTGAGTTGTTTTTCAGCTAGTGGTGATGGATCCATCCTCACTCTTTCAATTGGCCCCATTATAGCCTTACAACACACATCTGTGTGACAGCTGGATAAGGATACCACACGTCAGAAAGGGAAACTAACAGGTCCACCTGGGCATTGAACCTATGACCTTAGTATCATCAGCAAATGTGTGCTAATTAATTCAGTTAAGCAGCTACAGATGCTCCAAAAAGCTTAACTAACTGCCCACAGACTAAACAAAGAAGCTCACTCTTCCCAGTTCCCCAAATTATATTATTTCCTAGATAACTTTCTCGAGTAACTTTACTGAATAGCTTCACAAGGAAATAATCAGTTAAAACTATAACAACAAACACATTTAGGTGCATGGGCCAATAGCCAGATCGTTATATAATTTTCATGCTAGACTGCTAGACATCAGTATAAAATTTTATTTATAGGTTTGGGGGCTTTTTTAGTTGAAAAATAATACATTTCTAGTAGAGTTGCAATTGATCAGGAAAAAAAAAGTTGAAATTTGTAGCAGGAGATTGCTTAGAAAATTGGAGTTCCAATGCACTGTCCAAGAACTGATTATTTCTAAATATAGAACAAATTTGTGAAGCAAGCTGTACTCTTGAAGTTTTTATAGGCCCATCATCATCAGTCCCCTATTTTGATTTCCTGCAGGCATCACTACTAAATGTCTGTGGCAACCAGCTGGCACAGTGATTAGCACACTAATCCTGGGGTTAGTAAAGTGAGAGTTCAAATTCAGCCTCAGGCACTTACTAGCTGTGTCAACCCAACAACATCATTTAACCTCTACTTGTCCCATTGAGGATAATAATAGTAACTACCTTCCGAGATTGTTGTGAGGATCACATGAGATAATATTTGTGAAGCTGTTTAGCACAGTAATTGGCACATAGTAGGTGCTTAATAAATGCCTATTTCCTTTCTTCCATTTAGTTAATAAGCATTTATCAAGCACTTTCTATGTGTGAAGCACTTCAATTGTACTACCTGGTACAGTTAGTTGTATTTGCCTGTGTAAATGTCTTGTTTTCTCTACTAGCCTATAAACTCTCTGAGATTGGGAATGTGTCTTATACTTCTCTATTTCCCCTTCCACATCTAGGAGACAGTCCTTGCACACAGTAAGAGGTTTATTAATGTTTATTTGATTGTCTCTCTACATGATGATTTTGTATGACATTTGAAAGATTAAGTTGAGTTTCTTTCAAATGTGACATTGTGACCATCATAAACATGAATCACAGAGAAAATGCTGGATTTCTTAACACTTAACCTGCCAACTACACCATGGATTATAAAATCACAGGTCATAGCAGTAGGAAAAATCTTGGAGATCATTTGGCCATTTCTTTCCTATTTACCCCCTCCCCCCACACCATCATTTTGAGGATGAAGAAACTGTGTCCCAGAGAAGGATAATAACTTGTCTAGGGTCACACAGGTAATGAGTATCAGAACCAATATTATTACTACCAGGTGAATTTTGTAGTCAGAAAGAGCTAAAAGAAGAAAAAGTCATTTTAGGTGAATTAAAATTAGATCCTTTCTCAAGTAGCCACATTAGTGTTGCCTAAAATATTTGGTGGGTTTAGTTCAATATTACCTATGAAATCTGCCCCTGTGAAATACAGGAACATCAGCACATTCAGATTTTCTGCTGCCTATACTGAGATATAGAGGGGCTACAGTGAATCACATTTATTGAAAATGCCTTGGTGAATAATACTAGACACGTAAAAGTTCAGCCTTAGAAATGAATCAGATAAATCTGGGTTTGTTTGTTTAGCCTGTTGTTAACTGGTACATGGATTCCAGTCTGGTTTCAAGAGAAAGTGTTGTCTTCTGAAAAAAAAAATTCTGTTCTTCTAAATGGAGCATGGTGTTTATACACAAAAATGCCCTTTTGAGAAACAAAATCGAGCATTCAGGCAGTCAGTTAACAAGCATTTATTAAGTGTTTACTATGTGCCAAAAACCACACTGCACTAGGTATGCAAGCAAAGGCACTCCTCTCCTAAAATACAACAACAACAAAGTGGTTATTGCCTCAAGGAGTATACATTCTAATAGGGAGACAACATGTAAATATCTGGGTATGTACAAGACATAAACAGAATGGATGAAAGTAATCTGAATGGGAAAGGGATTGGTGACTAGGGACAGTGAAAGTCCTTCTGAAAAAGATGGGCTCTAGCTATACCTTGAGAAAAGTAAATGAAATAAAGTCTGTCAGTCAATAAACATTCATTGAACACCTACTGTGTGTTAGACATTGGGTTATAGAAATTGTATTGGAAATTGATTTGCTTCACTTTGGTTGCCAGCATGTATAGTCCCATTCATTGGTGTTGACAGTAGAGTTGTCCTGGAAACTAACTGTGGAATTTCAATATTGCCACATGACATTAGAATCAGTATGTCTAGTCCCATGTTCTATCTTTGAGAGTAACACCAAGCTGAGGAATTAGGAGAAAGGTGACTGAGCTGTCTTCAGCTGATGTATGCCTTAGCAGGTAGGGACTTTTCCCCAAACCCCGCATTCTCCCCTAATCTATAGTGGTACACAATCCATCAATTTATCTAAATCTTTCCTGAATTTATTTGTATTTTTACCTCTTGCCACCTTCTGGGGACTAACATATTTTATAAGGTTTTTATAATTCACCATATAAAGACTGCTACTATTTTCTAGTTCTACATTTGACCCTTTCAAGCTTCAAAGTGATTGAAAGAAAGAGGCAAAATGACAAGAGAAAGGCTGATGGAGTCAGGTGATGGAATTGTTCAGACCTTGTATATAGACTTACCAGATAATCAGGATTTCAGTAGGGAGTGAAATGGGGAGAGGAGAAGGGACAGGCACAGTGTTAGGCATTGAAACTATGGCAAGCCCACTATCTCGTAAACAGCCTGAATGTTCTCTCCACTCGACTGACTTTGGTGACCAGCTGGATTTTTGTCAATTGCCCATTGCTGACCCTCTGGGTAATATGTTCGCCTCTCCTCTTGGTTGAGAGGCCTCCTAGTGCCTTATCGGGAGACATTAAAGAAGGCTCTTTGACGCTGGGCATCAAATTGATTTCTTGCCAAGATTTCACCCGACCACGTGTGACAACCATTGACATGTCTAAGCCTTACAAGAAAAATAAACACATCCAATGCAAAAAAGAAAAAAATCTTTTGCCTTTGATGCCAGCTTGAATTATGCACATTCTTCCAGATCTGATACTGGCTCTGACTTCCTTGCTAGAAGGCAGAGTGGAGGCACATAAAGCCTCAACTTGGAAAGATGGAGGGCAAAGGGCAGCTAATTTGAGGGAGTCTGAGAATTCAGTCAGAGCAGAGTCCACAGAGCAGTCTTCTGCCCCTACCGTATCACTTATCTCATTTCTCTTATTCAGGTATCCAGATCCCCAGCTTCCTGGTTTAGAGGAGCCTGGTTCCTGAATCTATTAGAGCTTCTCCAGAAATGCTTTGCTTGTTTCCCCAGTGCTGAGGATTTAGCTTCGGCTGGCTGAGGCTTCCTGTAATCATCTCTCCAAACTATTTGGTCTTGTCCTCTGAAAATGACATTTGTTTTAAGAGAAGTATCCTTGCCAGACATCAAAAGGGCTTTTCCTTGGGTTAAAAGCATTGGTAGCTATGGCTCTAACCTTCACCTATGACTGGCCTCTCTCCCCTCCTGCTTAACAGTCATCAAGGATGCCTCTGCTTTGTCTTGGCCCTCCCTGCTCTCTGACTTCATCATTGCATTTCAGCCATTTTCATCCAGCTGTGTTTACTCATTTTTTTCTGTGTTCAGTCTGAAGTAGACAGAGAATTTGCATAATTAAGAATGACCTGAGCAATCTCTGTTAATGCCTCCACTAAAGCCTCTGACTATCCCTGTTAACTAATTACATCTATCATTATGTCAGACAGGTAAAAGACTCCTTCAGTCTGTTGAGACAACATTATTCACCTGGGATTATCAAAGGTTTCAATTCTGGCCATTAGCAGAAATTGCTGGGGTCATTCATTATGGCAAATTCTGCATCCTTTCCTGGCCAGAACAAAGTAAACGCAAAATCAGGGATAGATTAAATAGCCATGCATCAGGAGCTTAATGCAGAAAGCCTCGGTGCCTTCTTCCCCTTTAGTGCCAGATCATGAAAAATGGATAGAGAAACCTTTTTGTCAAAAAGGCAGATGAGCTGTTTGTTTTAGCTTCATGAAGTTGGGGCTGGGAGCTGAGGAGAGGGGGAAGACTTTGCCAACCCTCTAAAGCTAACCTAACCTTCACATCACCTGGGCTTTCAATTTTAGTAAAAAACAATCTTCATCAAGGAAAGAACATGCCTTTAGTCAGTTAGAGCTGAGTTTGTATGTCAAGCTGGGGTGAATTCTCCAAGAACCCACTTTTTTGCATGGGTTTTCATGGAAACGATGTTTTAGAGTCATGGAATTTATCTTCAAATCACCAAGCATTTATTTAGTACCCACCATGTACCAGGGCAGTTAGGTGGTACAGCAGATAAAGGGCCAGCCCTAGAGTCAGGAAGACTTAGTAAGTTCCTGATTTCAAATTCAATCTCAGATAATTACAAGTTGAGTGATCCAGGACAAGTCCCTTCACCCTATTTGCCTCAATTTCCTCATCTGTAAAATGAGGTAGAAAAGGAAATGAAAAACTACTCCAGTATTTTTGACAAGAAAACCCCAAATGGAATCACGAAGAGTTGGACATGACTGAAACAACTGAACAACACTATGCACCAGTCATTGAGTTGACATTGTAAGTAAAAAGACAATATCAGAACAGTTCCTGTCCCCATCTGCCTTACATCTTTGCCATCTTTTTCCTTGTGTCTATATCCTCCAAAGCAAAGACCATATTCTGGAGAATTTTACTCCTTCAATTCTGGAATATCTATTCTGATATCTATTCTATTCTGATTGGTGAATGCCTCACAAGACCCACTGTATCTAAGTACATCATACCACAGCCATCTTCTTGTCTACCTCTATCATGGGTGTCAACCCCTTCCCACTATTGTGTCCTGTTCAAATCAATGCTCCCATTACTACTAGAAAGGTTGTGTTAATCTGTGGATGTCCCTAGGACTTTTGTTGCTAGCTCTGTGATTTTCTAAACAAAACACCATTCCCTGTCTTCCTTTCCTCTGTATGTCATCTATTTTTATTGGACTGCAAGCTTTTTGAAGGCAGGGACTATCATGCTTTTTTTATATTTGCATGGCAAGTGTTTAGTGCAGTGCTTGGCACGGAGTAAGCACTTTTGAATTCTCATTCTCCATTCATTCACCATCAAGGATCTTACATTTTCTTAAAGGGAAACAGTTTGTATGCAGAAAAAAAATCAGCGTAAAATACATGAGGCAAACAACAGTTAGCTTGGGGTTGGAGAGATGAGGACCTTTAAAAGTAGAGGGATAAAGAAAAGTCTTTTGTAGGACATGGCCCTTAAAGGCTTCCAATTAATATTTTCACCTGAAATGATTGAGGTCTGAAACAGAGGAAATGGATTGAAGTTACAGTATTCAGCACTCAGACATTAGGAAGAATGCAGTGAAGGCAAAGGGAATAAGTTCCCTCATGTAATGGGATAAGTGTTTAATTCGGAATTAGCAGAGCTAGGTTGGAATTCTAGCTCTGCCATTGACTACCTGTGTCATCATGATCAGGTGACTTCATCTCTATGAGCCTAGTTTCCTCATTTGTAAAATGAGAAGTTTGGATTGGATGACCTCTAACGTGACTCAGTGGATAAAATTCTGGGTCTGTTGTCAGGAAGACCTGAGTTCAAATCTAGACTCAGACACTTACTAGCTGTGTAAACCTGGACAGATCACTTCACCTCTGTCTACAGTGTTCTCTAATGTAAAATGGGGATAAATCATAGCACCTTTCTCACAGGGGCATTGTGAGCATAAAATGAGACAATATTAATAAAGCATTTATCACATTTCCTGGAATAGAGTAGATACCTAATACTTTATCCTCCCTCCTTCCCTTCCTCCCTTCCTTCCCTCCTTTTTTCCTTCCTTCCTTCCTTTCCTGCAAAAGACAGAATTTGGATCAATGAGGAGGTTTCAGAAACACAGATTGAGGGTGAGTAACAGGAAAATCTTAAGTATTCAAGCTGTCAACATTTGAATGGACTGTTTGGCAGGTAATGAGTTCCCTGTCAATGACTGGTGATCTCTGACCCAAAGCTGAATGATCATTTGTTTTGGGATATTATATGCAAGATTCATCCTTTGGGTAAGAATTGGACTAACCTCTGAGGTTGCTTTCAACTCTGAAATTCTATAATTTGTTCTTTATACCATTTTGTGGTCATCAGTCTATGGTGATTTAAGTGTGGTGGAAGTCCCATCCAGTCATTAAATTCAATCACTCATTTAATGGGCCTATTCTACTAGTTATCATGTTCATATAGGCTATTAGCAGTGTGATCAGAGCCTCATATTATTAATCGATCAGCCAACACTCATTGAGCATTTACTATGAACAAAATGCTGTTAGCTTCTGGCACATAGTTTGGCCCTGGCTGATATGGTCTAGTTGGAGAGAAAAAAATGTAAAAATTTAAAGATAATATTATACCCTTAGCTTATAGATTAATAATCAAATTCCTATTGCCATTACTTCTGTTTAGTGGGTATAGGACAATCTATTGCCCTGAGTCTCCACTCAGAATCCCTCTGTGAGACTTGGTTACTTAGACTGAAACTCCATTGCCTATTTACTACTACTCACTTCCTAATTCCTAAATATGTCAGCCCTCTCCCTCTTATATCTATATTTCCTTCTACTCTATCATTCCATTAGGTCCTATTTATAGAAGTTCTGGGGCAGCGAAGTGGCACAGTGGATAGAATTCTGGGCCTGGAGTTGGAAAGACTCATCAGCCTGAATTCAAATCTGGCCTCAGACATTTTCTAGCTATGTGACCCTGGGCAAGTCTCTTAACTTTGTCTCAGTTTCCTCATCTGTAAAATGAACTGAAGAAAGAGATGGCAAACCACTCCAGGATCTTTGCCAAGAAAACCCCAAATGGGGTCAAGAAGAGTCAGACATAATTGAAAAACATGAGTGAAATGACTGAACAACAACAAATGGAACTGCTACTTGTGTCTTTGTATACCTAGGGGCTAGCACAGTGCTTGGCACATAATAGGTACTAAATAAATATTTGTTGAATGGAATAGAATGAATGAAAACATGATTTTGTATATGCTTCCCATATGTCAGGCACAGTGCTAAATCATTTGTGATAACAAAGAAAGTCAAAAGCATAATTTTTAACCTCAAGGAACTCACATTCTAATAAGCTAGAGATAGAATTAGGAAGGGGGGAAAGTGAAGTGAGGGTTCCCATACAACAGTATGACTTAGAAATGGCTGAGAAGGGGGCTTCTAGGTAGCATAAAAAAGCACTGGTCCTAGATTTTAGAGTACCTGAGTTCAAATCTGGCCTCAGACACTTGGTACTTACTAGCTGTGTGACCCTGGACAAGTCACTTAACCCCCATTGCCCCACAAAAAAACCAAAAACGAAAACAAATAAACAAAAAAGAAATGGCTGGGAAGGGGTGGCCTGGTTTTAGGTAAGATTAGGTTACCTATCAGGGCCCTAGGCTCCTGGAGCTGAGTCTGAGTTCTAGTAGGAAGGGGAGAAAGATCAGAGTACAGGCAGAACAGTTTGGAAATGGTCAGGAATTACTGAATAGGTATTTTATTAATGTGAGGTGAATTTCCTAGCTGGAAATGAATCAAGAGCTGATGATCAGTGAAAGAAAATGAACAACACAGTAACTAATTTCTGGAGGAAAGAAAACTTTATGTATAAATAATGGTCCATTTATCTTTTCAAGTACATTCCTGTCTTTTCCATATTGCCCATTTCTTGGGTATCATACTCATGGCTTTTCTTGTTGTTATTTGTCCTTCATTCTCAAAGAGGACCATGACATTCGGGTGATGTCATGACTTCCAGTGAATTAGATTTAAGTGAGGGTGGGCTGTGTAAAAAGACCAATCTTATGCTCTCCTTCAGAGACATCTGGGTTCAGTGGCAAGATATGAATCAGGATGACTGAAGATGACCCCAGATGTTTAAGGCAATTAGGGTCAAGTGACAAGCCAAATGGCACATGGCTAGTAAGTGTCTGAGGTCAGATTTGAACTCAGACCCTCTCGACTTCAGGGCCAGTGCTCTATCCACTGCACCACCCAGTTGCCCCAACTCTATCTACTATGCCCAAAAGGAAGTATCTATATGAAAAACTCCACCATCTCCCCACCTTAGATATTTGGTGTCATGCATACGGTTTATTTCATTAGACCAAGAAGGGTCTTTGAGAAAGTATCTAATTCCTCCCTCCATGACGGGTGGCTATATACCTAAACTATCCCCATCAGAAGATCTGACAGAAACAGACATTGGGGCAGGTAGATAAAGAAAGGAATAGTTCTCCATAAGTTTGAGGATTTCATCAGCTTCCTTGTCAGGGAGTGGAACCTTACTGTGAAAATAATCACCTCAGGCTGTCTTGTCAGACAGTCAGTCAACAAGCATTTATTAAGCTCTCATTATATGTCAGGCACTGTGCTAAAGACAGAGGATACAAAGATAGGCAAAAACATAGTATCTGCCCTTCAGCAATTCCCATTCTTATGGGGGAGACAACATGCAAAAGAATGTCTATATGAGAAATGGGAAGTAATCTCAGAGGAAAGACCTAGTATGGGGAATGGGGTGGGGGGGATGAGGAAGTAGGTAAAACCTGGAAAGTCCCCCTGCAGAGCATAACATTTGAACTGTCTTGAAGGAATGCAGGAGGCAGAGGTGATAAGGATGATGTGGGTTTTGCTATTCTTGATAGCCCTTCCACAAAATCATTCTTCTCTCTCCTTCTCTCTCAATGGATGCTGTCCCTCCTTATGCTTGAAATATGTGATTTAAGCATGGTTTTTGACTAGACTCTAAAAGTTCCTCTCTGTGGAGAGCACTTAATACATCTGCCTTCAACAAGGAGACTCATGTTCCAACTTGAGATCTCTAGTCATGGACCCAAAAAGATGGATTTTCTGGGCTCCAGTCTTGGGCATTACATTCCACAGCCTGAGTGCTATTGGAGGGGGCTTTGTCTCCCAGCATGGTTTGTTTCCTTGGATGAAGCAAACTTCTAATTCCTAATATCAGAACAATGTGGTTGCCATGGCCAGGGCCCAAGATGAAATGCTTTTTATAAGAGCTAATCAGATTCTACATTAATGAGAGAAATATGAAGCTAATCAACACCACAGAAGGTCTCTAGGCTGCAGGCCTATTAAACTTCATAAAAAATTAATGACTGAGAGAGCAGCCTCGTTTGTAAGGGGTCTCTTGTGGTAAGAAAAGGGCCTGGAGTCCCATTCACCTCTCATTACACTGAATTAGCCTCACTTTCCAACTCAAAGTATAATCCATTGAGTGGCATTTTACACTGGGTGTTGGATGGTCAGTGTTTGGAAACACTTGTGAAATATTTATCATTTTCCCTTGCCACCCTCTCCTTGTCACCCCTCCCCTCTGTCTCCCCCTTCTTGCCTCCTTTACTATGGCTTTTTCCATTTTAATTAAAAAGATGTGTACTCCTAAAGGCTCCTGGGAAATGCCTTCAATGATTGTGGTCGTCACATGCTACGGGAATTGTTCTTGTAGGAAATAAGGGCACTTAGAGATTGACACTCCCCCAATTCCAATCCTCTTGGGGTTCTGACTATAGAACAGGAACTAGATGATGTAAGGATCTAGAAGGCAGAGCCAGCAGGGAGAAACAACCAGATACCTGTACTCTGAATTGTAAGCTCAGACAATTGGTGGTCGTTGTTGTTGTTGTTGTTAACAGTTTGGGCAGTTCTGAGCTATTGACTAAAACCACTGCAGAAATGGATAAGGGTGTCCCTCTCTAATTGAATCCAAGTTGTACGTCTCAACATATAGTTATAAAGTCATTGGATTTTAGACCTAAAAGGTCATTTACAGATAAAAAATTAGAGAAGGAAAGTGACTTGTCTATGGTCTCACAGCTAGTTGATTGCAGGGCCAAGGCTTGAATTCAAAG
Source organism: Dromiciops gliroides (assembly GCF_019393635.1). Classification (NCBI taxonomy): domain Eukaryota; kingdom Metazoa; phylum Chordata; class Mammalia; order Microbiotheria; family Microbiotheriidae; genus Dromiciops; species Dromiciops gliroides. The sequence goes on from NC_057864.1 coordinate 108,578,758, forward strand.
TTTTTTGACTTCAAACTCACAACTTTTTTCTGGTATACTATAATTCAGACCTGCCAAGCAGCCTATAGGAGATGAAAAAAACAAACACGGTTATTCACCAAGTCAGGTACTAGAGGCAAGGAGAGAATTATCAGTGTTTGAAGTAGGTAACTTTCTCTACAATAGTATCAAGTGAATTTTTTAGGGATAGTCTTTGCTCAGAAATCTTTCTTTCTCAATGCCTGTCATAGTTTGAAATTTCAGGATAAGGGATTTCTATATTTGGGCTTTTTAGAATGTAATCTCCGGGCAGCCAGGTGGTGCAGTGGATTGAGCACCAGTCCTGGGTTCAGGAGGATCTGAGTTCAAATCCGGCATCAGACCCTTGACACTTACTAGCTGTGTGACCCTGGGCAAGTCACTTAACCCCAATTACCTCACAAAAAAAAGAATGTAATCTCCTTGAAAACAAGGATTCTGCCTGCTTTATTCCTTCCTTCCTTCCCTCCCCTTTCCTTCTTCTTTCCTTCCCATTTCTTTCTTTCTTTCTTTTTTCTTTCTTTCCCTAATACTTGGCACAGTGTCTGGAACATAGTTGTTATTTAATTAATGGTTGTTGATTGATTGGTTAATTAATTTGAAAATCACCTTTTAAAAGGAAAAAGATCCTTTGTAGAGGCCATACCTCAATGGGTATCTGCAACTAGATATTTCCACTGGGAACTGAGAGATGATGTGCTATAGTTACAGTTGACAACTTTCCCCTCATACTTTGAGTAACATTTTATTTTGTAATTTTCTAATGTACTCATTGTGTAATATTTAAATTATAGTTATCATGCACTTGCATGCATCTTATTTCCCTACCAAAATATAAGCTCCATGATGGCAGAGATCATATCACATTTGAAACTTGTATCCCTCCCCCATCCCTCCAATTGCCTACTGTAGTGTTCTGCATGCAACAGGATCTTGGTAAATGTTTATTGAATTGGTGTATAATATTATCTCATGTTCCATTAAGAATTAGTTACTTGCTTGTTGGGGGTGGGCTAACACTAGATGACACAGCTTGGAATCAGGAAGACTCATATTTATGAGTCCAATTCTGGCCTTAGACAAGTACTAGCTGTGTGACCCTAGGGAAGTCACTTCACCATGTTTACCTCAGTTCTTCATTTGTAAAATGAACTAGAGAAGGAAACGGCAAAAATACTCCAGTATCTTGGCAAAGAAAAGCCCAAAATGAGGTCAGGAAGAGTTGAACATGACTGAAAAATGACAAAAAAAAATTACAAAAGCAGCTTATTGATAACAAAGCCTTATAGGATTGGGGACAGAGATATGTGGAATTGAGAAAAGTCTACTAAAACAGAGGAAGTGGGCCTGTATACAAGTAAAATTACCATTAATGGGTCAAGGAATCAGTGCAAAACTCATGCACTTGAGTCTTTTGGAGTGGGGTGGAGCTACACTTGGGATAATTACTAAGATTAACCTATATCTACATCTATCTATCTATCTATCTATCTATCTATCTATCTATCTATCTAAATCAGGAGAAACTCTACTGTGACACTATTCTGTCAAAGTGCTATAAATAAACAATGGCAGCACAAGCCGACCTCCTTCAGGAAGCCATGCCTGATTAAATCTATCCATCTTACTATTTGCCAAGAAGAATCTCTTGACTATTTTTTTTCTTTTTGGCATAATATCCATTTGTATTCTTTCAATGTTTTTCTCCCCTCTCTGATTCCCAAGATCAGAGGACCACAATTTTGATAAGGAAGGTGTCATCTAATGTAACCCACCCCTTCCTTTTACAAATAAGGAAAGTGAGGTATGTAGAGGTGAGGTAACTCACTGAAGGTCACATATATAGTAAATGGCAGAAGGGGATCTCTGCTCCTTTTTATCTAGAGTACACACATCAAACTTAACACAGGTAGTGGTTTACTAGAAGGGAACTTTTCAAAAGTTGCAATTGATAAGGTCATGAATTTAGTGCTTAAAGTCAATGTAAAAGCTATCGACTCTAATTCCCCTTTTTGTCTACAGGAAACTGAGACAGAGAGAAAGCTGTCTAATGTTTCACAAGTTGCGTCAAAGTGGGACTTGAACTGGATTCCAGATTTACTACTCTATCCAATATTCAACCCTTCTTCACTTCAAGATGACTAGTACTAGAAAAAACTGGACCCACTTTATAGATGGTGACAATTGATACACAAGACCAGTTCTACCCTGGCTGGACTACTCAGCCCATCAAGCCAGTTGGTTCTAGATATTGATTTATGTATCTTGATTTCTTCCCTTCATTGTTTTTTTTTAAACAAAATTAGGTTTTATATAAGAAAGGAAATCCCATTCTATGTGGGGAATGTCCCTTATACTGAGCCCCTGCTGACTAAGACCAGTTTTTAGGAGATGCTCAGCTCAGTTTCCAATCTAAGAGAGCTCACTGAGTTTTGAGTGTTCCCATACATCTAACTGTGTGTGTCCATGGTGCCCATCCATACAGAGCTCCCTAGCAGTCCCTTTGAGCTTCATCCATCATAGATAATACCCTCAATTGATCATCAATAATATTATAAAGAGAACTCAGAATCACCAGGGTGATGGATGGAACAATCTCTAGAAACTGAAGTCACGATTAGTCAAGCCTCTGTGTGTCATTTTGCTGATGACTGAAGAACCTGCAGGGAAAAAAAAAATAGAATTTTGTGAGATGTCTCTGGTCCCCATAGCCATAACTTGTTTTCTTCATTTAAAGAAATATAATTGGCTCCCTCTGATCCTTGCTCTCAGTCTCACCTTCCTGTGGTATCTGGGATAGAGAATTATAATTTATAAAGTTGAAAGTACATGAGCTTATTGCAGGCTGTTGGCTACATGGTTCCTGGCTAGAGTTCAAAGGCAATAAAGTAGCCCCAGACATAAGGTTGCAGCCCTTTGCAGAAAAGCTCTTAATGTTTGCATCATCTGATTCATGTTCTTAAGGAACAATCTGCTGGAAAATATTCAGTAGACATCAGCTGAGCTCACTTAATGTCCTGGTGGGCCTGAGTGCCACAGACTGCAATATTTCATTTGTTACTCTTTTTTTAAAAACTTAATTTCCATTAGTTGCAGAACAGTGGAAACCAATAAAATGCTCTAGGTCCCCAACTAGACCCAAGTCATTTACATTGAGAAACTTACTCATTGTTCCTTGTGTTTCTGTGATCAATAATAAGGAGCCATTCCTGAGTTTAACATATCACAAAAGGAAACTTGACTTTGGGTCAGCTAGTGGTTAGAGCACTAGAATTGGAATCAGGAAGAATCATCTTTCTGGTTCAAATCTGGCCTCAAACACTTACTAGTTGTGTGATCCTGAGTAAATCACTTAACCCTGTTTGCTTCAGTTCCTCATTTGTCAAATGAACTGGAGAAGGAAATGGCCAACCACTCCAGTATCTTTTCCAAGAAAACCCTAAATAGGGTCACAGAGAATTGGACATGACTCAACAACAATAGCAATCCTTGACTTTAGTTTCTACAAAAGCTCTAGAATAATTCTTTAAAAAGATGATTGGTAAGCATCTAGAAAAGAGGTGATTATTTTTTTTAAAAAGCAAGCATCATTCAACAAACATTTATTAAGTGCCTACTATATGCTAGTAACTGTGCTAAGCACTGGGTATACATTAAGAGTCAAAAGACAGCATTTGGTTGAAATTGACAAGAAAAACATCAATAGGAATAAATATAAAAGTTTTTCGCTTTGTTATAAAAAGTCAACTTCACACATATAGACTGGGGAAGGCTTATTGAAAGAGCAGGGGGCAGCTAGGTGGCACAGTGGATAAAGCACCAGCCTTGGATTCAGAAGGACCTGAGTTCAAATACGGCCTCAGACACTTGACAGTTACTAGCTGTGTGACCCTGGGCAAGTCACTTAACCCTCATTGCCCTGCCCCTCCAAAAAAAGCCAACCAAACAAACAAAAACAAAAACAAAGAAAGAGCAGTTTTTCTGTAAAGGTGTGGGGGTTTCGTAGACTAAGACCTAAATACGTATCAGTGTGAGGTGACAGAAAAAAATCTAATGTGATATTAGAACAATTAAGAAGGACCTAATTTTCAGGATGAGGGTGGTGACAGTCCCACTATGGATTGTCCTCTTTGGACCTCATATGGAATATTCTGTTCTGGGCACCACGTTATTTAAGATGGATATTGAAAAGCTGGAATGTGTCTAAATGAAAGCAACCAGCATGGTGAAGGGTCTTAAGTCCATGACATATGAGAATTGGTTGTTTAGCCTAAAGAAACTAGAGAGAAGGGAATTCACAACTGACTTCAAGTATTTGAAGGATTGCCATGTGGAAGATAGAGATCAATTTAGGATTAGAGCTGTCCAAAATTATAATGAGATACTCATAAAGGCAACTATTAGGCCTGCCCACTACCCACAATGGCAGTCTTCTTGTAAACAGCATATTGTAAGATTCTGGTTTTTAATCCACTCTGATATTTGCTTCTGTTTTATGGCAGAGTTCATCCTATTCACATTCATAGTTATTATTACTAACCATCTATTTCCTTCCATTCTATTTACCCCCCCTTGTAATTTTCCCCCATTCTTTCACCCTATTCTTCCTCACCAATGTTTTGCTTCTTACCCCTGCCTCCGACAATGTGCCTCCCTTTTATCAGCCCCCCTCCCTTTTCATTACCCTTTTCTCCCCTGCTTCTGCCCTCCCTTCTATCAGCCCCCTTTTCCTCTTTCCCTTTTACTTCCCTAAAGAATATGCTAAGTTTCTTTTCCCAAATGAACTTATATGTTATTCCCTCTTTGAAACAAATCTAGTGAGAGTAAGATTGATACAATGTTCACCCCTCCTTTATTTCCCTCTATTGTAATAGGTTTTTTGCACCTCTTCATATTATGTAATTCACCCCATTCCACCTCCCCTTTCCTCTTTTCCCCATAAACTACATTTTAATCTCTTAATTTTCTTTATATCATCACATCAAAGACAATTTATATTTATACCCTCTGTGTATAATCCTTCTCTGTCTGCCCAAATATATATATATATATATATATATATATATATATATATATATATATATATATATATATATATAACTTCTCTTGAGTCTTGCATGTTAAGATCAAATTTTCTATTCAGTTCTGGTCTTTTCATCAGGAAAACTTGAAAATCCTCTATTTCATTGAATGTCCATCTTTTCCCCTGAAATAGAATGCACATTTTTGCTGGGTGATAAATTCTTGGCTGCAATCCAAGCTCCTTTGCCTTCCAGAATATCATATTCCAAGCCTTGCAATCTTTTAATGTTGTAGCTGCCAGGTCCTGAGCAATCCTGACTCTGGCTCCATGATATTTAAATTGCTTCTTTCTGGCTGCTTGGAGATTTTCTCCTTTGCCTGATAATTCTGGAATTTGGCTACAATATTCCTTGGAGTTTTCCTTTTGGTGTCTCTTTCAGGAGGTGATTGGTGAATTCTTTCAATGATGACTTTATCCTCTGATTCTATAATATCAGGGCAGTTCTCCTGAATAATTTCCTGGAATATGATGTCTAGACTCTTTTTCTGATCATGGCTTTCAGGCAGTCCAATGATTCTCACATTGTCTCTCATGAATCTGTTTTCCAGGTCAGTTGTCTTTCCAATGAGGTATTTCACATTTTCTTCTATTTTTTCATTCTTTTGATTCTGTTTTACTGATACCTGGTGTCTCGTGGAGTCATTAGCTTCCAGCTATCCAATTCAAATTTTTAAGGCATTATTTTCTTCAGTCAATTATGCACCTCCTTTTCCATTTGGCCAAATGAATTTTTAAAGGAATTGTTTTCTTCAGTCAATCTTTGTGCTTCCTTTTCCAAGCTTTTGATTTTTTACTTCCTTTTCCAAGCTGCTGATTCTTTTTTCAAAATTTGCTTCGTTGCTTTCATTTCTCTCCCCATTTTTCTTCTACCTCTCTCAATTGATTTTTTTTTGGTGAGGCAATTGGGGTCAAGTGACTTGCCCAGGGTCACACAGCTAGTAAGTGTTAAGTGTCTGATGCTGGATTTGAACTCAGGTCCTCCTGACTCCAGGGCTGGTGCTCTTTCCACTGTGCCACCTAGCTGCCCCTTCTCAATTGACTTTTAAAATCCGTTTTGAACTCTTCCAAAAAGGCTTTTTGGTCCTGAGACCAATTCATCTTCCCTCTTGAGGGTTCACATGTAGGGAATTTGAGAGTATTGTTCTCATCTGAGTTTGTGTTTTGCTCTTCCCTGTCAACACAGAAGCTCTCAATGGTGAGAGCTCTTTTTTTTTGTTTGTTTCTTACTCATATTGCAGCTTATTTATTTATTTATTTATTTTAAGTTGAAGTCCATTCCTTGGGCACCAGAGTCACTGTTTCAAGCTTCTTATGCTCGGAGATAGGGGCTGTGTCTCTGGCTTTCTACTCTGAGGCCTCTATGGCTTGCGGATTTCTCACCACCATGGGCTTGCTCCCTGTGCTTGCTCCTGGCATGTGCTGGGATGGCCAGGTCTGGCCATGCCCATCCTGTTGGTGGCCTCCTAGCTGCCAGCTTGCCCTCTCAGCTGGTGTTGGTGGATCTCACCACTGTCCTGCTGCACCACCAACCCTCCAAGCCAGGGTCAAGGGGTCTCAGTTGCTCTGCTGTGGACTAGAGCTTGCCACTGACTTGCCCTGACCCCCTCCACGTTGTGCTGCGCTTTGGCACACTGCACTCGAGCCCTGCCACCCCCCGCCACCCCCCCCCTCCATGAGTGAGACCAACCTTTCTTTTAAATTATCTCAGGTTGGAAGATTGTGTCTCTCTGTCTTTTTCTAGGTTCTGTAGTTTTAGAATCTGCTTAGAGGCTTGATTTAATGTTCTTTTTGATTGAACTGGAGGGAACTGAAGGAGAGCTAGGGCAGCTTGCTAGTTTCTCTCCACCATCTTGGCTCCACTCCCCTCCCCCCCCACAATGGCAGTCTTCAAGATGTTGAATGACTACTTGTCCAGTATATTGTAGTGTAGATTGTTTGGTACATGAGTTGGCCATTGACATCCCTTCCAACTCTCAAATTTTATGTCTCATGTCTAAGTCTTCCCACAAATCCTCCATGAAAGATTTACTCAATGTACTGAAGGTCGTCTTCTAGGCTTTTTAACAATCAGAAGATACCAGAATAGTAACAACCAGGCTATCCATCTGTTATTTCTCATTCTTATTATAAGGCAACTCCACCTATCTTATTGATCATTCATTTTCTTAATGATATCCTTTATATTGTTTTTTGTGTGCATATCAACACAAGTAATATGTTGTTCCTTATGCCTGCTCTTAATCTTTCCATTGACCTTTGGCACCTGTAACAATTGGAATGACACCACCTGCTGGAGACTTACTGTAGAAAAGCTCCAACATGAGGAGTGGGCCTGCAACGTGGAGTTGAACCATCTCCTTCAAGCTCATTGTAAGAGCAATTAGTCTCTGAAATGGTAAGTTTCCATAAATAATAAATCTTGTATTAATTTCACCAAAGACAATATGATGGTAAAAATGTGTGCTACACTGCATAACTTAGGATATACTTGATATATATATAATCCCAAACCATACCCAGAGTATACATAGTCACAATGACATATAAATGATAAATGAATGTAAATGGCTGATATTATTAAACATTATTACAGAATCTTCATTAAGCAAGCAAACCACATCATCTTGTCCATGAATTCTCTATCTAGTACAATGAAAATAACAGATACTTGAAATGATAAACAATTTATCAAAAGGAAATAAAACATCAGAGAGACTCAAATGTTCATTAATTGTCTTATAAATCAAGCAATAAGGTTCAATCGCCCTTTCTAGAAGACAGAGCCATGTACTCTTGGTGGAGAAGTTCTTCACCTGTAGGAGGAAAAGCTTGTTTAAGGTAAGAGCTTATAATGCTTGAATTTGGGGTACACCACATTTTTTAAACTGGTTCCCCAATTCTCTGCATGCCAAAGTGGCAGGGGTTTCTGAATCATCATTGATTCTTCTAATGCTGTCATAATGACCGTTATGGTAGAAACTATGGAGTTCTTTAGCATCAGCTTTGTCTGTGCCACAAATTTGCCATAGACGTTCATTCAACTGGAGAATGATTACATTCAGTTGGTTATGTTTGGCAAAGGCTATGATGGCATCATTCCCAGCACAAGTACCAGCTTTTTTCAAATCAGCAACATATTCTTCAAAGGGAATATCTGTTTCTATAAAAGACCCAATGTCTTCTTTATGACTGAGCATATAATTAGCAGTTTCTTGTCTGTGTTTGAGATGGTTTCTCAAATGACCTTCTAACTGGTTTCCAAGGGCTCTGAAAAGACAATTTCCATTTCCTGATTCCTTATGGGGTTTGAGTCCCAGGATTTGCAATTGAATGATAATGCTTGCAAATTGGAACTGTCTATTACCCCTGGTCTCCATTTGGGTTTCTTTTCTCTTTAGCAGCTGGTTGAGTTTTATCTGAAATTACTTTACCCACAAATGGTGGGGTGGGAACAATGAATCCAAGATTCTTTTTCTCCAATTTTAATAGCAGTAGGAGTTGTCAATAATAGCTGAAAAGGTGGATTAGATCTCGTGACCTCCCAGGCAGGAGAATCAAGGAGAGGAGGGGGAGGAGGTGGGGTCCCTAGAGAAGGGGAGGGGACCAACTCTTCCACATGGTGCACAGCCCAGGAATCAAATTCAGGCCTGGGTTCCCCTTCCCCCACTTCTAGGGGATTAAAAGCTTCTAGAGAAGCCTCCAGGCATGCAAAATTAGAGCAACAATTAGTGTTAGAATTTGGAAAAGCTGCAGAAATCAGAGATTTCTCTGAAAAAGCATGGCTGGGAGAGGGAGCACCCTTGTGTGAGCACCTTGCTGGTTCTTCTAACAAAAATAAAAATAGAAATAGAAAATTCACAAAAACAAAGCATTAACATGATCTTATCTCCTATTTGTCTGGTTAAACAGACTAAAATAAAAAATAGGGTAATTAGGGAGTTTAAAAAGTCCATTTGAAAATTTAAAGGTACTTAGCAGTTTAAAGGGACAGGGTAGGGGAAATTTCTTACCCAACTGGAAGATCAGAAAATTGAGGTTCAGCTTTCAACTTCGTGGCCAGACATCTGTAAGGGCTAAAATTCTTGTTATACTGTCTAAAATATCTAATGAGTGGTCGCCAATAAATTATAAGCTTTAGCAAGAATTAGATTTTTAAGCATTTATTAAGGAGAATAAGAATTTGGTAAAGAGAAAGAGAAAGGCCTAGATTCATCTATCTATTAAAGGGAGTGTGCATTTCTAGCTCACTTCTCCACCAGAGTCCTCAGGAAAGAGAGTGAGACAGAGCACCAGCCTCCCCCTTCATTCCTCCCACAAGCCAACGTCACTTCCTGACACCAAAGAAAAACTGCATGGTCCTGCCCTCAGAGGCCCTCACCTCCTGTTGGAGCTTTCTTATGGTAAGTCTCCAGCAGGTGGCATCATTCCAATCATTACACACCCTAATGGAGTGATCAGAGGTGGAATGTGCCAGGGTGGGGCCACTGACACATTCCATGCTGGTAGTAGTGGGATCACTGGTACTTGCATATTGATCATCTTTCCCTGGATACTAAATAGAGACAGTCCAAAATACTCATCCCAATACCTCTGTGAATGGCAATGCTCCCTTTACCACCAGCCCTACTTTTAACCTGGCCCCTAAAGTCTTCAGGCATCAAGGAGAGAAATATTCCCACTAACATCAACTGTTATCTATAACCCAAAACCCCAGGAATAGTGCTTCTCCCATAGCTCACAGATCCTACTTGCAGCAATTATCCAAAGGAGCAACCTCTGTGGAAAATTAGGTAGCCAACCCTACCAACTGACAACCACCTGCAGGTTGTCAAAGGGCAGGCAAAGCAGCCTAAATGAAGCATCTAGAGGGAGAAACATGCATTAGGGAAGAGATGACATGTGCTAAACAAGTCAAAACATGGCCATCACAATGATGATGAAGATGGAGATGATGATAATTACCATTTATATAGTGTTTTGAAGTTTTGTAAAGGGGCAGCTAGGTGGCACAGTGGATAAAGCACCAGCCCTAGATTCAGGAGTACCTGAGTTCAAATCCAGCCTCAGACACTTGACACTTACTAGCTGTATGACCATGGGCAAGTCACTTAACCCTCATTGCCCTGACAAAAAAAAAAGTTTTGCAAAACATTTTTACAAATATCTCATTTTATTTCCTCAACAGCTCTGGGAGGTGTCCCCATTTTAGAGATGAGGAAACTGTAGTACAGAAACATTTAGTGACTTGGTTAGGGCCTCAAAGCTAGTAAGTATCTGAAACTGGATTCGAACTTGGGTTTTCCTAATAACAGGTCAAATATTCTAGTCACTGAGCCACCTAGCTGCTTCAACCTCAACTACAAACTCTCCTCACAATTTCATGGAGACTTCAGTCCCAAGAATCCAGGACATAACAATGCTCTCTAGACACTAGTCCTGCTTCCAGGCAATGCTTTGCAGATATAGCCTAGTAAAGCAAAGTGGTGGAGATTTATCTTGGAGCTCACCTCTCCTCATATACTTTTTGCCCACTTAAACCCACAACTACTGAAGATCTAGAAAATCAAGTTGTTACCACAGAAGTCCTTACCTCAACAGATGGTTCAACATCAGAAATAGATGTGGTTCTTGAGAGCAGGGGCTCTCTTACCTCTTTATTTCAATTTCAGTATTTAGCATAGTGCTTTGCACTTAGTAAATGCTTTTCTATTCATTCATTCATTCATTCATTCATTTATTCATTCATACATTTATCTTGAAATTCTGATTCTTTGGAGATGTTGGTACTCCATGAGTCATGGCCATATAAAATCATGATGAAAAAGAATATTGATGATAAAGAGATTGTGTTATATGGCAAGGAACAGTTTGGGACCATTGGAAACATTAGGAAATTTCCTGTATCTACCTTCACATTCATTCTTCCCTTCCCCCCCACCCCCCCCAAATATATACATATATATATATATATATATACATATATATATATATATATATACATACATATATACATACACACACATATACACACACATACACACCTCATCCTACTCACTTCTGGACATTGGCATGGGTTATTATTGTGCTTCTGAGGTAGATTATCCACATCATGTGTGCTAATGTGAAAATCCTCACTGAATGACAAATCCATGATGAGGTGAATCTTAAAGTGAAAAAAAACATGAGTGTTATCAAACAGACACTGACTTTGCACAGATTTGAAGCTGTTTTGGTCGGGGACTGTAGTTCTTTCTGGTATGAATCCTTTGGGGCTCATAGACACCTCTCAGCTCATTGGAACCAAAAATAAATACTTCTGAACTGAATGTTGCTTGGCAAAAATTTGAGAAGGGAAAAATTATTCATAACAAGACCATGTTTCCTTTTGATTAACTACTCAATGAAATATTGTATGGGAGAACACATTGCTGACTGCAATAAGAATATAAGGTGGCATTATTGTTTTTATTATTATTATTATTGCTACAGATCATACAGCTAGTTGATTTCTGGATGCAAATGAAGGCATTGAAGGGCAGTAAGAGAGGTTTGCATGGTTTCACATCTATCTCAGCAGATTGCAAATGCAGCATGTTTTTTTTAGAGGAGAGATGTGTGCAAAGTCTGATAGCTAGTTGTTTAAAATTACTACCATAGTAGAGGGGCAGAAGAAAGAAATTAAGCATATAGAGCTCCTGACACAATTACCCTCAAAATAGCCATAAAACAACACCTGGAGCAGCAAAAGCCACAAAAAGATGGGCTGAGATTATTTTCCAGCCAAAGACACCTTAGAGGGGGTTGTGCAGGACTGTGAGAAGAGTCCAACCCCATGATCACACCAACACAGTCCCCAGGCAGGCTGTGCCAGAGAAACTTACCTCTGAACCTCCGAATCAACTGCAGCACCAACATCTCCTGAAACTAAGCTTATAGTCAGGTAAAAGGGCTGAACGGCTGGCCAGGGAGGTGCAAAATACAGGGGTGTCTGAAAGTCCTAAGGAGGAATTCAGCTATCCTTCCCTAGCAGGTGTAAGGGGCTAAAATTCTAGCTATACTATCTAAAATCTAATGAGTGGTCACCAATAAATTATAATCTTTAGCAAGAGTATTTAAGCAGAAGATAAAATAGAAATTGAAAGAATCCACCAATCACCTCCTGAAAGAGATCCCAAAAGGAAAACCTCCAGGAATACTATAGCCAAATTCCAGAGCTCACAGGTCAAGGAGAAATTATTGCAAGCTGCTCTAAAAAAAGAATTAAAATATTAAGGAGCTACAGTAAGGGTAAAACAGGATCTAGCATCATCTACATTAAAGGACCAGAGGGCATGGAATATGATATTCCAGAAAGCAAAGGAACTGGGACTACAGTCAAAAATCACCTATCCAGAAAACTGTATAATCTTTCAGGGGGAAAATGGGACTTCAATGAAAAAGAGGACTTTCAGGCATTTCTGATGAAAAGACCTTAACTGAATAGAAATTTTGATTTTCAAATACAAGACCCTAGAGAAGCATGAAAAGGTAAACAGGAAAAAAGAAATAATGAGGGATATTAAAAGATCAAACTCTTTACATTCCAACATGGGAAGATAATACTTCTAACTCATAAGAACTTTCTCAGCATTAGGGAAGCTGAAAGGAATATACTTAGAAGACACAGGTCTAAACTGAATATGAAGGGATGATATCTGTAAAGCATTTATTTTTTGTTTATCCTTGTTTTTGTGGGGCTGATAGGGTGGGGTGGCTTATGTCTGGGGCCGGATTTGGGCTGGGGACCTCCTGGGTCCAGGGCTGGTGTTTTGTCCACTGTGTCACCTAGCTAACCCATGATGACATCTTTAAAATAAAGTTAAGGAGTAAGAGGAATGCACTGGAAGAAAGGGAAAGGGAGAGGTAGACTGAGGAAAAGTAGGTCACATAAAGAAACAAGAAAAAGCTTATGGATGGGAGGGGAAGAGGGGAAAGGAGTGGAGGAGGAGTGAACTTTACTATCATCAGAATTGGCTCAGAGAGGAAATAACATACATACTCAAGTGGGTATAGTAATATATTTTGCCCTTATGGAAAGTGGGAGGGGAAGGATATAAAGAGGGGGAAGGGGAAGGAAGGAAGGGCTGATTGGGGGAGGGAGCAGTAAAAAGCAAAACACTTTTGAGGAAGGTGAAGATGTTCTGCATAACTGCACATGTATGACTTCTATTGAATTTCTTGATTTCATTGGGAGGGTTGAGGAGGGAGGAAGGAAGAGAATTTAGAACACAGAATTAGCTCAAAGACCTTAATCTCATCAGAGTTGCCTCAAGGAGAGAACAACATACATACCCAATTGAGAGGAGTAATCTATCTAACCCTGAAGGAAAGTAGGAGGGAAAGAGGATAAGGAGGAAAGGGTAAAAGAAGGGTGGGCAGAGTGGGGGAAAGGGCAGTCAGAAGCAAAACACTTCTGAGGAGGAATAGGGTAAAAGAAGATAGAAAATAGAGTAAATATCGTGGGAAGGGAATAGGATGGAAGGAAATAGTTATGATGATTGATTATAAGGGCAAAATGTATGGTACCTACTTTGCTGGGCTATTGTGAAGAAAATTCTTTGTCAAAGTTGAAGTACTATATAAAGATTATGATGAACAGGATGCTATCAGGAAAACCTAGAAAGATCTACATGAACTGAAGCAGAGTGAAATGTAATGTATACAAAAGAACAGCAATAGTGTAAGATGATCTGCTGGGAAGGACATGGTTATTTTCAGCAAGGCAATGGTCCAATACAACTCTGAACTACTTATGGAAATGGCAATCCATCTACACAGAGAAAGAACTCATGGTATCTGAAAACAGATTGAAGCATAATTGTTTTTTGATAGTTCCTTAATCTGAAGTTTTGTTTTTGTCTGTTTTCTCTCACAACCTGGCTAATGTGGAGATGTTTTCCATGACTACTCATGTATAACATATTAAATTGCTTGAGTTCTTGGGAGTGGGAGATGCAAAGTGGGGGAGGAAGAGAAGTTGGAACACAAAGTTTTTAAAAATTGATGTCAAATTTTGGTTTTGCATGTAATTTGGAAAATAAAATTCTAAACAGAAAAAAAATAAAATAATAAAATTACTACCAACAATTCACTTCAATGCCAAAAATACTCACTGGGTACTTAACATGTTTATTGTTGCTCTATGTTCCTACAAGGATATGTAAGTAAAGCTGTGCAGCAAGCTTCCCATCTTTGTAAGAGCTTATATTCTTATTAAAAGGAAAAGACCGACACATTACCATCTTACTCATCACAATGGATTACATCTCTATAAAACTTTAGGTCTCATAAGGTCTCTTAGATGTGTTACCTCATTTTGATCTTCAAGAGAACCCTTGTGAGGTAGGTGTTATTATGATATCTATTTTACAGATGAGGAAATAAAGAGCTCAGAGAAATTAGCTGACTTGCCCAAGGTCACAGAGCTACTGAGTATCTCAGACAGTGTAGGTCCTCTTGACTCCAGGTATAGAGCCATGATACTAAGAAGCTTTCCTCAAATTATATGATATTCATTCATGTAATGATTGCAATGATGCCACCTGCTGGAGAGCTACTGTGGGAGAGCTCCGCCATGAGGGGAAGGCATCTGAGGGCAAGCCATGTGGTTTTCCTTGGTGTCAGGAAGTGACGTTTGCTTGTGGGTACTGTCTATAAAAGAGACAAGTCTTGCTCTCTCACTCTTTCTGTAGGACCTCAGTGGGGAGAGGAGCTGGAGACATTGGCTCTGTGATGTATAAAATCTAAATTGTGGTCGCCTTAAATCAGAAGCTTCAGCTCCAGTCTAGCCTAGAGTTCCAGCCTGGTTGGGTTCTTCCTGAAGTCCTCCTCCACGAGCCCGCTTTAATCAGGAACCCTCCAACGAGCCTCGCCTCGTAAGCTCTTTGTGGAAGCTTTTTTTATAGATCTGGAACAGAGGCGGTCCTTACGCACTGCTTCAAGGTGATTGGTTGGGTCATCCAAATCCATTGTCTTTGAAGGTGTTCTCCAGTTGAGTTCACAGTCTAGTTTCTGAGAACAATACCTTCTTAAGGGATATCCAGGTGTGATTACAATCCAATTAACTTGAAGTAGGCTTAATTAGCAGTCAATCACTCTCACTTGATTCAATCAGTATAGATTAATCTCCAGATCGGTCTTTGAGTATCTGCTAAATCCCATTATTTCATCACAGCTCACTGAGATAGACAGCTGAATCTAGGCCTCTTTCTCTCTCTTCACTAAATTCTTATTCTCCTTAATAAATACTTAAAAGTCTAAATTATTGCTAAAGCTTATAATTTATTGGTGACCACTCATTAGATATTTTAGACAGACTAGCTAGAATTTTAGCCCCTTACAATGTTTTAATGTTATAACTGTGGCATCCTTCTCCCCCAGAAAGATATGTACTGAGTATAACGATTGGGTTTTTCTTTGTCTGATTGTCCTTGTCTTCCCAGTATTGTACTTAGCACCTAATCATTACTTCTTCTTCTTCTTCTTCTTCTTCTTCTTCTTCTTCTTCTTCTTCTTCTTCTTCTTCTTCTTCTTCTTTTTTGGTGAGGCAATTGGGTTTAAGTGACTTGCCCAGGGTCACACAGTAGTAAGTGTCAAGTGTCTGAGGCCAAATTTGAACTCATGCCCTCCTGACTGCAGGGCCAGTGCTCTATCCACTGCACCACCTAGTTGGCCCAAGTCATTACTTCTTAAACATTTGTAATGTTGAAAGAGAACTGGACTCCATCCAAGTCAGGAGACTTGGATTCTAGCCCTACCCCTTATTATCAGCAGCATGACCTTGGGCAAGTCACTTAAATTTTCCAAGCTTCAATTTTCTGTTAGGAGATAATAGAAATCTGCCCTGTGTTCCTCATAGAGTTCTTATGACGTACAAATAAAATAATGTCTTTGAATTTGCTCTATAAATTATAAAGCCCAATGCAAGTGCCAGGTGTTATTAGGTGTTGGATTGTGTGGTAGAGGCTATAAATGCTACATGAGCCAGATTGTTGTGGGCTGGACAAGTCTGGGAAGACTTTGTGGACAAGAGGTTTGAGCCCAGTCACAAAGGGATGCTAGATTATAGAGCATCAAGGAGGAAACAGAGAGAGATATTTCTGGCTGCAGTTTCCCTTAAGATCAGGAATCCTCCATATGCTATGAGTTCTTTCTTGCCACCCACATCATGCCACAAGCCCATCCTTCTCTTTAGCATTTCTAGAACCATCTACTTGTTTCAGAGAAAAAAGGTGAGAACAATGGCTTTCTTGAAGGTTGTTCAGCTCAGGTAGTTTCTCTGACCCTAAACCTCCAAGCTATCCTGTGTGAATAGTTTTTGACTACGAGGTTGGCCAACTTGCAATGCAGGATGGAGATGTGGGACAGGTAGGAACAGGTCGTGGGTAGATTTTAATGACCACAGAGAGGTCAAGGCAGCATTAATGAGACAGATTAGTTCCCTTCCCCTCATTCCTTCTCTTTTCTGCCACTTTCAGGAGCTTGTGAACTGTGGGCCTCTGGCAGAGGCCATTGTGGTTTGGAGAGAAATGAGAGGGCAAGGCCCTGCTGAGAGATTGTGTCTAGAGTATATTGTTTCATCTAAAAATTGCTCAATGTGAAGCAGAACACTCTGGTTAGTTCTTTCTCACACACTCAGGAGCACACGTGAACGCACATGAACAATTTGATTGAGTCATGAAAATAACACTGACCCAGGGTCTAAAGGAAATCAGGTATCAGACCTGAAAGAAAATAGATGTCCCTTGCATTTCCATTCTATTTAATTTGTGTTTGGTTTCCCACAGGAACCTGTATGTGGGTGATTGGAGGAGTTCCATCTAGCCAACAAAAGGAAGCTAGCTGAATTGAATTGATTCAAAATAAAAATTATTTCATTCAATAAAATTTGTCCAATTGTTTTTCAATGTAATGTGAGAGAACTGATCTGACTGATGCTTTTTTGGAGGAAGAAAACCACACGATTCTGACAATTAGAAGAGATTTGGGTTCTAATGGGGAAGGATATCCAGTCATTCAGCATCTTATTCTCATAACCTCAAAATTTTTTTGGCCGTAAGGAGAGGCTACCATTCTCTGAATCATGGAAAAGGCCACACACGGGGCAAAGATGATAGGGAAAGACATCAGCCAAGTGGAATTGTTGCTGTGGAGTGATTTTGTCATCTACTGGAAAGGGTGGACTATGGGACAGGAAATCCTAAGTTAGCTCTGGAGTGAACTCTCCTCCTATCACTTTACAAGAGCCCCAATCAGGGCAAAGACCATAACAGCAAATCTTACCAAAGACAGCCTTGGGAGGTTTCCTCCCCTATCACCTTTTCTTCTTCTTTCAGGGACACAGATGTGTCTAATGAAAGACCTTGCTTCATTGCCCATTACTGACAAGCTTGTGAGCTTGTCATGAGCCCGAGTGACAGCTGATTGGTCACCTCCATTCAACCCTGCTATGAACAACCAGATTAAATTTATATACTCCCTTGCCCTATAGAAGAGTGGCCTGGCATCCAGGGAAAATTGAGGGTAAAGAGGTCACTGCAGCTTTATTTGGGGCTCAAAGCCTTTTTTCAAAGCTGTTTGACATCATCCAAGATACATTTTAAAATCTGGAACAGAAATGAAGAGTTGTAAATTGGTTTAAGGTTCCCAGAGACTTCTGGGCAGACAGTATCCGAGTCATTGCCCCCATTGAAATAACTACAGCTATAGCAAGACATGCAGGGTCCTGAAGCTTTCCATATGTGTTTTTTGGAAAGCAAACCCTACCATTGCTTCTATGGATTGAAGAAATCCTTGTTTCATGCTGAAATGCCAGGGCAACACAAAGCAGGGGATATTTTGGTTTGTCATTAATCTTGTTCACTGTCTACTCTCTCACTTTTCCCTCACCCTAGAAATCATAGCTTACTATGCTTATACCTTGGGAACACAGTCTTGTTTCCTTCAGCATCACTATGGTATCATGAAAAATTTGCAAATGTATACCATCAAGATACTTTTTTTGTGGGGTAATGTGACTTGCCCAGGGTCATACAGCTAGTAAGTGTCAAGTGTCTGAGGCCAGATTTGAAGTCAGGTCCTTCAGAATCCAATGCCAGTGCTTTATCCACTGTGCCATTTAGCTGCCCCATCAGGCTACTTTTTAGAGTGTATATGTAGGAGAGCGCACGCGCACACACACACACACACACACACACATACATACAAGGTTATTCTGTCTCCCTAGAAAGCCCTCCTTATTCATGGCCATCTCCAATTCCAAACATCCTCCAATGTCTAGTTCAAATGCAACCTCTTCCATGAATCATTTCCTGAACACTCCTGCCCCAATATCGCCTTACTTTGCATTCCTCTTACTGCTGTTACCTTGTATCACAATTATTGGTGTACATGCCTGATCTTCCCTACTAGTCTACATGATTCTCAAGGAAAGGGTCTGTCTCATATATTCTCTATCCTCCACAATGCCTTCACTAAGGGTACCTTGAGTGTAGGGACTGTCTTCTTTCTTTGTAGAATGTAGTAAGGGCTGCACACAAAGAAATTGCTTAATAAATGCTTGTTAACTTCACTTATTTTCCTTATTAGAATGTAAGCTCTTTGAAGGCATGGGTTGTCTCATATGCTTATGTTTACATGACTTGAACTTAGCCCAGGGCTGAGCACCTCATTAGTTCTGACCTTGGGCAAGTCACTTCTATTTCTTTGGTTATTATTTCCTCATCCATAAAATGAAGTTGGACTCGATGATCTCCAAGGCCACTTCCATCTCTCAATCTGTGATTCAAAGATGAAAAACAAAAATGGAATCTTGGAGAGAAAGCAAGATGTCCCCGGGAATCATAGAGCCACGTTTTAGAGTAAACATTTGAATGTAGGTCTTGTGACTTCAAGACTAGAGCTCTTTCCGTTATACCATTTCTTTAGGCTAGTTCTTTGAATGCTTCTTTGCAAACCCACTGTTTGCTAGGAGATGCAAGAGAAAATTCAAGGACATCCTGCCTAAGGACAATGCTGATGAAGACAATCAAGGAAAAGTCCCCTGTAGGAGTCAGTGCTTTTTAGCTGATAGCCTTATAGTCATATTTCCATTTAATTTAGAATTTCCATAAAGATGCCATTAGAGATTTGGACTCACTGTCAGGAGAACAGACACGTGCAATCTCGAACCCCAAAGGATATGAACCCTATGATCAATAAAATACATTAAATGAATAGCTTAAGCTTTTTTCCTCTTCCCTCATGAGAAAGTCTTCATTCCTTTGCTTAATACGGCACAGGGACCCAGCTGTGGGTCTTAGGGGTGGGGTGCTTATGGGAAACAGAGGCTGGGAAAGGGGGAAGAAAAAGAATTAGTTACTAAAGGCCTAGACCAAGCCATTCAATGAGATGAAAAGATTCTGGAAATACTGGGTTTCATTCCTGCTCTTTGAGAAGGACAGAGTATGGAGATGATGGTGAAGTGGAAGCTTTATATTTGCTGCATTTGACTCAAAAGGAGCAAGTAATTCAATTGTACTCTTCTGGGAAAAGTTTGTGGCACCACTGCTCTCTCAAAGGATGTCTGTGTCCTGTGTGCTTCATTTCTGTATATCTGGAGATGAATTGGAATAGCTAAACAACCAGCAGACTGGATAGAATGAAGAACTGGGTCATCCCACACCCCACCCCCATCCTCATAGCAATCAAGTGCAGAAAGGATGAAGGCTTTAGGAGATGGGACATAAAGCCTGAGGGAGGAATTGGGAGAGCATTCCACGGAGCTGGTGGGGATAAATTGGAAATCCAACAGACAATGACTGTATTGACCAAAGATGAAGGGGAAAACTGCATCTGCTGGTCCATTGGAGATAAGAGTAAACTGTAGTCCTTTTTTTTTTTTTCATTTCAGTTTGTAGACTCCAGTATCTCTCCAACATTTGAATGAAAGTAGGTTTTTCAAAGTTACCTTGAGTGTCATAGGCCATGTCAAGAGTTGCATCCCTTCAGGATCTCTAGTCTGCATGGGAAGGGTGAATAAGAAATAAATCTAACATGAGTCCTTTGTAACTGTAGGCAAGGTTCCTCTTTTTCCACAGGAGAGACTTCCAAAGAAATTGGCAAATTCTTTGGTCTACCAGCATGAATGTTTTAGTTGGGACGTGGCTACTAGAGATGCCCTTCTAAAGAGAAGACTCAGGATACAGTGCTATCCCAGGCAGGTAGGCCCAAAAGGGGGGGAATGAGCTATTTACTGAAACTGCATAACATTGTTTAATAACTAGAGGGGTATAATATGTGCTCTCTACCCAAGCCACTAGTCTTAGAAAGATGTTATTACATAGAACTTATGGAATACTAGAGTGGGAATGAGGCCTTAGGGATCATTCATTCCAACTTCCTCATTTTATTTTATTTTTGATAATGAACATTTTTATTCAAAGTTGGGTGCTCCAAACTCCATCTCTCCCCCCTCCCCTTATGAGGAAACAGACCCAGGGATAGAAGTGGAATTACCCAAGCTCACACAGCTAGTTAGGAATACCATTGGACCAAAAATAAAGGCCTCCTGACTTTGGTTATAACTGCCTGGAATAGTTAAGCGACTTGTTCACATTTAAATATCTAGTAACTAGCAGTGCTGAACTAAGAAACTTGACCTCCTGGCTCCTAGTCCAGTTTTCTACCAATAAAAACTCTGTTCCCTAGACTTTGAGGGAACCTCAAGAGATCATTGAATCCAGACCTCCCATGGATTCTATTTATTTGTTTTGTAAAGAGACTTAGGCATAATTTCTTTTTTTAAATGAGTTCAATAAAGACACAAGTTTCAACGTGAAGAACAAAAAACTCTATGCAAATGTAGATCATGAAGCAAATAACCTCTTAGTTGTGGACACAATGGAGGTTCATTCTGAGACCAATCTTGGTGACATTATGCCTTAACAGGAAGGGTCTAGGGGACATGTTAGGGAAAGGCAATGGAAAAGAGCTCCCAGTTGGGAAAATGCTAGGATAGAAAATCATTTCACCTGGGTTACCCAGGTCAAGCTTAATAACTCTCATTAGTCTCAGTTACCAACACTGGGGGCAAACCCAACCATTTGCTGGGATGCATTTATTACTTTAAAGTGCCTTATTGCTGACCTGAGGTTATCCAGCTGTAGCTGTCCTGGCTATCTCTTGAGAAGTCAAGTGAAAAGTGGAAAGCTCAAGAAGAGGCTGTGACCTGATCTTGTAAACCCTATCAAGATGGCCATGAGGGAATTCCTTAGTCAGAAGGAACTGATTCTTAAATGCCAGAAACATATTCTGTCTTCCCCATCTTTTTGCTTTTATGGGCAAAATTTCCTTTTACACATCAAGTTTAATGTGACTCAGGAACTGCAGTTTAAAGATGGTGAACAAAAGTTTTCAAGGGAGAAGGGTGATCCAAAGGGCATTTTCCAAACTATCTACCTACCCATCCAATCAATACTAGCCCCAACCCAGCCACTTTTGATCTATTCAGGCTTTCTAATCCAGCTCTGAGATTGTTCAGAAATCAAGATTAGCTCCTCTCCCTCTCCCTCTCCTCCCCTCCCCTCCCATCTAGAAGCAGGCAGAAATGCAATGTTTCAAATAAGAAGATTCCATCTTTTTCTTAAGGAATCTTGAGATAAAATGTAGGAAAAGAAAAGAAAAGAAAAAGAATGTAGAATATTTCTATGTTTGTAGTGAACCATTGTGGGGGACTTGGTATTGAACAAGGAAACTTTCAGGTAACATCATGAAGGGAAACCTTCAACAATTTATACAAATGAGGAGCTATGCAGTCGAAGTCATGTAAAGGGTGTCATCAAATAGCTGCATGAGTGACAGAGAAGATGGGTTGTTCATGAGTCAATAGTGAGAAATAACTGGTGGATAGTCTACCTGTTCCATTGATATCTTGTGATGTCAAATAAGATTTATCGTGCCTCTCTATTGAACCTGTGGGAAGACAAAGACAAAAATTGCAAGGATAGACAGGAATAGATAGATATACCAATATCAATGAGATCACAAATCTCTTTGAAAAGTACAAGTACTACATAAACAGTGTATATTGCAAATACTTATTTTCAGGCACTGATTCTTTTTAATTCTAATTAATTAGTTTTTAAGGCTTTATCTCTCCCTCCTACTGCCCACTCAGCTGAACAATTAAAAATAAGCCAAAGCCTCACAACAAATATGCATAGTCCAACAAAACAAATTTCCACTTTGTCCATGTCCAAAAATGTATGTTTCATTTTCATTTTAAGTCCACCAGTTCTCTGGCAGTAGATGAGTGGCATGTTCCATCTTTATGAAACCAAAAGCACCTAGTAGCACAATAGATAGAGCATAGAACTTGGAGTCAGGAAGACCTCAGTTCAAATCTGGCCTCAGACCCTTATTAGGTATATGTCTTTGGGCAAGTTATTTAACCTCTGTTTGCCTCCATTTCCTCAGCTGTAAAACGGTGATGTGACTGGTTTTCTTTGAGAAGGAAAGACAAACAACAAAACGGCTATAAATAATAGCACCTACCTTGCAGGATTGTTGTGAGGATCAACTGTAAAAACACTTAGCATAGTATCTGGTACATAGTAGGCACTTAATAAATGCTTATTCCCTTCTTCCCCTACCTACCTGACCATTGTCAAAATAAAAACTTTCTCTCCTTCTCCTCTTCTTCCTCTTCCTCTTCCTCCTTATAACACAATCATATTCCATTATATTCATATACCACATTTTCCTTAGTCATTCTCCTATAGGTGGCCACACTCAGTCTCAGTTTGGAGATACTCTGAAGAGAGCTGCTATAAATATTTTGGTACACATGCATCCTTTTCCTTTGATCTATTTAGATCATGGGAATAGTAGTGCTCAAAGAGTATATACCTTTTCAGATATAGCTCCAAATTGCTTTCCACAATAGCTAGACACAGTTCCATCATCAGTAACATAATGATATCTTTAGAAAGCAGAGAAGTGGACTGAGTTACAGCATACTGTACGTATGGTATAATGGAAAGAGCTTTGTTTTTGTTTGGTTGGTTCAGTCATGTACAACTCTTTGTGACTGCATTTGGGGTTTTCTTGACAAAGAGACTGGAGTGGTTTTCTATTTCCTTCTGCAGCTCATTTTACAGATGAGGAAACTGAGGCAAACAATATTAAGTGACTTGCCCAGGGTCATGTAGCTAGTAAGTATCTGAGGTCAGATTTGAACTCAGAAAGATGTCTTCATGACTTCAGACAAGGCACTTCATCCATGGTGCTGCTTAATTGCTTGAGGAAAAGAGCATGAGATTTATAATCAGAGGACATTACCTTAAATTCTACCTCTTCCAGTTTTTACCTGTATAATTCTGGCCAAGTCACTTGACCTCTTGGGACCTCAGTTTTCTCATGTGTAAAATGGGAGAGTTGGACTAAATGGCTTCTAAGGTCTCTTCCAGGTCTAAATGTATGACCCAGTGTTCTGATACATACTAAGAGCCTAAGGAGGATCTGATGTGAAATATGGGAATGAAAGGGGTTGTGTTTGGGCTTGTGGACTGTGGAGAGTATTTTCATCTCTTATTCAATTCTCAGTCTGGGCCCCAAGGGCAAATTCTTCCTTCCCTCAGTTTACCCAGCGTAGAATGAGTTTCCACAATACACCCTTAGATTTACATCCCTTGTATGGTATGGAGATTAATGAAGATCTAAAGGGCAGTTAGAGAATTCAAACTGACTGATCTTTTGACATCAAATGAATAATTGCTGCCAGGAGCATGGGGGTAGTTTAAAACTTGGACATATCTCATGCCAATCTGGTGGAAAGCTTTTCAATGAGGAAATGTAAACAGAGTCAATTTCATGAGTCACTTGCTCTGATCTGGGGTAACATATTTAATAAAAGAATGAAGAGGCTTTGATAATTGAAGTCCAACATACTTAGCCATGCAAAGCATGCCTCTGTGATGGGAAAATGGGAAGTAGTCACAGATCAGCCAGTGTTAAGCCATTTATTTGTGTTTGATGTCTCCATCAAGAATCTATGAGGGAAGAAACATGATGTTTGTGGTGAGACATGAAGGGAAATGGTGCCAATAACTCAGGGCTCACAGGACAGGTTTTGTGGATGTGAAAACCCAGAGAGACATATGCAGCCCTTGTATGTTATGATGGACTAGAAAATAAAGAATGAGAGACACTGCTCTAATCCCTGTGAAAGGTGCATTCCTTAGATAGTGGGACGATAAGTAGCTACCTAAATTTACAAATGTGCATAAATATATGCATGCATACATACATATGTTTTTTTAAATCTATATATACATAATAACCTTTGGAGGAGACAACTTGGAAAGAAATTGAAATTCTCAGCAATATCCCCCAGTAGGTAGAAAAAATGTTTGTATATTGGTTTTATGTCTGAGATTGAATTAGAAATTAGTTTCAAAAAGGGATAAAAGTCACATTCATGATATCTTCATTCCTGTCCCTATCTAAGTTTCTAATCCCAAGAATGAACTGTACCTTAATCTACTATAAAATATAATTCTAATAATCTATATGATATAGAAGTCTATATAATAAGTGAGCCAAAAGGGCATTAATCCTTCATGAATGAGAGATGACTCTAGTCCAATGTTGTTCCTTCAATACTGGATTTGAAGTGAGAGGATCCAAGTTCAAGTACCAACTGATGCTTCTTCCTTGAGTAACCATGGGACTTCTACTCATGTGACCATGGGACAATGAATGAAAATACAAATTATTCAGTGCTCAGTAAGTACCAAACACAGTGCTAAATGCTAAGAATGCAAAAAGGAAAAAATGAGTCAGTCTCTACTCTCAAGAAGCTCAAAGTCTGAATGGGAAAGACAATAGGTATAATGAATTCACCTGAAGGGTACATGAAAAAACCTATGGGTCCTTAGCATTCACCAGCAGATTAGTTGACAATACCCAAAGGTCTGGAGCTTATCAGCAGGGTAGATTATAAATTCTAGTAGTACTTCATCTCATGGAAAGGCTTGAAGTTGGGGATTCCAGTTCATCCAAGTAGTACCAGCAGCAGCATGTCTAGTTTCACCTGGCTGCCTAATTGAGTCTGGAAGGTCTGGCAAAGGAAAAAAGTGAAAAGGCCATTCCTACTGGTGTTGTTCTTATTAGACAGCTTAGATGAAATCTGGGAAGTCTGACTTTCTTCTTAGAGGGGTGAAAGTAAGGCAAGGGAGTAAGGGTACCCCCTCTCCACTCCTTCCCATCTTGCCTACATGGATGGGGTCTGGGGTAGCCTGTGCTAACCAGGGACAGGGTAATCACTTAACCTTCCAGAGCTGAGCCTCAATTTCCTCAATCAATCAATGAGGATGTTAATGCCCACTATATGTCAGGCACTGTCTGTGTCCTCAGAGAACTTGTGTCCTACCAGAAGTATACATTGGATTAATTCATTGTAATAGCATTTGTATGAATGAGTTAATTAGGGAAATTTAGGTCTAAAGTTCAGGAGAGAGAAGAAGGATGGATATGCGGACAGAGGAAATCACCCAAGTAGATATTATTGCTGGATTTCTGGGAGCTGATAAGTTCACAGAGAAAGAAGGAACAGAGAGAGAAGGCACAATGCTCTGGGATATACCCATACAAAATCCTTTCACTACCTGCCATTCAGGAATATTGTTTGTTTGTGTGGGGGGGGGAGGTGAGGGGAGAGCATTGTGTAAACCTTAAAGTACTACATAAAAGTTAGTTGAAGCTATTTATTTATTTAGAATTTTATTTTCTCAATTACATCTAAAAACATTTTTTACTATTTGTTTCTAAAACTTTGAATTCCAAATTCTCTCCCTTTCCCCTACACCACTCCTCTCATTGAAAAGGTAGGCAATTCAATATAGGTTATACATGCAAAACATATTTCCATATTAGTCATGTTGTGAAAGAAAATATAGACCAAAATCTCCCCAAAATAAAATTTAAAACATTATGCTTCCATCTATATTCAGATACCATTAGGTCTTTCTTTGGGAATGGATAGCATTTTCCATCCTAAATTCTTCAGAGTTGTCTTGGGTCATTGTATTGCTGAGAATAGCTAAGCCATTCACAGCTGATCATCTTACAATATTGCTGTTACTTTGTACACAGTACATTTCACTTTGCATCAGCTCACATAAGTCTTTCTAGGTTTTTCTGTGAATATCCTGCTCATTTCTTATAGTACAATCATATATCACAATTTATTCAGCCATTCCACAATTGATGGGCATACCTTTAGTTTCCAATTCTTCGCTACCAGAAAAGAGCTACTATAAATATATCTGCACATATAAATACTTTTCCTTTTTACTTTTTATCTCCTTTTGGATAAAGACCTAGTATTAGTATTACTACATCAAAGGGTGTTACAGTTTTATAGACCTCTGGGTATAGTTTCAAACTGCTCTACAGAATGGTTGAATCCATTCACAACTCTATTCATCAAGAGTGCTTGAAATTCCTCTATTTCATTGAATTTCCATTTTTACCCCTGAAGGATTATATTCAGTTTTGTTGAGTAGGTGATTCTTGTTTATAATCCTATATCCTTTGACCTCCAGAATATCATACACCAAGCAATCTTATCCTTTCATATTGAAGATGTTAAATCTCGTATAATCCTGACTGTGGCTCCATGGTACTTGAATTGTTTCTTTTTTGCTGCTTGCAATATTTTCTCCTTGTCCTGGGAGCTCTAGAATTTGGCTCTTTCTGGGAATTTTCATTTTAGGATTTCTTTTGGGAATTCAGTGAATTCTTTTCATTTCTATTTTACTCACTAGTTCTAGAATATCAAGGAAGTTTTCCCTGATTATTTCTTGAATGATAATATCTAAGATCTTTTAGTAATCATGGCTTCCAGGTAGTGCGATAATTTTAAAATTACCTCTCCTGGATTTATTTTCCAGGTCACTTATTTTTCCAATGATATAGTTCACAAAATTCTATTTTTTCATTCTTTTTTGATTTCTTATAAATTCATTAGCTTCCATTTGCTCAATTTTATTCTTTAAGGAATTATTTTCACCAGTGAGCTTTTATACCTTCTGTTCCATTTGGACAATTCTACGTTTTAAGGAGATTTTTTTCCTTCAGTGAATTTTTCTGCCTTTTTTTTTTATTTGGACAATTCTGCTTATCAAGGTGTGCTCCTCCTCATTGGCTTTTTGTATCTTTTCTTTTTCTTATTATTTTCTTTTCTTTTCTGTTAGCCTTCATCCTAGCCTCTTTTTTAAGGTGTTATTTTCTTTAGTATTTTTCTGTGTCTCCTTTTCCAAGATGTTGACTCTTTTTTCCCATGATTTTTCTTACATCTCTCTCATTTCTCTTCCCAATTTCCCTCTACTCCTCTCACTTGATTTTCAAAATCATTTTTAAGCCTTTACATGGCCTGAGATAAATTCTTATTTTTCTTGCAGGTTTTGGATGTAGGAGCTTTGTCTTTGTTATCTTCTTCTGAGTGTGTATTTTGATCTTCCTATGGAAGATTTTTTGTTGTTGTTTGCTCATTTTCCCAAGCCTATTTCTTGACTTTTAACTCTTTGTTAAAGTGGGGCTCTCCTTCTAGGGTGCATGGTGCACTGTCCTAATCTTTAGGTTTGTGCAACTATTTCAGAGATACTTCTAGGGACCTCTAGGTTTTCAGTTCTTCCAAGGTGGTATGATTTGAAGAGAGGTGTATTTACTAACCTCCTGTCCTGTTCTCTGGTCTGTGAGTGATCACAAGTACTCTTTTCTACATGGAACTGTGAGTAAGGAGTAAGGTCCCTGCTCCACTATGATCTCAAGCTCTGGTGTCCTAGTGGTCCT
The DNA here is from genome assembly GCF_019393635.1 of Dromiciops gliroides. NCBI lineage: Eukaryota > Metazoa > Chordata > Mammalia > Microbiotheria > Microbiotheriidae > Dromiciops > Dromiciops gliroides. Next base: position 108,606,731 of record NC_057864.1, read on the forward strand.
CCTCGCCCTGGGATTGGCACCTAAGATTGTGAACTGGATCTGAGTATGGGTAAAACAACAGAGTTTTACCTTAGTACTAGCAAAGAGTCCCTTGTATTCTCCTCCTAACCAGTTATTTGACCCCCTTATCATCTGTGGGCTGAAAGCTCCAGAAGCAGCAGTAGTTGCTTCTGCTCATTCAGAGGCTTCTGGTTTGTTATGGCCAGGTCTATGATGGAGTGGCCTGGACTGGACTGTGCTCACTCTCATGCAGGTGCAACAGACTTTTCTTGCCAACCTTCTAAGTTATCTTTTGCTGGAAAATTATTGTGGATTCTGTGCTCCAGGAATAGTTTTATGGAATTATTTAAATGTGTTTTGAGGTGTTTTAAGAAGAACTCTGGTTAGTTGTTTGTCTTTTCTCAACTATATTCTCTCTGCCTCCTTTTAGTTGAAGTTTTAATAGCAGCAATGGAAGTAGTAAAAGAAACAACTTTTCGGTGGCCAAGAAAGGGTTTACCAATAGATACCAAGCTTTGAATGCCTTTTTGACCTTGGTGCAAGATTCATATCAATAAAATGAAGAACATATATAGCCCTTTGAAGCATATGGGATCTGGAAGCAAAATAATTTTGGGAGCAAGTTTATCACCCTCTCTGATCTCGATTGCAAGTCCATAGGAATCATCTTTGTATAGTCAGGCATGTGGTAGTAAATATTTAATAATCAGATCTCTTGAAAAGTAAATATACACAGGGCAAACTTTTGAGCTGATTCTGCCTCATGAACATTTTCTCCTTCACTTTTTTAAGTACAGAAAATCAATAAAAACAATAAATCAAGCCCTGATTTGTAGTTTGTCAATTTCTGGGATGTAAATATTCACTCTGAAAATTTAAGGATCAACTCTCAGGAATCACTTTGAGATGGTTTCAGTACATCTTTTGCATGTAGTCCAATCCCCAAATTAGGACAAATTGTCAGCAAGCTCAATTAAGCACCCACTATAGTGGGTGCCAAGAACTAGTTTAAGGGATAGGGATACAAAGAAAAACAGTTCCAACTCTCAAGAAGCTCACACTCTAAAGAGGAGGCAACATGAAAACTACACAAACAAAATATAGATAGGATAAATTTGGAAATAAGTTTGAAAGGAAGGCACTAGAATAGAAGAAGAATAGGAAAGGATTAGTGTAGAATGTTGGATTCTAGTTGAGACTTGAAGGAAGCTAGGAGCTTGAGGTGAGGAGGGAGTGAATTTGAGGTTTGAGGGACTGCTGGTGAATGTGTATGTAGTCAGAAGATGGAGGGTGTTGTTCAAGGAAGAGCAAGGATTAATTAGGTGTAAGAAAAATGAAAAGCTAGGAAGTGAAACATAGTTTCATAAAAAGTAAACTCATGAGGTTTCATAAAGATCTTTAATTTTTTTCAAATCAAAATTTGAAAATTAAAAAAATGTAATAAATATCATGATGGTCATGCCAATGAATAATCATAGGGCACACTTCCACCCCATAACATTTATAGAATGCTCATGTCTGAAAGAACTTGGAGATCATCTATTCTGAAGTCTACTAGAATGAAAGATCACCTCTATAATGTTCCTAAAAGGTTATCATATAGCAATAGAAATCTTGCAGAGAAAGCACATTTCACTTGTTTGAAGCTACACTTACCTCCTCTAGTTAATAAACCATTTGGATTTAGGGTCCCAACCTTATAGACTCATGTTTTGTTGTTGTGGTTTTGTCATGTTTTTAGGCATGTCCAATTCTTTGTGACCCCATCTGGGTTTTCTTATCAAAGATAATGGAGCAGTTTGCTATTTCCTTCTCCAGCTCATTTTGCAAATGAGGAAATTGAGGCCAACGAAATTAAATGGCTTGCCCAGGGTCACACAGCTAGTAATGTTTGAGGCCATATTTGAACTCAGGATGATGTCTTCCTGTTTCCAAGTCTCGTGTGCTCTATCCACTGTGCTACCTAGCTGGCCATAGATTCATGAATATATTGAAATATCTCATCCTTTCAATATATGGACTGTTGCTTTTTATTTTATTTTAGCAGATGTTTAAGTAATCCTTCCTTTAAAAACTATTGATACCATTGGTTTTAAACATTACTTTCATTTATGAATATATTCCTGCCACTAACCATATTCTCTGTTCAAAAGGATGAGAGAGAAAGAGAGAAAGAGAGAGAGAGAGAGAGAGAGAGAGAGAGAGAGAGAGAATCAGTAAAACTAACACATAAACCAAGTTTAAAGGTATATGTGATGTTCCACACTCATAATATCCTATAGCTGCATAGAAGGGAAGGAAGTACATTTTTATGGCTATGTTCTTCAAGGTTCTAGCCATGACTAAGAGACCTAGTGAAAAGAATAACTTTTAGTCCATCAGTAGCTCATATGTCATTATCTGAAGTCTAGACTGAGTAGGTTTGGAGAGGCACATCACCATGAATTGAGAGATCAAATGATGATTTACTATTTTTTTTTTGTTTTTATTAACAGAGACTCAAAGATTGAAGAAAGTCACCTGAATCACTTAACTCTGGAATCTGTTTCACAGAAGGAAATGCCCACATTGGTTAAATCATGAATCATCCAACTGTAATCCTGGGCCATTACCAACGGTCTTGACTTTTGTCTTGCCAATGGACTTCAATGACTCTTGAAACAGAGAGTGAGGCTGCCAACTTTGTGCAACTCTGTCTCACTTAAACTTAATTCATGAAGAAGTCAAGACATCACCCCATGACTTGCATTGGTCCTCTTCAAAAATGAAGGACGAAAAACAATAATGACACCTTATACTTGGCCATTGCTTCTGTATTTCATAACACTTACACATGTATTATCTAATTTAGTACTTATACTATCTCTTTGTGTTAAGTTGATGCAAAAGTATTATTCTCATTTGTAAAATGAAGATACTGTATTAAAGCCCTAATCATTTAACCAATGAGCATATATATTCAATACCTACTATGTGCCAGACGCTGTGCTAGGGATACAAAGACCAAAATTATTGTAAGCTCCCTCAAAGAGCTTACATTCTACCAGGGGAGACTAGATAGATAGATAGATAGATAGATAGATAGATAGATAGATAGATAGATAGATAGATAGATAGATGTTTCTATGTACACACATCAATATGCTTATATATATATATGCATATATATATATAGATCCACAATACATTCCATGCATGCTATTCATATCACTAGGAAAGCAAAATAAATATGAGGAAAACACAGGTCAGATTTCAAGAAATCCTTGGTCCTGATGATACTCTTTTATTCAAAATTTCTTAATTCCAAGGGAAGGGGGTAGAATTCCCTAGGGCTGAAAGCGGTCCTACTGGCGGATGTTCTGCCAGAAAATTCAGGTCTCTAAAGGAAGAATGCTCCATTTGTAGGAAGGATAAACAAACAGTTTTACAACCCCTTGTTTCTAGAATGCAGGATTCTTACTGGTCCCCCTTCACCCCCCAGAGCATAATCCTAGCTATACTAATTGGATGCAAACCTCATTTAGCCATAATTGCTCTGTAGCATAGTGCTTGAGAAGGTTGCTTGAATATGCACCAAGAAGTAATTCAGATCCTCACCAATGTTCCCTTTTGGATGGAGAAAATCACTAGTTGGCTACCCCATGCTGAGCAGGGTCCATGAGCTAAAATTAGGGTTATTGTCACCAATAAGAGAAGCCACCCATTCCCTCGGCAGCTATTCACTCTCATCCATCTGCCAATGCCACTGGACTAATTTTGTTTTTGGCACATTTAAGAGGCAAGAGGTGGCACAGGGGAATCTACCAAGGTAGCAATTGCCTAGGTAATCATCCTAATGTCTTCATCCTGAGTGCATTTGTATGAGTGAGTTAATTAGGTAAGTTAATTTTCACAAATGGCAGAAAAATCTGCATTTTCTGGTGATGCTTCCATGTGCCAACATGCCTGGCTCAAAGTTCCCAGCAAAGATAGCTTGTCATCCTGTATCCATTACAAAAGCCCAGTTTGAATTCAAGGAGGACCACATCTGCCATGGTGACAGCTGTGCCAAGAGGTCTGAACTTTTCTAACTTGTCTTCCTTCATCTCACTCTATCCCATCAACAATTTCCCATTTAATAGAAGCCTATGAAAGGGGAATTCAGTTCCATTTCCAGCAGCTAAATTGAATGATGAACACTCATTTTCTTTTTCTCATTCCAAACATCTGTCTGCCCAGCAGTCTCAGCTTATGATCCTTAGGAACAAAGCAAGAATAGGAAGAAGGTAGGCTGAGAATTTAATTAGGTCGAGAAGGCTATTGGGTGCTAACCAAAGACCTTCTTTGTCCTTGATGCCCCAGGCTACTACTGAGCAATTATTTCCCCTTTGGGACATTTGAGCCCATGGTAATTAGAGCTGAAGAATATGATATTATACTAGTAACTACATAAATCAATTAACATGTATCTATTTAGCACTTATTATATGCTAGGCCCTGTGCTAAGTTCTTGGGTTATAAAGATAAAGAAGAAAAAAGATTCTGCCCTCAAAGAAGTTATATTCTTTTGTTGTTTTTGTAATTGACATTTATAAGCTTTACAAAGTCATTGTTGTTCAATATGGTCTGACTCTTCATGACCCCATTTGGGGTTTTCTTGGCATAGATACTGGAGTGTTTTGCCATTTCCTTCTCTAACTCATTTGACAGATGGAAAAAATTGAGGCAAACAGGATTAAGTGCTTTGCCCAGGGTCACACAACTAGGAAGTGTCTCAGGCCAGATTTGAACTCAGGAGGATGAGTCCATTGCATCCCCTAGCTGTTCAAATAATTTGTTCATTTGTAAAATGCAATGCCATTTTACAGGTAAGTAGCCCTGAGGATAGAGTGTCAGGTCTGGAGTCGTGAAGACTCATCTTCCTGAGGTCCAGGGAGACTTAATGACTTGACTAAGCACTATTTTATTCATGCCCAGTCCGACTCCAGTATTCCTTAGAGGCTTCTATTTAACCATCATGATAAAAGTAGGAATAAAAAAAGGAAATAGTTATGAAAAATATTTTCAAAAGCTTAAATATTATCTGACCCTCATCTATAAGACTTCCAAAATTGGCCCCCTCATAAGCTGGAGTATGTGTATGATACATGCAAATACTTGCATCTGCCCCAGAAATGTTTCCTGAGGTGTGGGTTCATGTGGGTGTATGGGGCTAGATGTCAACAAAACTATTTTTGCTCTCCAGGAGAAAAACAGATTTGCCTCACGGGCAGTTAGGTGGCACAGTATATAGAGCACACTAGCTGTGTGACCCTGGGCAAGTCACTTAACTCCAATTGCCTTAAATATCTGGGGCCATCTCCAGTCGTTCTGATGTCTATCTTACCACTAGACCCAGATGGCTCTGGAGGAGACAGTGAGGTTGGTGACTTTGCACAGCCCTCTCTTACTTAAGTCCAATTCTGTGCAAGCATTGATGACATCACTATGTCATGGTCCTCTTCCAGAAGGAAAGACAACAACATATTTCCCTCTTGAGGAAGAAGGAGAGAGGACAAATTTTAGGTGGGAAGGCAGAGTGAGGGGGTGGCACTGAGTGTGTTGGGTTCTATGCCAGGATCATCCCAAACTAAGTGAAATAGTCAACAAATTTGGTTGTAATTCAGCATTGAGGGAAGAGGAAGGAAGCAGAGGGAGGAGGGAAGGAGGAGATGGGGCAGAGTGAAGGACTTGGGGAAGGGTAACTCCATGAGCCATGAAAAACATTGGAAAGCTAGATACCTTTCATCTCACTATGGCCTCCATATATTTGTCTTCTATCACCTTTAAGATGTTAATGAGCAAGTCTTTTTAGTTTGTTCCCAGCCCTGGGAAGGGAGATCTTAACAATCTTTCACAGATAATGCTGACCATGGACAATTCCAAGTTTTGAAGGATTCTCTCAATCTCTCCCTCTAGTGTGTAGTGATTATTGTTCAGTCTTTTTCAGGCGGTGTCTGACTCTTCATGATCCATTTGGGGTTTTCTTGGCAAGGATATTGGAGTAGCTTGCCATTTCCTTCTCCAGCTCATTTTACAGATGAGGAGACTGAGGCAAACAGCATTAAGTGACTTGCCCAGGGTCACACAGCTAATAAATAACTGAGGCCAGATTTAAACTCAGATGAGTATTTCTGACTCCAGGTTCTGCACCTTATCCACTGGCTCATCTAGCTGTCCTGTTTTTAGTGATACTCACTATTAAGGAGTTCCTTCTCACTTCCCCCCTATATTGGGGTGGATTTTTTTCATTTGCTTTAGTGTGGAAGGGAAGATAGGAGAGAAAATTCATAAATAATTAGAGCCAACAGGTGAGTATCTGGGATGATAGACTTCTTTGACTTACTTTGATTTCCAGAGACTGAAAGAAGGCTTGATGCACACAAAGCAACAGAGGCTACCTGTCTGAAGTTCAAGGATGCTCTGCTCTAAGGTGCTGCCTTAGAACACATCAGAGGACAGAAGGGAAGCTGGTAGAGGTGTTGGGATCCAGATGTAACTTATTCAACACAGCTTTCCCAAACACTTGTGCTTGCTGTGATGTGTTGAAAATAGCAAGTCCATAGAACTCAAGTCTCCCACACTTCAGTTTCTCCTACATTTACTTCTCCTCCCCAATTCCTGATGAAACTAACCACCCCCAAAAGGACATAGAGAAAGCTCATGTTTCTGAGTTCCCTAGAAACACACATTCCTCAGTCTTGAGATGAAATAACCCAGGAAAATCTCCAAAAAGGTAGGGCAAAAGGTAAAACTAGGCTTGCTCTTTACAAATCATTTCCTCAAAGAGATACCATTGGGATTGGAAACCTTCCCCTGAAACCTCATTTTAATCATTCTAATGATTTTCCTCTGGATGTTTTGTATGTTGGGAATTAGAGTCTAGAAATGAATCTTATATTGTGATCCAACAAAATAGATTTGGTACCACACAAAGCCAGCCTAGACTGTCAATCAATATGGTGTGATTTGAGGGGGCCTACATGACTCCTACCTCAAAACTTTCCCCCCACTAATACCTAAAATTCAACTATGAAAGAGATTGATTCCTTTGAGTTAAGAATTTCCCTCTCCCTGGAATCTTGTCTTTTCAATGACAAGGAGCACCCAACCTCTTAAGTCACTAAAGAATTAGTATGAATTTTTATGTCCCATCACTTAATTATTTTTTTGCCAGCCAGGTAGTACCTACTGAGTACCTGGAGGAAGCCAAAGAGATACAGAGGGGAGGGGACACACAAAAGACTTCAACATTGTCTTTATATCCCCAATGCATAGCACAGGGCTTGGGTTTAGCATAGCAGGTGTTTAATTAATGGTCATTGATTAAAGACCCTATTTGCTTATTTCACAAACTTGTGTCCCAATGACCCTGTCTATTCTTCATTTCCTACTCTTGCAGGAACATCATCCTGCTCCCTTTGAAGCTATAAAACAAGTAGAGTAACTAAGACCTATCTACATTTTTTTTTTTTTGCCACTTGCCCCAATACACTGGAAGCTAAAGATTCAGATCAAGTTGAATCTTACAAGACTTTAGATCACCTCTGCTTTTTGTTTTTATTTTTTCTGAATGAGACTGAAAATGGAGGGAATAAAAAATATACCACTTAAGGGGGGCCGGCTAGGTGGCGCAGTGGATAAAGCACCGGCCCTGGATTCAGGAGTACCTGAATTCAAATCTGGCCTCAGACACTTGACACTTACTAGCTGTGTGACCCTGGGCAAGTCACTTAAGCCCTATTGCCCCGTATATATATATATATATATATATATATATATATACCACTTATTTTCTATCTCCTTTTACCCATTAATAATTCCAGTGTTTCTTCCTCTGTCTGATTTTCTCCCAAAGCCTTCATCTCTAGGATGATTGTCATCCCTTCCCCAGTGGTTTCAGATCCTTACTTTCTGACAAGGTAATGAGTTGGGCCTTGGTCTTGTAGAAACATTCAGGACCGAATTCTGGTGCTTGAGGATGGCAGTGCATGATAAAAATCACAGCATTCCAGTAAGATGAATCCATGAAGGATAAATTCCACTGGGGCCCATTTGGGAACCCAGTGCAATGATCTAGACATGAAATGTTATGAATCTCTCTTCTCATTTTCTTGCAGGAGAAGAGGAGACAAAGAGAAAATATGCTGCTGTTAAGCTCACAGATGCCTATCAAAGGAAGTTTTCCAACAACAAATATGTTTCTACCCATTTTTGTCACAGCTCTATATCAGAGTTTTTGGTTTTCCTACCTCCTGGCAATCAATATTGTGTAAGATGCCTTGTGAGTACTCTCAGGAAGAACTGTGGAGAGACTATATGACAGTTGTGTGTGGTTTAGTAGCATTTTCCAGAAAGGGTAGTTCCCAGGGGGTGGACTAGATAAACTAAGACTTGAGTAAGAGATAAGAGCTGCAGTTAAAATTCAAGAGGAGGAGCAGGGGATAGAAGTGCTTGATTCTTGCTCCCAAGACCTCTCCATCAATCTAAGAAGAGACTAATGTGCTTCTGCATAGTGATACTATTCTTTCCCTTCCTCTGTTCAAATGGTTGCCCAGTGCCACCTTTCCCAACTCCCCAAACTCCTGTTCAGCTCACCCAGCCAAGCACATTTGATCCTGATGAGTATGTAAATGTTTTGCATGACTGTACACATATAACTTATATTGAATTACTTGAGTTCTTGAGGTGGGCTGGGGAGGGAGGGAGGAGGAGAATTTGGGACACAGTTTTAAAAATCAATGTGAAAGGGGCAGCTAGGTGGCACAGTGGATAAAGCACTGGCCTTGGATTCAGGAGGACCTGAATTCAAATCTGGCTTGAGACACTTGACACTTACTAGCTGACCCTGGGCAAGTCACTTAACCCTCATTGCCCTGCCCCTCTCCCCCTCCCCCCCCCATAGATGTGTAAATTTGTTTTTACATGTAACTTGAGAACAATTCTAAATAAATAAATAAGTAAATCTGGGTCTGGATTTCTGTCGGTTTGTATTATTTTGTTGTTTATTTGGGGTTTTTTTTGTTTGTTTTTGGCTTTTTTCCCCCAAGCCCCAAGGGTGGCTTCTCTACTTTATGTGAACATTGATTTAGCCAAGGAGGCACAGAGTACGTGTTGGTACTGGAAGAAATCTCTCTTCCCCTCCCTCCATTGATTTGGGTCTTTCTTCACTGTGAGGGATGGTGGCATGAAGGAGTGGTAGGGGGGAAGGATTCACTCCTAAGTTTCACCTCTTTTTGCCTCGAATGAGAATATTCCTGGAGTTTGAGCTGCAGGAGTAGCTTCTGCTAATGGCTTTGTTTGTTTTTGTTTGTGTAACTTTGTTATTCTTCTCCAAAAGCCTAATATGGACTTCAGCCCCTCTCTCCTACTCTGGGGCAGGCAAGTGAAAGCAGAGAGACCTTTAGCCTCTTCACCTCTGTACCTAAGCTGGTGCTTGGAGTGATCACGCTGACATAAGGAAGTGGAGAGGAAGAGGAGATGAAATATTGATGTAGCTGAGACAGATACGTTGGGATGTTTCTGATGTCCCTGTGAGCTTTATTTGCATGCTTCTTCACTTATTTTCCCCTGTGTTATATGTGTCCTTGTGGGAGCCTTGTGTGATGGGGTGTGTGGCAAACTGCCTATGGAATTGGGTACAGAAAACACTGAAAGTAGGAATGATGACTTTTTTTTCCCACAAGACATACTAAAATTCCATCCTTGATGAAACCTTCTTCACCCTTCTCTATTCTCTCTGACCTCTGAGATCTCAGGGCACTGGCAGTTAGAGATGATGGGTGCCTAATACCTCATGTCACTCAACACTTTCATGTGTGAGCTTCAGCCCTCAAGCTGTGAAAATGGGACAGGATATTTGCAGCTAGTGAATTCTTATTCAAAAGGAGACAAGAGGGACTATTCTAGTATAAAGCACAAACAGACCCACTCAGCAAATGGCAAGAGATCAAGAGATGGATATGCTGAGGGAATATTCAAATGAAACAACTACATAATTTGTCCCTTGGTTCTAGATGTCCTGCAGAAGAGCTGCTCAGGTGGCACAATGGATAGAGCACTGGGCCTGGAGTCAGGAAAATCTGAGTTCAGATACAGCCTTAGACATTAGCTGTGTGACCCTGGGCAAGACACTTAACCTCTATTTGCCTCAGTCCACAAAATGAGAATAATAATAGCATTTATTTTCCAGGGTTGTTGAGGATCAAATGCGAAAGTATTTGTAAAGTGTTCTACCTAGCATAGTGCCTGGCACATTGTGAGCACTTAATACAGTCTTCTTCCCTTCTTTTCTGCCTCCCTCCTTTCCTTTATCCGTTTTCATTTCCTTTCTTTCCTTTTCTCCCCTCTCCTCTCCTCCTTTCCTCCTACCTTCCTTCCTACTCCAATCTCCCTCCCTTCTTTCCTCCTCCTTTCCTCTCTTCTTTCCTTCCTTCCTTCCTTCCTTCCTTCCTTCCTTCCTTCCTTCCTTCCTTCCTTCCTTCCTTCCTTCCTTCCTTCCTTCCTTCCTTCCTTCCTTCCTTCCTTCCTTCCTTCATCTCTCCCTTCTTTCTTCCTCCCTCCCTCCCTCCTTTTGTTCCTTCCTGGTTATGTTCTACCCCAACTTGTGGCATATTCCCTCTCAATATCACTTCTCTTCCCTTATCTGTCAATAATTGGTTAAGAAAATACCAACAAATAAAAGGCAGTTCCAAAGCCTGAGGCAATGTTGCTCTCTGTGCTCCAAGAAGAGGCTGGTTTTCACTCCATGGAGCATCTTGGGAGTTCTTATAAGTCTGTATGTGTTGAACACAGAAATAGCTCATGTTGCCTATTTGAATCCAGAACTGCTGTGAGGTGAGAAATTTATTTCCTTTTCATTCATACTATGTTTTCCTCTGCTGAAAGTAATAGAAGATTAGGGAATTATTATCCTTGACCAGGCATTTATTGACATCTGTGTGTCAGGCATTGTGCTAGGCACTTGGTGATACAGACAAAAATGACAGTCCCTGCCCTCAGTGAGATTATATTAATAACAACAGTAATGGCTTGCCTTTACATAGCGCTTTAAGGTTCACAAATGTTAGCTCATGATATCCTCACAACAATACTGAAAAGCTTGGTGTAATTAGTATTTCCATTTTTCAGATGAAGAAACTGAGGCAAACAGAGATTAAGTGACTTGTTCAGGATTACACAGCTAATAAGTGCCTGAGGCTGGATTTGAACTGGGTATTTTTTGACTCTTAAGTCTAATACTCTACCTATTGCACCACTTAGCTTTCTCTAATGGGGGTGGGGAGAAGCATATGTATAAATGCAAAATAAATACTGGGTCATTTATTATCTCATTCCAGGGGGATTTAGTACCTCATCCCAGGGGCAAGAGGCACGAATAACTTGGAGGATCAGTAAAGACCTCATGTTAGAAGTGGCATTTGAGTTGAGTTTAGAGGGAAAATAATAATTCTAAGAGGCAGATTGGGGCAACATGGCGGCTGCGACAGCCACCTCGGGTTCTTCTCCAACTTCGATCCTCTCCCTGGTCCCCGCCCCAGCTCCTGCCAGGGCCCCGCCACAGGCCCAGGGGCAGGCCCCGGCGTCTGCGCCTCCCCCGGTTGTCCCGACCCGGTGCCAGCCACGCTGGGGCCCCGGGCTTCCCGGGCTGTTCCCTGGCGGCTGCGTCATCCGGCTACACCGGTCATCCCCGCCTCCATCTTGGACAGCTATGAGCGTTGCAAAGAGGACGCTGGTAGCGTCATCAGCACCCTGCTGGGAACAATTGACCCTCAGCAGAAGTCACCAACTGATTTTCAATGCCACATAATGAGTCTGAGGATGAGGTTGCCATGGACACAGAATTTGCTAAGAATATGTATGAATTACACAAGAAAGTCTCTCCAAGTGAGTTTATTCTGGGCTGGTATGCCACAGGCCATAACATCACAGAGCACTCCGTCCTGATTCATGAGCTGGGAGGCTCACAGCCCCATTCATCTCACCGTGGACAACAGCCTCCAGAATGGACAAATGAGCCTCAAAGCCTATGTCAGTGCTTCCACGGGCATTCCTGGAAAGACCATGGGAGTGATGTTCACTCCACTGACAGTGAAATATGTCTACTATGATACTGAGCAAATTGGAATTGACCTGATCATGAAGACATGTTTCATCCCCAACCGTGTGATTGGCCTTTCAAGTGATCTGCAGCAAGTTGGTGGAGCATCGGCCCAGATATAGGGCGCTTTAAATACAGTGTTGCAGTATGCTGAGGATGTGTTGTCTGGAAAGATGTCAGCTGACAACACCGTGGGCCACTTCCTGATGGGCCTGGCTAACCAAGTTCCCAAAATTGCCCTGAGGACTTCGAGGCCATGTTGAACAGCAACATCAATGACCTGTTGATGGTGACCTAGCTTGCCAATCTAACCCAGTCACAAATTGCTCTCAATGAGAAACTTGTGAGCCTGTGACCAAACTCAAGGAGCAGCAGCAGCAGCAGCAGCAGCAGCAGCAGCAGAAGAAGAAGAAGAAGAAGAAGAAGAAGAAGAAGAAGAAGAAGAAGAAGAAGAAGAAGAAGAAGAAGAAGAAGATGATGATGATGATGATGATTGGGGTGGGATGCATTACAGGCATGGAGAATTATCTATGCAAAGGAAGGCAGAGAGGAGACAAAATGTTCTATCTGAGGATCAACAATAATGACAATATGGCTAGACCTCAAAATTTGTAAAAGGAGTCATGTGTAATAAGCTTAGAAAGGTAGAGTGGAGCCAAGTTCTAAAGTGCTTTAAATGCCTAAAAGAAGTGATCTAGTGGATAGAGAGCCAGATCTTGAATCAGGAAGACCTGAGTTCAAATCTGACCTCAGACACTATCTGTGTAACTCTGAACAAGTCAGTTAGAATCTGTTTGCCTCAGTTTCCTTATCTGTGAAATGGGGACAATAATAACATCTACCTCCTAGGGTTGTTATGAGGTATTATCAAATGAGATAATAATTGTAAAGTGTTTTAACATAGTGCCTAGCATATTGTAAGAACTGTATAGAATGTTAGTTGTTATTATTTACATTTGATTCTAGAGAAAAGAGAGAGAACTACTGAAATTTGCCAAGCAGGGGAGTGACATGGTCAAATCTGGACTTTAGGAATATCCCTTTGAGAGCTGTGAGGAGGATGGAGATGAGGGTGGAGAGATTTAGTCAGGGAGAGCATGTAATAGACCATTGGAATAGTCCTAAGGAAAAAGAGATGCAGAGCCGAATAAGGCTGGCAGCCATGACTGTAGAGCACTGCAGGAGGTTATCCCAGGTGCTTCTGTCTGAAATTGCAGAGGACTCAGTCTGTTTGTAGAAGAGCACCCATTACAGTCTTATGTCTGAAAAGTGTCCAATGAGAGGTTGCTTTTGGGAAAGCTGTGCAGGAAGAACATAAATAGCAGGAGCCAGGTGAGATTTAAGAAAGAAGCACTTCCATATAGCAATAGTGGCCCCTAGGCCACTACCATGGGGGTATCACAGGAGAAATTGGTTGGTGTGGGGGTCCTTAGGTATTCCTCATTAAATAATTACACCTTCTCACACACCAATCCAATTAGAATAAAATAACCTTTTATTTAAATGCTAGAGAAAGAAGACCTCAAGAGGAGTCTCAAGGGGAGATAGTTCAGAACTGATTCTCTGAGATACCTATCTCTTCCAACAGGAGAAAAGCAAAAGCACCTCTCACCTTGTCTGCATGTGTCTGTGGCTATGTAGTGATGTTGATTCTGAGTGTGGGTATCTCTTACATCAGAGGTGTCAAAGCACTCAGTCAGTAATACTCTCTAGAATGACTTGAAACAGATTAAAATGTAATTGGTTAATATTTAACAAAATAAATAAAAATATAATAAAACATAGATAATGTAAGTTTGTGGTTTTCTAAGGAAATATGCTGCCCAAATTCATCTTTATACTTCAATCCTTTGACACTGGCCCCCTGGCTGCACCATAATCCAGATCTTGACTCTGGCCATTTTCTGTCTGTCCACCATGACTAGAATGCTCTCTCTCCTCTGGTCTTACTTCCTAACTGAAATCTTACCTTCTACAGGAAACCTTCCCTTACCCCTTTTAATTCCAGTACTTTCCTTCTTTTAATTATTTTCCTTATATCTTGGATAAAGCTTGCTTTGTATGTCTGTGTGTGTGTGTGTGTGAGACATATACACACATATACATACACACACACATATATTTGTTTGTATTTTGCCTTCCCATTAGCTTGTAAGCTCTTTGAGGGCAGGGACTCTCTTCTGTCTCTGAATAAATTATATACAGTTTAGTGGCTCCATTTCTATTTCAGTTTGACACTGTTGCTAGCTTTATGAGGAATGGACAAGGATGAATCATCTCGAATTTAGCCTAAGACTTCATTTCTGATTATGACAGATTAGTCCATTCCCACATCTTTGAAAGGAATGGTATTGTTAGGGGAGACAGCATAATAACAACAGCAACAACAATACTAGCAATAGCTAGCATTTGTTTAAGTAGCATAACAAGAGAACACTGCATTGAAGTCAGGGAAAATCTGAGTTCAAATCCGCCTTCAGTTACTTAGCAGATATGACTGGGCAAGTCACTTTACTCTCTGTTTCAGTTTCCTCATTTGTAAAATGGGGAAAATAGAAGCACCTACCTCCCAGGGTTGTTGTAAGGAACAAATGAGATAATATGTGTAATGTGCTTTACAAGCCTAAGTGATATATAAATCTAGTTATTAGTTGTAATATAGTGCTTTGAGGTTTGCAAAACACTCATTACACATATATATGTATGTATGTGTGTGTGTGTGTGTGTATACACATATACAGAGAGAGAGAGAGAGAGAGAGAGAGAGAGAGAGAGAGAGAGAGAGAGAGAGAGAGAAATGTGGTATACTGGAAAGAGCCAAGAATACTTGCATTCAAATCCTGCCTCTGATGCATACCCATTTTACTTCTTGAGGTAATTCTCTAAAACTAAATTGCACAATAGGTACTAAGCTGTATCAGTAGAGGGAGTCTCCTCACCTGGTGGTTACATGTACTAATAAAATCACAGGTCCAATTCCTTTCCCTTTGCTCACATATGTACATTTCACTTTCCCCAGATGATAGACTGTGAGCTTCTTGAGGGCAGGGACTCAGTGCCTTTTACATAATAGATGCTTAGTAAGAACCTGTCTAATCAACTGAACTGAATGCTTTGTCTTTGCAGATTTTCCAATTTAGCATGTACTTGAAACCAAAGAGGTCCTTGTCTGGTTGCTGAGCACATCAGGAGAATGGCCTCAAGTGTAGTGGATGGATGAGTATGGCAGGAGGAAACACAGCTATTTAAAAATGTGACTTGGAATATAATTCATTGTCCTTGAGGAAAAGCTGAGTAGAATAAACGATGAGACGCTTGGAAGGGGAGAGCACAGCAGAAGTGGAATTCAAAAAAGGCATCTATTGGCCAGGCATTCTTGAAGATCTGTAATCTAATTTAACACACAGAGCTAATGACATTAATGATTTGTTGTCATCTCAAACAACACTTAGGAGATAAAGCTACATCATTAAGCCTATTATAGTGTTTTGCTTCATTTAGCAAATTGTAGTGGGTGGTGGAATTTGGGGTCCTCCCCGCAACAAGTTACTGTGAAGATGCCCACATTCAAATAAACAAAGATGGGCTTTTTGAACTGGGGAGCAACAGAGTCCCCCAAGTCCTTACTGGATAATGATGGGAGATATCCAAGGGAAAATGAACTTCTGTTAAGCCTTCCAGAGAGTGTGGATGGTGGTATAACCTGAAAAGTCTGTTCAATTGACTTTTCTGTATATACTAGGGAGAGATGTGGCATTCTGAGGACATTGGAGATGCCATTTCCCCACATCTTGACTTAAGACTTAGTCATGGGTGCAGCTAGGTGGCGCAGTGGATAAAGCACCAGCCCTGGACCTGAGTTCAAATGCAGCCTCAGACACTTGACACTTACTAGCTGTGTGACCCTGGGCAAGTCACTTAACCCTCATTGCCCAGCAAAAAATCAAAACAAAACAAAACAAAAGACTTAGTCAGGAAAAGGAATGGCATTGGCTTTCTGGTTTCAGGAGTGCTGATGACCTAGGGTACCTTCTGCCTTTGTAATAACTGCACTTGGCTTTGGTCAGGCTTGTCATTAGGCCAAGGTGGAGTTTATAGCTGGAGCTCAATTTCCTTGAATGTCCAGTGCAAATCTAGAAAGAAATGATGGTGTTTCTGGAGAAGATAATTCTCATAGTTACAAACAAACAAAAAAAAATGAGGGACATTTATTTCTATGACAGTAAATTTGATTAGGTCCCAGATTAGTCAAAATAGCACCAATGGACCAGATCCTTGTTATTATCTTCCTACCTCCTTTCTCAATAACTTCAACATTTTATCCACAGTTGTCTACCCATCCCAACTTCTTCCAAACTCTTTGGGGAATTTAATAATCATTTTCATGATCCTCTTAACACCCTGATAACAGTGGATAAACCAAAATTCCTATGACCTCAATTTCTACTGTAGCCACTCATTGGTAGGCTCATATCTTAAGCCCCAGCATTACCCCAGACTGTACCACTAATTTGACCTTGAATTCTAAAGTTTTTCCTCTCTATTTCCTTACCAAATCCCCTGTAATTCTGAACTTCATCTTCATTGTAATTTTTTTATGTCTCATCCCATCTTTCCCTGATTTTTCTTCTATCCCCTTTATGGCCTCCCTTCCCTATTTTCACAGTCTTGGACCCATAGTTGGCCTTGAATCTCTTCTATTCAAATCCTTCTCTAACCCTACATTACCTCTAACATTTAACTTTATGCTCTTATACTGAACTAACAAATCCTTCAGGAGCATGTAAAAATGCTAATTGAGCTACTACATATTCAATATGCTCTTATTTCCATAGTTTGGAAGGCAGAAAGACAATGGGACTCAAATTAGTAGGACTGAGAGCAAGTCCCAACTCTGCCAGTAACTTTTTGTATGATGTTGGGCAAATTATTCTCTCTCTCAGAAACACAGTTTCATCATCCACAAAATGAATCCTCTAGGTGGGATACTAAGAAGAATGACAAAGTACTAAAGATTGCTTACAGAAAATATGAAGGGAAGGAAGGATTTTTCTCGGTGATCTGCATATAATCCATATAATGTGAGTGTTTATGCCTCAGTCAAATGACTGAAATCTATGGTTTGAATGAGGGTTTATATCTATCCTACAACAAAAAAGTTAAGGAGCTTCAGGGCACATCTCTATATTCTCTTGGTTCTCAGGGAGAATGGAAAGTTCCTCTAAAAGGATAGAAGGGAAAACAAAGAAGGATCTGAAAAGAAAGAGGGGAATCTTGGTCTATGTTAATGAATTAGATTGTAGAAGGATATGTTGCCAAGGAGAAAGGAACAAAGAATGACCCATTGGACACAGAACCCATAAAGAAATATAAGCCTCTTTTCAAAGGATTGGGAAGTAGACTTTCTTAATAAGCAGTAACTTTGTCCTTCAAGGAACAATAAAGTAAATCCACAGATACTGTGAGGAAAGAGATGATCCAGTGAGCATGAGAGAAAGAAAGAAATAAGCAATGGTGAGGGATACTGAGGCAGTTATTCATCAGCAGCCTGATATAAAAAATGGAGAGGAATGCTCTCTTCCTGGGGCATGTATATATAATGGAACGCAGTTTGTCTTGGATAACTGCTATCCATTTCTAGTGATTCACATGAGCATAAATGATGCTACCAGCAGGAATCTAAAAAATATTGCTGAAGATTGTGAAGTCTTGGCCTAGAAAATTTTATCATATAGTTGGTATATTCATCATTTCTGTTGATGGAAGACATGGACTTAAAAAGAAAAGCAGCAGGTAACTGGTAAAGGAGATGGTATCTGAGAATAATGGGCTTTAGATTTCTGTAACAATGCTGAAAATATAAGAATGACATCCTGGCCAGGGCCATAGCACACCTAACAAGAACTGATATGAATGCATATGCCTGGAGTCTTACAAATTTCATTTTTAAAGGATGTAAACTTAAAAGGTGAGGGAAGGGGAAAAATGTTATCTATCCACTAAATTAGAAACCATAGAGGGATAGCTATGTCATAGGATGAACACAAACAATTGAATTGCCCATTTAGTGATAGAAAACAAATTCCAAAACCCATGTTCTTAGATGTCTACTCAGAAATGCCCACAGTATGGTTAATAAACAATACAGTGATCCTAATGCAAGAAAGATAATTTGATCTAATAGATATTACTGATCCTTCAGATGAGAGCTACGATTAGAATGTGGTTTTAAAAGAATACACCTTAACTGAAAGGAATAGGTTAGGTAAAAGTGGGCGGTAACATTGACCATTAGGAATATATTCGCATGTGAGAAAATCCAGGACGCAGAGGTATGACCCATAATGAAGAGCATTTAGGTGAAAATTAATGGAGGCAAAAACAAGTGATACAGTTATTCAGAATGTGCTATATGCCACTTGGTCAGAAAAGGAAATAGACTTCAAGAAATAAATCATATATCTGGCATGGAGGCATGAGACAGTAGTGATGGATGTCTTCAACTTCTCCCCTTCTTAAAAGTTCAGCTAATAATTTCTTGACTTGCCTTAAGGGTAATTTCATCCTTCTAAAGGCAGAGGAAATAATAAGGGTGAATTCTATTCTGTATATGATTTGTACCAGCAAGGAGGAACTAGCTTCTGGGGTTGTAAGTGGTGATGAGATCATTGTGAGAAAGTATCCATTCTGTCTTAAAACTGGTGATAGAGAAGTTGATGAGAGTGGGACAAAAGTCTGGTCTGGACCTAGATCTTTAGAAAACAGGTTTGAAAGCATTCAGAGAAAGAGTTGGTAGGATCTTATAGTATGGAATTCTACAAGACAAATCAGTGCAGGAAAAATTGGGAATCTTTCTTCAAGAATAAAATTATGAAGATACAAAAGAAAATGATTCAAGAGAGGAGGAAAACAGTATTGTAAAAAAAATGTGGTCACATAGGAAACTCATCAAACAACTTAAATTTGAAAAAAATGTACAAAAGAAAAAAGCAAATAAAACTAACAGTAGATAAATGCCAAGATGCATTTGACATTGTAAGATTCATGTCTGCAATGCTAAAGCTTATAATGAGCTGAAATAGCAAGGATAGCAAAGGAGAAAAAACAATGTTTTGTATTGCTATGTCAAAGAAAGCCTGTTTGTTCCCTACTAACACCATCAAGAAAGCCCTTGATTCATGAATAGATGACTCATAAATAGATGATATATTTTAAAAAATAATTTTATTGATGCATTTTGTTTTGACATTGCCAAAATTTCCCCCTTTATTTTTTCTCTTTCCTCCCTCCCAGTTTCATCAAGATTTTTGTACACACTTACTAGCTATGTGACCCTGGGCAAGTCACTTATCCCTCATTGCCCTGCAAAAAAAAAAAAAACAAACTGATTTTGTACAGATGAAAGATCAGGCATATAAGTTGACAGGTTTTCATGTTCTTCCAGTCAGAATTTATTAGTATTAATGGAAACTAAGGTTGTGGGGTTTTTTTTCTACACTGTTGGCATTTTGCCTTCCTTCAAATGCCTTTGATGCCCTCATGATTGTTACCTTCAGGAGAAACTTTTCTATATATATCAAGTTCGATCCAGATGTTTCTTCCCATATTTGTTCTTTATTAGTCCCATTTCTACCTCTCCTGTGAGCATATGACTCCCTATTACAACAAGTTTCTCATGAAGGGAAAGAGCCATCTTTTTCTTTCTAAATTTTTAGAAATGTTTAAGTATTTTATTTTCCCCCAATTACATGTAAAAACAACTTTAACATCCATTTTTAAAACTTTGAGTTCCAAATTATCTCCCTTCCCCCCTTACCTTTGAGAAGGCAAACAATTCAAAATAGGTTATATATGTGTAATTATGCAAAACATTTCCATATTAGTCATATTATGAAGGAAAACAGACAAAAAACCTTAAAAAATAAAGTAAAAAAAATGTTTCAGTCTATATTCAGACCTCATCTCTGGGGTGGATAACATTTTCTCTGGGGATAGATAATATTTTTAATCATAAGTCCTTCAGAGTTGTTTTGGATCATTGTATTACTGAGAATAGCTAAGTCATTCACAGCTGATCATCATACAATATTGCTGTTACTTTGTACACAATACATTTCACTTTGCATCAGGTCTTGTAAGTCTTTTCAGGTTTTTCTGAGAACATCTTGCTCATCTTTTCTTATAGCACAAAAGTATTTCATCATAATCACATACCACAATTTATTCAGTAATTCCCCAATTGATGGGCATCCCCTCAATTTCCAATTCTTTGCCACCAGAAAAGAGCTGCTATAAATATTTTTTATGCCTATAGGTCCTTTTCCTTTTTTAAATATCTTTTTGGAAACAGACCTAATAGTGGTATTGCTAGGTCAAAGAATGTGCATGGTTTTATAGTCCTTTGGGAATAATTCCAAATTGTTCTACAGAATGGTTAAATCAGTTTACAATTCCACAAACAGTGCATTAATATGTCATTTTTCCTGCATCCCCTCCAATATTTATCATTTCCTCTTCTATCCTATTTGCCAATCTAATATGTATAAATTACTACCCTAGAATTGTTTTGATTTGTATCTCTCCAATCAATTGTGAATTAGAGCATTTTTTTTCATGTGGCTATAGATAGCTTTGATTACTTCATCTGAAAACTTTTCATATCTTTTGATCATTTATCAATTCTGTAATGACTCTTTTTTATAGACTTGACTCAGCTCTCCAAATTAGAATTGAGGCCTTTTTCAGAGAAACTTGTTTCAATTTTTTTTTTTCACAGTTACTATTGCTAACTGTATTTCCTCCTATCCTAGTCCCTCCCCCCCCACTGTTTATGTTTATTTTATTCTCTCTCTCCCCTTTCACTCTGTTCCTCTTTAAAAATATTTTGCTTCTGAGTACCCCCTCCCTCAATCTGTTCTCCCTTCTATCACCCAACAGCTTTTTCCCTTCCCCTCCTACTTTCCTGCAGGGTAAGATAGATTTCTATACCCAATTTAGTGTGTGTGTTATTCCCTCTTTGAACCAATTTCCAATGAGAATAAGATTTGTTCACTCTCCCTTACCTCCCCCATCTTCCCCTCTATCATATAAGCTTTTTCTTGCTTCTTTTATATGAGGTAATTTACCCTGTTCTACCTTTCCCTTCCCCTTTCTCCAAGTGCATTCCTTTCTTACCCCCTAATTTTATTTTTTAATTTATCATCCCTTCATATTCAACTCCCACCTGTACCCTCTGTCTATATATACTCCTTATAACTGCCTTAATATTGAGAAAATTCTTATGAGTTACAAGTATCATCTTCCCTCACAGGAATGTAAACAGTTAAACCTTTTTAAATCCTTTATGATTTCCTTTTCCTGTTAGGGTTAGGGTTAGCTTTCTCTTGAGTCTTCTTTTTGAGAGTCAAATTTTCTATTCAGCTCTGATCTTTTCATCAAGAATGCCTGAAAGCCCTCTTTTTCATTGAATGCTCATTTTCCCCCCTAAAGGGTTATATACAGTTTTCCTGGGTAGGTAATTCTTGATTGTAATTAATCCCACTTCCTTTGCCCTCCAGAATATCATATCCCAAGCCCTCTGAACCTTTAATGAAGAAGCTTCTGAATAGTGTGTGATCCTGACGGTGGCTCCACAATACTTGAATTTTTTTCTGGCTGGTTGTAATATTTTCTCCTTGGCCTGGGAGCACTGAAATTTGATGATAATATTCCTGGGAGTTTTCATTTCAGTATCTCTTTCAAGAGGTATCAGTGGATTCTTTCATTTTCTATTTTACTCTCTAGTTCCAGAATATTAGGGCAATTTTACTTGATATTTTCTTGAAGATGCTGTTTAGGCTTTTTTTTTGATCATGGCTTTTAGGTAGTCCAATAATTTTTAAATTATTTTTCCTGGATCTATTTTCCAGGTCAATTGTTTTTCTAATGAGATATTTCACATTGTCTTTCATTTTTTCATTCTTTTGGTTTTGTTTTATTGTTTCCTGATTTTTCTTAAAATCATTAACTTCCATTTGCTCAATTCTAATTTTTAAGGAATTATTTTCTTCAGTGAGCTTTTTTTCCTCCTTTCCATTTGGTCAATTTTGCTTTTCAGGGCATTCTTTTTTCCTCAATGGCTTTTTGTACCTCTTTTACTATTTGACCTAGATTTTTTAAGGTGTTTTGCTTCAGTATTTTTTTCATAACAGTATTTTATTATTTTCCAGTTACATGTGGAGATAGTTTTCAACATTTGATTTTATAAGATTTCTAGTTTCTATTTTTCTCCCTCCCCTCCCTTCCCCCTACCCAAGACAGCAAGCAATCTGCTATAGATTATATATGTAGAATCACATTAAACATATTTCTGCATTAGTCATGCTGTGTAAGAAGAATCAGAGCAAAAAGGAAAAACCTCAAAAAAGAAAAACAAACAAAAGAAATAGTATAGTTTAATCTGCATCTAGATTCCATAGTTCTTTTTTTCTCAATTTGGAGAGCATTTTCCATCATGAATCCATTGGAACTATCTTGGACCATTGTAGTGCTGAGAAGAGTCAAGTCTGTCACAGTTGATTAACACACAATGTTGTTGATACTGTGTACAATGTTCTCCTCGATCTGCTCATCTCACTCAGCATTAGTTCATATAAGTCCTTCCAGGTTTCTCTGAAATCTGCCTGCTCATCATTTCTTATAGCACAATAGAATTCTATTACATTCATATACCACAACTTGTTCAACTATTCCCCAGTTGATGGGCATCCCCTCAATTTACAATTCCTTGCCACCACAAAAAGAGCAGCTATAAATATTTTTGTACACGTGGGTCCTTTTCCCTTTTTTTGAGTGTGTCTTCTTTATCAAGCTGTTGACTTTTTTTCATGATTTTCCTTTCCTGCCAACCTCCTAATTTGTCTTTGGCTGGAAGATTATTTCACCTTGACCTTTTGTGGCTTCTGCTACTCTAGGAATTATCTTATGGAAATTATTTGGAGGGATTTTGGGGAGAGTTCAGGTGAGGTACTTCCTTTCCTCCATGATCTTTGAGCCATCTTTTTATTACTAACATTCTGCTCATGTTAATTGGTTGTTGTCCTTTCTGTCCAAAGAGGATCAAAATCACATCACTATGTTGGTGTCAAGGTACAGTGTGTCAGCTGTGGATGATCAGACCAATATAAGTTTGGAAAGCTCTACCACAGGTTGGGTACAAATAGTCCATATGAACATTTTGGAGTGGAGATACCTCTAAATTTACACATCTCACATTTCTTTTAAGCCACTGAAGTAGTTCATGTTACTTTATTGTGATGAAACACCAAATTCAACAGCCTCTGAAGAATTAGAAATAAATGTTACACAGAGGACTACAGAAAATACAAGCTGGGTGTGAGCAGGCTACAACATATAATCATTGAGAACTTGAGAATACTGGGTATAAAGATGCCACAAGTGAAATATATGTTAGTAAATGAAGGCAGACTACTCATATAGTGAAAGCAAGAGGTAAGAGGTATCCATCAAAGTATTCCATTGGTATACTTAAATTATCAGGAGAAAGTGAAGGTCACCAATACATTGGGTGGATTCCATCTGGCAAATTTATGGAAGGCTATGGACAGGAATTGCACACAGTAGAAAGGCATGGATGAATTTTTATCTGCATCACTGGAAGGAACTTCTAAATTGACGAAGTCACCAAAGTCTTTGATAAGTTGGGAAAAGGGGGAAGATCAAAGAAGGGTTGAGACCAGTGCTTAGGATTGATGGGATAATAATAACTAGTGACACAGTAGACAGAGTTGGTCAACCCTTACTTTACTTCTTTTTTTTTTCTTATCAGGAGAAGGATATATGGACTGAAAAGGACAAACTATAAATGGCTAATAGGGAGTTGATACCCAAGATGAGTAGATCAATAGTCCTTAATAGTTTAATGTCAACTTGGAAGAAGATCTCTATTGGAGTGTACCAGAAATCTGTTTTTGATCTTATTCTGTTTAACATTTTGGTCAGTAAATTGGGTACAGTTGTAGAGGGAGTATTTATCATACATGCAGATAACACAAAGCTAGGAGGAAGAGCTAACATGGATGAGAAATCATGATAAATAAGTTTTTGAGAGGGTAAAATGTTGGGTTCAATCTAACAAGTTAAAATCATATCACCTATGATTTTTGTCAGTATGGAAGAATCCCACCAGTAAATATTAGCATTCCTAGGCTCTGAGAGGTTAAGTGAATCATCAATGGTCATCAGTGACCTTATAGTCCAATGTATCCTTGAAAGGAATCCATCTATCCCTGAAAGGAATCCCACTATACCTGACAAGTGGTCATCTAACCTCTGCTTAAAGAGCTTCAAGGAACTGGGAATTTCATTTGCATATATGTTAAACTAGATGGTCACTAAAGTCCCTCCCCCAAATTCAAATCCTATGACTGTGAATTTTAAAGCTATTTCCAGCTCAAAATTGATGATTCTATGATCCTCAAATCTTTATAACCACCATCCACTTTTTCCTTGAGCTCCCATTCCTCATCTCCACTTGCCTGCTACACATGTCTTCCTCATTATTCCACCAATAACTACAAACTTAGCACAAAGTTAAATTTATTATCTCCCCCCTCCCAAACCTCTCACTCACTCCAACTTCTTTATTGATACTGCTATTTTTCCCATCACTTAATATTGAAACTTAGATGTCATCTTTAGGTTTTTGGTTGTTTTTTTTCCCCCTCACAATCCACATCCAAATGTTAGTAAGTGAATAGAAAGGGGAGAAGGGAGTGGAAAATGAGAGAGAGGAGTGGGAAGAAAGAGTGAAAGGGAGCAACGTGGGACACGGAGGAAAAAAAAACAGGAAAGAAAATCAATTTTACTTTGATGACATCTCCTACCTCTACACCTTCCAAGTAGGATACAGATTATTGTTCTTTTGATTAATCCTCATACATCATAAATAACAAGTACTTCTCTATTTTCTTTGCCCTACTTTGCATTGCCTCTAGCTTTTTAAATATCCTTCCAAAATCACAGAACCCTGATCTGTACATAATACTTCAGAGTTCACATGAGGGCAGGATATCACCTTTGTCATTCTAGATATTTCAATACAATCTAGGATCAGCCAAGTATTTGGGGGGTGGGATATAACACAACATATTGAGCATGCTGTCCACTAACACTTCCAGACATTTCATATAACTAAAAATGTAGCTATTTCTTCTCTATCTTGCAATTATGAGATTGGAATTTTTTTTTACCTAAGTATAAAATTTTGCCTTTATCCTTATTATAGCTATTGCAATCATCTAAGAATAAGTCAACAAACACTTTACCTGGGGAGGTGGCTTTACAAATGCAAAAGAAGGAGTGAGATAGGTGCTAGAGGTATTTCCAAGAAAAATTAGATAGAAAAAAAAATTAACTAGGACAGCCACTGATCAAACTTGAGAAATCCTTCTTTAAAAGGATGAATTCAAAATGATCCCAAGGTTTTGAATGTCAGTGACTAAGAGAATTGTGGTAGCAAAGAGAGAAGGTACAGGCGCAGAAGTTTGCATTTTGGGGGGAAGATGATAGTATTGGATTTGAGATAAATCAAGATACTCATTTAATCAACCCATTGATTTGTGCAAAGTAGTTTTTAAAGCTGTATGCTTTATTGAATTCTAATTCCCTGAACTTTGAGGTTGAAGTCATACTATTATTAATATTACAAGTATGCATTATTATTGTTGAGAATACATTTTGTTAACTAGAATACTGATTAACAGATGAGGCAGCCTGATATAGTGAATAAAGAGCTGGTCTCAAAGCCTAGGATTAAGTCCTGCCTTTGATAAATACCAGCTGTGTGAATCTAAGCAAGTTACTTAACCCCTCAGTGTTTTAAGCAGTTCTCTGTGACTATAAACTACCCCTTCAGGGCAGCTAGGTGCTGCAGTGGATAGATCACTGGCCCTAGATTTTAAAAGACCTGAATTCGAATCTGCATCAGATGCTTACTAGCTGTATGACCCTGAGCAAGTTGCTTAACCCTGTTTGCCTCAGTTTTCTTATCTGTAGAATGAGCTGGAGAAAGAAAGGGCAAACCACTCCAGTATCTTTTGCCCAGAAAACCCCAAATGGGGTCATGAAGAATTGAACAAGACTGAAATGACTGAACCAGTTGCAAAGAAGGTACTGGACCTACATTGGTAGAAGCAATACCTCACCTGAGAATTCCCTCTACCAATAAAATAACTGGTCCATTCACTTTCCTGTATCCCTGTTAATTGACTAGAATACCCAATTCCCTAATTATGCTGGATAATAGAGAGGGTACTGTCATTCCATCTTGGATTTCCCTAGTAGTGCCTTCCTTCTAGCAAGTTCATAATGCCCCCCACAAGTGTTTATACTTTTCCTCATGCCATCCTTGGAGGAGTAAGAAGTTAAATGTTAATACTGCTTTAAAATCTAAAGACCCTGAGTCTCAGAGTATTTAATATGACCAATGTCAAACAAGGTGTCAGTGAGAGAAGCGAGCCAGAACCAAAAAAGCCCAATTTCTCTCTATTTGTCTGCCTCTGTTTCTCTGTCTGTGTCTCCGTCTGTGTCTGTGTCTGTGTCTGTGTCTGTGTCTGTGTCTCTCTCTCTCTGTCTCTCTCTCTCTGTTTCTTTCTACTTACCACAATGATACCCTTGGAAAACTCAATGCTTAAGCCTTTTTCTCTTCTTTGGTTATTCTCTCCCTGAAAATGCTATTTTGGAGGAACATTATCCAAGGTTCACCTTGATTCTCTCTAAAATCCATCTCCTTCTCTTAGCCTACTGTATTGCCTGGGCAACACCACCCCTCTTTCCAGCACACCTATATGTGTTATCTTCTACAATTAGAATACAAGTTCTCTGAGGGTAAGAACCACCTTCCTTGCTTTTAGGTTTATCCCCAACACTTATGATGGTTCCTGGCATATAACAAACACTTAATAAGTGATAGCTTCAGTATGTATGTATGTATGTATATGTGCTTGTGTATACGTATACATGCATGCATGTGTATATGTATATATGCTTATATCCATCTATCTATCATCTATCTTAATATGCACCAATGTAGTGCAATGAAAAGAATAAAGAGTTGGTAATCAGAGGACCTGATTTTGTATACCACCCCTGCTACTTACTATCTGTATGACCTTGTACAAATCATTTAACCTGTCTAGGTCTCAGTTTCCTTATATGTAAAATGAAGGGATATCTGGAAAATATATAGTCCCCTTGACAGCTCTAAGTCTATTATTCTATGATCTCATTTGGTCCTTACAGTAGTCTTATGAGGGAGGGAGTACAAATATGATTGTCCCTACTTTCTGTTTTTGATAAGCAATTGTTGAGTACCAATTTTACCAATGAGGAAAATGAGGTGCAGAGAGGTAAGAAAATTTCCCTGGGATCACAAAACTCCAGAGCTACAGAAGCTAGATTCGAACATAGACTCCATAAACAGCTATTTATACCATACCATTGGTGGTGATATCACAATAAAAATTATTTTTCACCAGAATTCAATTTTATTTTATATAAATTCATTTGCATTATTATTACTATTATTATTTAAGTTTACCAGATCTGGGATTTCTTTCATATAGGAACTTCCAGGAGAGGAACTTCTTCTATTAGTATACCTTCTGTAGACTCCATTGCAACTTGGAGTCTTAGGTAGTTATCTAGAGACAATGAGAGGTTAAATGATTTGTTCTGGGGTCACACAACCAAAATACAGCAAAGGTACTACTCAAAACCAGGTCTTTGTGACTGATACCAATTCTCTATCTACTACACCATATTGCCTCTTTAACATTTTTATTTATACTTGTTAAATAAAGAAGATTTCAGATCATGAGCATAGCTTAGTCAATGAGGCATGCATTTAATTTTCTGTATTTTGTTAATTACATATTTTGCTGGTGGAAATGCTAATATCCCCTTATGCACAAGGTGCATTGTTCTCTCGTGCACAGTCCATTAGGTTCATTGGCTTATCTGCATGAAAAATATGGAGACATTGTCAGTCTTCGATCCCTATGTAGGACTATGGAGGTCAGCTTGGCTTGGTGATAGTGTTGGATTGAAACCCAAAAAGAGCTAGATTTGGCTCCCACTTCTGACACCTGCTAACCAGATAGCTATGCATATACAGATTACTTAACTGCTATGAACTTCACTTTCCTCATCCATAGAATGGGGCTAATAATAATGACTAATAGCACTTACCTTCCAAATGTGGAATCAGGATTCAAGGTCATCTCATTTTGTTGTTTCACCTGGATCTGGAGTCAGAAAGGTCTGAGTCAGAAATTAACCTCAGACACATACTAACTGTGACTCTGGGTAAGTTACTAATTTTCCCTCAGCATCATCTGTAAAATAATAGCACTGACCTCCCAGGGTTGTTATCAAGATAAAAAGAGATAATATTTGTAGAGTGCCTTGCAAAGCTTAAAGTGCCAAATGCTAGCTGTTTTTGCTTGTTGTTATTGTGCTCTTAGAACTTGGAATTATTACAAAGAACTTTAGTAGACTAGATGCTGTTGTATTTAACAATTATGAGAATTATGGGAATTTTTTTCCTCCAAGAGAAACCTTGCTCTCTTGAGGCAGAAACATGGAAAGCAATTTTTCAACCTGTTTCAAACATATGCTGTTAATATATTACTTGGGTTTTTTTTTTTTGGAATATTCCAACCACACCCAACTCTATAATAGTCTCATTTGTCTTCCAACTATGTACTGCTCTCATTTATCCTTTTGTCCTTTCAGTCCAGTATGAAAGACTATATAGAAAATGAATACCTCTTACTCTGCCTAGAGAAAAGCTCAGGGACTTCAATACACATATTGAGTCCCCCTCAAACACTCTAACCACTCAGTTTTTCAACCTATTCACTTCTCATGACCTACTCCTTCACTGCATGCCAGCTAAACACAAAAAGAATCATATCCTTCATCTTGCCATCACCCAGAAATGTAACACCTCCTTATTTGAGAATTCCAAAATCCCATTCCATGACTATAATCAATTGGCTTTTCAATCTCCCCCCTACCTTCCCTTACCTAACCCTACTCTTTGTCCCCACTGTGACATCCAGTCCCTTCACCCTTCAATTCTTTCCCAGGCCATTACCCATGTACTAGCTATTCTCTTTCCTTTTCCTATCTTGAGCCATTGATGAATCAGTTAAAGCCTATACTTTCCTCTTCTCTTGACTGCTTAGGTCCCTTTTCATGTCACTGATTGTGCCTACCAAACCTCAGCACTGGATTATTCCCATTATCTGCCACCTTTACTCTCACACACATGCTGCTGAACAAAGTTGAAGAAAATCATATGATCATTCTTACTGGATTCACTACAAATTTATGTTATACAACCTCAACTGGGCCCTCACTGTTACTGGGCAATTCTACTGTTGCTCCTTTAACAACTCATTATCCCACTTGCTACATCAGTTCTTCCAAACCTTTTCATGCTACCTTAAACTTCCCATGACTCTATCCAACCTCTCTGCTGAGAACTTTGTCTCATATTTTATAGGAAAAAAATGAGGTCACTCAGTGTGAGCTACCTCTTCTTTTCTCCTGCTTATTTCATAT
The DNA here is from genome assembly GCF_019393635.1 of Dromiciops gliroides. NCBI lineage: Eukaryota > Metazoa > Chordata > Mammalia > Microbiotheria > Microbiotheriidae > Dromiciops > Dromiciops gliroides. Next base: position 108,636,477 of record NC_057864.1, read on the forward strand.
CACTCAGGTACCTTCTACCACTGTCTCTTCCATTGCCCCTGTCTCACAATGACGTGACCTTACTCCTTATCAAGACTAACCAACCCCTCTACGGGCACAAGTGATCCTATCCTATCCCATCTGTTCCAACAGATTGCACCTTCCGTCATCCATATTCTATCACTTATTTTCTAATTTTTGTTTTGTTTTGTTTTGTGGGGCAATGAGGGTTGACTTTCCCAGGGTCACACAGCTAGTAAGTGTCAAATGTCTTTGGACAGATTTGAACTCAGGTCCTCCTGAATGCAGGGTTGGTGTTTTATCCACTGTGCCACCTAGCTGTCCCCTATCACTTATTTTCAATATCTCCTTTACTACTGCCTCATTTCCTACTGTTTACAAGCATTCCAATTTCTCTTTTATCCTAAAAGAAGTCCTCATTTGATTTTTCCATCCCCAGCAACTATCATCCAATAGTTCTTTGGTCCTTTGAAGTTAAACTCCTCAAAAAGGCTGTCTGCAATAGGGCCTTCTACTTTCTCTCTTCCCACTCTTTTTCTTAACCCCTTACAATCTGCCTTCTGAACTCATATTTCCACTGAAGCTGCCCTTTCAAAGCTGCCAATGATCTCTTAGTTCAGATTCAATGGCCTTTGTTCAATCCTCTTTCTCCTTGGTTTCTCTGCAGCCTTTAACACAGTTGATTATGCATTCTTCTCTGTAATTTGATGGAGCACTACCCTCTCCTGATTTTCCTCTTACCTATCAGATTTCTCCCTGTCGATCTCCTTTGTCAGGTCCCCATCCACATCCTGGCCCTTAGAAGAAGGTGTCTCTCGGGGTTCTGTCTTGGGCCCTCTTCTCTTCTCTTTCTATTCCTTCACTTAGTGATCTCATTAGCTCCCATGGGTTTAATTACTATCTTTATAATCTTGAATCTCAAATCTACTCATTATCTGTCTTAACCTCTCTGTTGACTGCCAATCTCCCATCTCCAACTGTCTTTTAAACATCTTAAACTGCATGTCCAAGAGGCCATTTAAATTTAACATGTCTAAAATAGAAACCATTATGTTTTCCCTTAAGCGCTCCATCCTTTTAACTTCCCTATTACTGTTGAGGGCAACATCATCCCCTCAGCCCCTCAAGTGCACAACTTGGGTGTTGTCTTCAACTCTTCATTATCACCCCACCCCAGCCCAATCATATCCAATTGGTTTTCAAAACTTGTAGATTTCACCTTTGCAAAATCTCTTGAATACACATACCCCTTCTCTCCTTTGATACTTCTACCACCCTGGTACAATTCCTAATTTCCTCATGCTCGGACTATTGCAACAGCCTGAGGATGAGTCTACTGACTCATATCTCTCCTCACTAAGGCACCAGTCCAACCATTGCACCCCCTACTACACACATACTTCCCCCAACACACACACACACACACACACACACACACACACACACACACACACTAAATAAATTCCAATGACTTTTATCACCTCCATGATGAAATGTAATATTCCCTGTTTGACATTCAGAGCCCTTCATAACCTAATCTCCTAGCTCCAGTCTTCTTACACTTTACTCCATACCACACATTTTTCAAACCAGTGACATTGACCTCCTTTGCTGTTCTATGAAAAAGACCCTCCATCTCTCAGCTCTGATAATTTTCTCTGGCTGTCCCTCATGCCCTGAATGCTTTTCCTTCTCATCTTTGCCTTTTGGATTTTCTGCCTTCCTTTAAGTACCAACTGGAAATCTCTTTATCTACCAGGAATTTTTCCCAACCCTTCTTAATTTTAGCTTCTCCCCTCTTTTAATTATTTGTTACTTGTCCAATATACATGGTTTGTAAAATATTGGTTTGCTTGTAGTCTCCCCCGTTAGTTTGTAAGCTTCTTGAGGGCAGGGACTCTCTTTTGCCCCTTTTGGAACCTCAATCTTCCTCATCACCAAAGAAACTTTCTATTGGTCTGCACCTTTTTCTGCCTGATCATCTTGCAAGACTATTTATTGATTTTTTGACTTCTTCTTAAAGTGGAACACTTCTTCCTGGATGCACTGTCCCGAGCTTGAGGGGTTCCAAAGTGGTATGATTCTTGCTTAAAGTGGAACACTGCTTCCAGGATGCACTATCCAAAATTTCAGGGGGTCCCAGGTGGTATGATTTAAGGAGAGGCACATTCTCAGCTTACCTGGCCTGTGTTCTGGTCTGTAAGTAACCACAGGCTGCTTGCTCTTTAACCAGGAAACAAATCTGGTTCACTTTGGTTGCAAGCACGGGTGTGCCTGCACCCCTTCCCCACCTGGGACCACCACCCAAGACTGTATCCTGTATTGGAGCCTGGGCAAAACATCAGAGTTCCACCTCAGTGCCAGCAGAGACCCCTATAATCTCCCCTCAGCCAACTACTTGATTCTCTCACCAGACTGTGAGCTGAGTTAGCAGCAGCTGCAGCCAATTCAGAGGTTCCAGGAGTCTCTTTCTCTGGTGTGATCTGTAGCTAGATCTGTGTCAGCACAACTTCAGGATTGGGTTCCACTCCCACGCTGGTACAGCAGAACTCTCCTGCTGAACTTCTAAACAGTCTTTGGCTGGAAAATGGTCTAAACCCATCCCTTTGTGGGTTCTGCTGCTCCATGAATTGTCTTATGGCATTATTTATAGTTTTTTGAAGTGATTCTGTCAGGATATTCAAGCTCTTACTGCCCACCTTTGCTCTGCCATCCTCTTTAATATAGTTTTGGTGGAGTTTAAATGAAATATATGGTCAAAGGATGATTCTGATGAGGCCCAGGAACTGGATTAAATCCTCATACATGATATAGGTTTTTTCCCTTATACTTTTTCCCCTGATACAGAGTTCCTTTAATTTACAGATTTACAGGGTTATCCAGTGTAGGGATAGGTTAAAAGACTTGTTCATGGTTACATAGCTACTGTGTTAGAATCAGGACTTGAACCCAAATTCTTGTGATTCAAAGGAAGCCCTTCTATACAACATGTCACAGTGTCTCACAAGTGGTATTTAGAACCACAAAATCAAAGACTTAAGAGTTAGAAAAGCTTTCAGAGAGCTTGTAGGTTGTGTCCTACACAAACCTCCAACAGTCATTTAGCCTATGAAGACCTCTAGTAATGGGAAACCCATTACAAATGAAGATAGCATATTCCAGGTTTGGATAGCTCTAATTACTAGAAAGTTTTTCTTTGAATTGAGCAGATAGATATACACCTCTTTGTAACTATCCCTTTCTGTGTCTCATGTGGCACAGTGAAAGTTGGTTCTTCTATAACCTTCAATGGAACTATATACATGATAGAGAAGCTAAGTGAACAGTTGCAGGAACTATGAGGTGGGGAAAGGAAGAAGTAATGCATGAGAAATCTTCATTACAGATTTTGTTAATACCTTTTATTCCTCACTTCCAGCTATGGAAGTTTTGTTACTTCCTGAACCCACAATTATCTCCCTACTCATGTTTTAGGAGGAATGGGATGTGACACTGTCTTTCTGAGTCATTATAAGTTGTTGTTAAAGACTTGCCCATATACTTTTGTGATCTACCTTGAAAGCATAACTTTTATTATTGGAAAAATGGGAGAAGTTTATTTGGATTTGGCTGTTTCTGTCTCTGACAGATGATACGAACTCTTTACTTGGAAGCTAAAGGTGGCATCAGCACCATGGGCAGGCAGACTTTCGTCTCCAACACATATAGTAGAAGAACAGGAGGAGAAAGCCATGGAAAATAGGATTGCTATAAACGGTCATGATATGCCTGATACCATGTTGGGTGCAGGCCAGAAAGGTCATTCTTTAGTCAAATATTTCAATGAATTCCATTAACTATGAGACATCTTGGACTGGATAAGGATTTAGTGAGGAACTACAGGCCAATTGGCATGTCTTTTCCCCCCTTCTTGTGCTTTTATTTTCTTAAAGAGGAAGCATTTTACTTTTTTTTAGTTATTACAAACTATTTTAGCCCTTGGAGAGAAATATTTAATGATAAGGTCTTGGAAAACTAGTATGAAGCAATGCAATATGGTAGAAAGAGCCCTGGATTTAGAGTCAGGACTTGGGTGCATACCAATATTCACTGCCTGATTGACTAATCCAAAGTGACTTAATCTCTTTTGGTCTCAATTATTTCATTTGGAAAGTGGAGGACAGAGATTGGAGTAAATGGCTTCTTAGATCCCTTCCATCTCGTGATCTATGATAAGCATAATAGACGATCTTGTAGCCTGGCAATGAGGAAAAGATCGTCAAATCCTTGGCCTTGGGGACCCAGTTCACTAGGAGAAGCTCTAAATTATTCCTTTCTATGTGAATGTGTAGGGAACAATGGGAGGAAAATGGATGTTAGTGGTAGGGGTGCGGGATTGCTATGGTAAGTCAAGCAGAGAGCAGAGAGTACAGCAGAAGGAGGGAAGGTAAGGAGAAAAAGTGCATCTGTTTGAGCAAAGGGATGGCTTAGGTATTTACACTCCCACAGAGGCTGCTTGTGCCTCCTGAGTCTAAGGGGGGAGCTATGTAGCACTTTCTGGTTTCTGTGAAACTACTCTTTGACACACTACAGATGTGGAGCAACGGGGGAGAGGAAGAGGAAAGAAAAAGAGTCAGATGGGATCTTACTTTGGGGAAACAGCATGGCTGTTGTGATATCAGACTTTGCAGGCATTTTCCCATGTATGTGAATTATTGTGCTCATGGGAAACTCATGGGACTTATCAGACTTATAAGGTCATCAATTTAGAGCTGGAAGTGACCTTAGAAGCCATCTTGTACATCTCTCCCACTTGGATGAAGGAAGCTAAAGGCATAGTGTTAGTGAAGCCCTCACAAGTAGCTAAGTAGCAGAACTGAGATTGATTTTAGCTCCTCTGGTTCCATAGACAGCCTGCTTTCCACTTTACCATGCCATCTCTTCATTTCTGGGAAGGGACACCAGCAGATAATGTCCTTTCTGTACTCCCATGTTAAGTCTTATGAGCAGGAGAAATGTACCGCATTCTGAATATGCCCTGCACCACCCAGGGAGCTTGTCCATGCCACAAGGCCAGCCTACATTATGCCTTCTGTGGCATGTTATGAGACCATCCTCTCTCTCTCATGAAGGCAGGTCTTTAGAATAATCCCCCCAAAAAACCACATCATCTCCTAATATGTTTGCATCATTGGTGCAGTCTGACTTCCCTTAGACTTTTTCCACCTGAAAACCTTGTATCCAGTTAAGCGAAACACTTGAGAGGAACTCAGGCTTTGAGGAAGATCTCTTATAATCTCAGGACTTAATTCTCTGAATCATTCCCTGAATCTTCTCCAAATTCTTGGGTCAGCCTATTTGAACTTGAATTCTGAAAGCACAGCCCCATGGCTTTCCAGTATATCTTCAAGCCACCAATAGCAGGGAGGATGCTGCTCCAAGTTTGGTCTTGCTGGAGAGTTCTAAACTTGGTAAGCACCAACTATATATGAAGGACTGTGCTGACTTTGCATTGCTCATTTTCTCCACACCCAGTCACAACAGTTAGCCTTCAGCTACTGTTGGAAGAAGGGGAAATTGAAAACTTGATTTGCTTCTGGCTTGATAGGGAGTGATAAGTTTGAGAATGCCTAGCTCTGTGTGTTTTCTTGGCTGTGCTGAAGAGGAGTTGCGTATGCATAGATAAGTAGCATATAGTAAATTGCAAACCTAGCTCTTACTACAAAGACACCTCCATGTTGTCTCTGCCCTAGGCAGGCCGACTTATTTCATTTCTTCAGACATCATTCAGAAATTGCCAGAGTGGTTTCCCACTGTCAGCCTGCACTGTACTTGTCCTTGCTACAAAGGCAAGATGAGACAGAGACAAAGTGAGGAATAGATTTACTGTGCTGGGGATGTTAGGCACACACTGGCTTGGATTTTCATTTTCAGTGAATTAGAAGCTCTCTCTCAGCATGGATGGCATGGTGGTACACCTTTAATAAGACAAAGTAAGCAAAACCCAGAGTTTTTTTCCCTATTTTCTTGGGTTGGGGGGAGGGGAATATACTCCCCATTATTACTTCCATGCTATCTCAAGCTAAAAAGATTGACCTTGCCCCCCAAATAAAATTATAATGCAGGCAAATTCCTTGGGAGCCAATCCCAGAAGACTTTGGGGAGCCTCCTGCTTTATTAATTCCCCAGGCCCTGGAGGACAGAGAATAAGAATAACCAAGATTTATACAGCTTTCTTTAAGATGTAAAAACTCTTTTTCTCACAATCACTCTGTGTGCGAGCTAGGTAGTACAAGTGTCAATACCCCACTTAACACATAAGGAAAAACTGAGACTCAAAGATATTAGATGATTTGGCTATTGATCATACAGCCAGTAAATATCCGAGGTGGGATTTGAACTCAAAGCTCTTGAATTTTCAAGTTTGGCACTCACTCTATTTTACCTCATTGCCTCAAACCAAGCTGTGCTAGTTTTGTTTGTTTCTTTTTCTGTCTGATCCTTTGGTGGTATCCACTTTCTGAAAATAAAGACCTGTCTTTGAAAGGATAATATAATACCCAGGTTGGCTGCCTGCCTCCCTTAGTTCTCTGGGCTCCACAATGAGAAAGCTTCTGTTAAGGCCAAGGTCTAGCTGGGACCATCTCCCACATCAATATTTCTTTCTCATATTGCCCTCTGCCCAATAGTCCCAGTGCAGTTACCACTCTGCAAGCCACCATGTACTCTATTGACAACCAGCAAAGGGAAGCATATTTTTTTGCCAAGACTCTGGAGAGAACATTGCTTTATGTAAAGGGGCCAAACAGATTCTTAATTTTTTTTTTTGCTAACCTGTTATCAGTGTAAAAAGCTTTGCAGATAAGATTGGGGGGAAAAGAACTATTAGCTCCAGAAGAATATTTCCCACTCTGCCATATTTAAATTAGTCACATCCACACTGGCCAGTCTGTCTCCTGCCTTCACTATTCAACTCCCCCTGTTTGTCCCCTAAGCTGAGCTAAGAAAACACATCATCTTCCTATAGCAAATGAACTCAGACAAGCTCTAGCCTTGTAAAAATGACTCCAATGATATCTGAATGATTCTGACCAGAGCAGGAATTTTTCTTGAATCATGTAGATAATTGTGGTAATCCTCATCTTCACTTTGCTAGGGAGATATGGTTTTAGGTTTTTCCCCACATGTAGACTCCCAAGAAAATAGGCTGACTGATTTTGCTCTCAATCAGCCTGATTTCTTTTACATCGTAGTAATGGATAGATATCATACAATGTTTTATGTTTTTAAAAAGTATTTTAGATGTGTAATGGCGCATGATCTGACCAACTGAGATGGATGCATCTATGTGGGAGACACCAGGACACTGTTTCTGGGAAAAGATATTTGGTTTTCCCCTACCATCTGAGTGACAGCGATCCCCTCCCATTGACTGTATAGCTGGAATTGTCTGTGTCTTGAAAGTCATCAGCCTGGGACAAGCTCTTGCTCACTTTTTCTGGTGGTATCCAAGGGAAAAGTTCTCATTCATTTACACCAAAGCTGGACAGGGAAGACTGTTTATACCCTGTGGCCCTAAGAAACAGGCTTTTTTCCTCTTTTGTCTGTCTTCTTCAGTTCTATGTGAAAGGTGTAAGGAGTAAAGTCCAAGGCTCAGAAGTTCATGCCATCAGGACCTAGGAGTCAAAATTCTAAGTTGGATGTTGCCATCATCTCAAAGGGGGAAACTAGGTAGCTCAGTGGATAGAGCACTAGGCCTGGAGTAAGGAAGTCTCCCCTTCCTGAAGTCAAATCTAGCCTCAGACACTTATTGGCTGTGTGATCCTGGACAAGTCACTTAACCCCATTTGCATCAGTTTTCTCATCTATAAAATGAGATGAACAAAATTGCAAACCATTCCAATATCTCTGCCAAGAAGACCCCAAATGAGGTCAGGAAGAGTAAGGCATGACTGAAATGACTGAACTCCCCCAAAATCATCACAGCAGGGAAACTCTAAGAATCCAAGATTTTGGAACATAAATTCAAGGGACCTTTGGACTTAGAACTTGCTGGGATTAATATTATATAGAAACTGAGTATGTTATAAACCTAATCCCTCCCTTCTCTCTAGAGAGTGAGGTGGGAATTATATTCTCTAGGTGTTGGGGAGGAATGTTTATGTTTATTCTTGCTATACCTTTGAAATAAGTATTGATTTACAAAAACTAATGTGATTATTAAATGGTTAAATGAAATTGAGGCTGTAGGGACCCCTAAAATTGAGAGAACACAGAGAGGACATGAGCCAATGACAGAGACAAAAGACACCTCTAATCCCCTTCAGGGTACTGAAGAAGCCTGGAGGAGGGGTGAAAAGTAACACATCTGGCCTCCAGGCAATGGAAGCCCGAAAAAATCACTGTTACACAGCCATTTTTCTCAATTGATCCCCACAACAGCCCTGCAAGGTATAGAGTACTATTATCCCATTTTTAGACGAGGAAACTGAAATTCAGAGAGGTTTATGATTTGCCCATGTTCATCCATACAATATATGTCACTGCTGGGCTCAAACCCACATCTCTCTTTACTTCAAGTTCAGAGCTTTTTCCCACTCCATGGGGCTGCAGGAGAGAGATAAAGGAAAGCTTTCTAATGCACATGCTTGTGTGTGACAGCTCTCTGATGTAGTCATGACCTTGCCTTCTGTGTCTCTATGTTAAATTCCTATATATCTGGAGAACCATATTTGTGCCAGCTGACTTGGTAATGAGGGAGCTAAAGATTATTCTTTCACTAGAAGAAAGTCTCTGGATGCCTAGTTGAGGAGTAAACCAACAATTCAACTGTAAGCATTTAGTAAGCACCTATCCTGAACAAGGCACTCTGTAAGATGCTGGGAATACAAAGATTAAAAAAGGCATATTCTCTAACCTCAAAGGAGCTAAGAACTAATAAGGACATACGTGTGTGTGTGTGTGTATAGAGAGAGATTTATTTTGCATGCATGTTTACATTTATATATTTGCATATACATATGTGTATCTATATGTATTTTATGCCTATATTTATATTATATATTAAAATTTGTTATATACATACATACCCACTTGTTTTATATAGAGAGGCAGCTAAGTGACTCAGAGAATAAGACACTCTGCCTGGAGTCCAGAAGACCTGAGTTCAAATTAAACCTCAGACACTTACTAGCTGTGTGACCCTTGGCAAGTCACTTAACCTCTTTGCCTTAATTCTCTAGAGAATGAAATGATAAACCACTCCAATATATTTCCCTAAAAGCCCCCCCAGATAGTATGGTTCATAAAGTCTAAAAGAGTCCAACATGACTAAACAACAATGATATACCTTTGTTTTATATATATATATGTGTGTGTGTGTGTGTGTGTGTGTTTATGAATGTATTTTACATATACATAAACCTTTATATGTTTATATACATTTATTTATAGTATGCATGTATATTATATTTATATATCTATTATGTATTTATTTTATACATTTGTATTATATTATCTTTGTAATATATATATGAATATATATATGTACAAATCTATATTTGTAGAGCTATGAGCACAGTGCTTAAAACATAGTTGCTGCTTAATGAATGCTTTTTTTCCTCCCTATTCCCCCTTTTCCTTCACTCAAAATATAGAAGTAAAAAAGAACAAGCATTTAGTAAGTGCCAACTATGTTCTAGGCACTGTGCTGATAGTTCTATAATTATCTTATTTGAGCCTCACAACAGCCCTGGAAGGTGGGTGCTATTAGTATCCACATTTTATAGTTAAGGAAATCAAGGCAGCAAAGATTAAATGACTTGTTTATGGTTACACAGCTAATAAGAATAGGAGTTAGATTTTAACCCAGGTCTTCCTAACTTCAGAACTCTAGGCACTAGAACTCTAGGCACTCTATTTACCTAGCTGAGAGGAAATATCTACTTAGATAAGAAGACTTTGGTTGGAATATCAAAGGTACGTCTGAGCTCAGGAAGTTCCTGATTGCTGGAGGTAAGTTTAGTATATAAACTCAGTCCAGTATACCCAAATTAGATAATACCTAATTGACTATTCCCCCTATCCTCCTGTATTTCTGTGCATACATTAGCTGACAACAAATACTTAACTGTTTCTCATTCTATTTTTTTTTAGAGACTATTTTTTTTTAGAGACCAAAAGGAAGCTGAATGTCATTGTATCATACTTTGGAACTGTCCAGTTGAGGTTGAATTTTATTATTGAGTTGTTTTCAGTTGTGTCTGACTCTTTCTGACCCCATTTGGGATTTTCTTATGAAAGATACTTGAGTGGTTTGCCATTTCCTTCACAAGCTCAATTTACAGATGAGAAAATTGAGGCAAACAGGGTTAAGTGACTTGCCCAGGGTCACACAGCTAGTTTGAGGCTGTATTTGAAATCAAGTCTTTCTTACTCCAGGTCTGATCCTCTATCCACTTTATCACCTAGGTGCCCCTGAGTTGAATAGAACTTTCTTATTTTTATATCTATGTTTTATGTCTGGCATATATAAAATAGATTTATATTTTAATATTTGTATAACTTGTATATTCATTTTAATTACCTTACTGTGGCACTTCCTGAATTTGATATGTTCTTTTTTCTTTTAAGTAAATTCCTGGCTTAAATTCAGGGTGACATAGGAAGGGAAAGAACAAATAGGTTTTAGAACTAGGCTTTAAAGACCCTGGTGATGAAATCAATAGAGTCAAGAATAAAAATAGTTAGCAATTAGAAACAGCAAATATTTGACTCAAAGCCAGTCTCAGGAATGAACAAGCTTAAGAAGTTCATTGCTTAGAACCTAGGATTTGGGATCTAGTTCAGAGATTCTTAGATTCATAGATTGTTGGAATTCACAGTGGCCAACAATACGATCCTATTCCTTTATAGATGTCAGAGCCATAGCTAGCAATTCTGACCCCAGGATCCAACAGCACAAGGCAGACCCAGGGAAAACAGCCTGAAACCATAGTGACAAGCCAAGTCAGCTATGTGATTCATGATTTGAACATGACATAAAGCTACTCTATTGATTTCTAGTAACTGAAGGTATGCACATGTTCCATTCTTTTGCATCCTTTACATTTCTGTATCCTAGGGAAAAGCCCCAGTCACCCTGACCTAGGCTGTAACAGAAGTATTAGAAAAGATGAACTGAGGGAAAGAGCCGGGGTTGGATTAAATGGATGCTAAAGTTCCTTTACAGAAATTAGACCCTTACCTAGCAATTTTGACCCGTGGAGGATTGGTTACAAAGAGGACCTAAGAACTAAGGACGTTTCTCAAGGTCTGAGGGAGGTTGGTTACAAGGCCATCACCAGAGTCCCTCTATAGGCTCTACAACTAAGGACCTCATCTCCTCACTCCCAGTCCCTAGCCTCAAGGAACTAAGCCTCAAGTGGGATGTAATATTGAAATTAAAATTTCAAAGTGGGGCAGCTAGGTGGCGCAGTGGATAGAGCACTAGCCCTGGAGTCAGGAAGACCTGAGTTCAAATACGGTCTTAGACACTTAACACTTACTAGCTGTGTGACTCTAGGCAAGTCACTTAACCCCAATTGCCTCACCAAAAAAATAAAAATAAAATAATAATAATAATAATAGTAACAAATACTTTCTGCTTCATATAAATCTGACTAACAGCCTTCCACTACTCAGTAGATGACTTTGCTTTGGGATGGAATGTGGCATTAGTGGGATGGAATTACTTAGGATCATTAGAACCAGAGATTTGAACTGCAGGAGAGCTGGACATCTTCTGGTCCAATCCCTTATTTTACGTATGTGAATACTTTGGACCTGCAGGAACAATTTCTAAAGGCAAAAGGCGAGGTCTTGCTTTGAGTTTCAAAGGGAAAATTTCAGAGCTATGGCAGCTTTCTGGGATAATTATGCCTGTTGTCCATATTACAGTTGCTCAAACTTTTCACATGTTAAAAAAAAAAAAGAATGAGAAACAGTTAAGTATTTGTTGTCAGCTAATGTATGCACAGAAATACAGGAGGATAGGGGGAATAGTTCTTTCTTTTGTGGGGCAATTAGGGTTAAGTGACTTGCCCAGGGTCACACAGGTAAGTGTCAAGCGTTTGATGCTGGATTTGAACTCAGGTCCTCCTGAATTCAGAGCCGGTGCTTTATCCACTGCACCACCTAGCTGCCCCTGGGGAAATAGTTCTTAAAAGAAACCTGAGTGAGCATATCGATTTTTAAACATAGTAGGTGCTTAACAAGTATTTGTTTATTTTGCCAAAGTTAGAGTTGGCAGTAACTGGGGGAAAAACGTGACATAGAGGGTGAGAGGCACAATCATGATCAGTGGAAAGACATGTAATCCCCATGCCACTAGGTGTCGCAGTGGATAGAACTAGATTTGGTATCAGCAAGAACTGAGTTTGAATCCTACCTCCTAAGTTTACTAGCTAGTGACTCTGGACAAGGCTTGACTTGTCCAATTTATCCTCCCTCAGTTCCAGTTTTTAGTTGTTTTATTTTTTTCACCTGTAAAATGAGAGAGCTGGGCTGGATGGCCTCTAAGGTCCCTGAGAGCATTAAATTTATGATCCTTTGACCCCTGGGGACAACAGAAAGTAGAGCCTGAGATGCTGGGGATAGCAGCTGGGAGTGGTTGTGCCTTGCCCATTATGGATGGACTGACTATGAGATGAAGTGTTGCTGAAGAGAAGACTCATCCCTGAGCATTTGCATGCATGTCATATTGCCATCCTGGGACTAAGGCCTGCTCATCTCCGGCCAGTTATAGATCTGGTTGTTACCATACAAATTGTCGTAAAGGGATGGAGCCTGGCAAAAAAAAAGCAAACCAGGAAGTGCTAGCTTTGTTAGGTCAACACTATCTTCTTCTCACCCCCTGTACTAATTCAATAACTCAGGAGTATTAAAAACCTTCGAACAGGTTGTTGTCTATTTAGGATTCTGGGTTTGACCTCCATTCTTATGTAAACCTTTGTAACTGGGCCTGTCATTGCTGTTGTGTTGGGAAACTACCCCTCCAGGTAGAACAAATGTTGTTTAATTTGCTTCATGGAAATTTTGTTAAATAAATCATGGATTCCTAGTGGCATAGGAAATTAACAAGTTGCTTTGCCTGGAAGGTTAGACATATTGTACAGTACTTCAAATAAGTAGGAAGACACTTTGCAATTCAAAAGATATATGTGTCAGGACTTGTGAAAGCAAAGCTGCTCAGTAGCTCTGTGTGGGTGTGTTTTTCCTTCTCCCCCAAGATCCACTAGTCCTGACTGCCTTTGTCCATGCCAAACTGAATGTCTTTGAAATAGCCCTGGAGACAATCTCTTGCAATAGGGGAGGGCAAGGCTTACGATCTCTAGTTTAGATTCAGTCCTCCTGGATTTGTACTTCTGACCCCAAATTCTGTAATTATAAGTTGGCTTATGTATATGTTAGGGGTTTGGGAAAGGCGCCATTCAAACTGAACCCTCTTTATTTGTCTTCTGTTCTCTATATCGTATAGCAGAAAGTAAACTAGGTAGAGAGACTCAATGTGGTCTTGGCCATATTGCTATTTCACTTTGAACAAATCACTTGACCTCTCACAGCCTTGGCTTTGTCATTTGTGAAATGATAGGACAGTCCCTGAGAATCTCTAAGTTCATTTCTAATGTATAAACACTACAAGATTCCTCCCTGTGATTGCTAATTCTAGGACAAAAGAACTCTAATTACGTTGAAGGAAACCACCACCCCATGATGCTCTGGGGGTATGATTTACTCACAGAAGCCTGTGACAAGAGAATTAAACATGTTTAGTCTTCCAAGGGTTAATCTTTGGTGTTCATGTTTGGATAATAGATGGATAATGATGATGATGGTAGCAATAATAAAATAGCTAATATTTATATAGCACTAAGATTCACAAGGTATTTTACAGATCTTATCCGAGTCTCATAAAGCCCTGAGTCAGGTGCTGTTGTAGTTTCAGTTGTGTCCAATTATTTGTGACTTTATTTGGGGTTTTCTTGGCAGATAGTGTCACACAGCTAGTAAGTTTTAAAGTGTCTGACGCCGGATTTGAACTCAGGTCCTCCTGACTCCAGGGCCAGTGCTCTATCCACTGTGCCACCTAGCTGCCCCATCCAGCTCATTTTTTAAATGAGAAAGTTGAGGCAAATGGGGTTAAGTGATTTGTCCAGGGTCAAACAAGTAGGAAGTGTCTGAGTCTCAGTTTGAACTCAGATCTTCCTGCCTACAAATCCAAAAGTCTTTACATTAAGCCATCTGGCTTCTTCCAGATTTAGAACTAGAAGGGGCCATAGAAGTCATCTAACTCCCTCATTATACAGATGAGGGGACCGTGGCCCAGGGGTATTAAGAGACTTGTCAAAGACTACACAATAAGTCATCAATAACTTACATTCATATAGCACCTTCAGCTTTGAAACCCTGCTTTATATCTCATCTCATTTGATCTTCCCAAAAAGCACATGAGGTAGGTACGATTATTACCCTTATTTTACAGAGGAAGAAATTGAGGCTGAAACAGGTTCAATGACTTGCACAGAGAGACATAGTTAGTAAATGCCAGAATCAGGATCTGAACTCAGGTCTTCAAGGTTTTAAGTCCAAAGCATCTTCCACTAGACTACCTAGATTTGAGTCCAGGTCCTCTAACTCTTTTCATGGTAACACATTGCTTCTAGCTCCAAAGAACCAGTCTTATTCTATGAAAGGTGCTTGTTGTATGACTTGGCAAAGGTGCTGAGAGGTCACTTGTGTGACTTGTGCAAGTGCCAAATTGGCATAGTGGAAAGGACTGGATATGAATCCAACTCTGCTACTGTCTACATTGGACGAATCACTTCTGGGCCCTTTATAAAAGGAAGGGACTGGAACAGATTATCCCTAAAGTTTCTACCACCCTCTCCCCAGTCCTATTCCCTATTTTCCAAAGGTCTCCAGTAGCTATTTGTAGAGATTAAACCTACCTGAGGCTAAATACTATCCTTAAGCAAGGTAATCTTGCTGGGTGAAAATTTCCACTATTATAATACAACCAACCTTTGATTCTCAGTAGGAATCAGCCTCAGGGAAATCCTGTTTAAATGAAATCCACCAAGAGCCTAAAAGTTCATTTTAGCCAGGAGCTTCACGGAATCACAGAATTTCAGGGTTGGAAAGGACCTTTAGAGAAATCTAATCCAACCCATACCTGAAAAAAATAATCTCCTCTGAAACCCACCCAGTGGTCATCCAGCCTTTATTTACAGATTCCCAGTGAGGGGAACTCCACCTATACAGGCAGCCTTTTCTATTCTGGACTTTCTCTATTAGTTAGAAAATTTTTTTGGTTTTTTTTTTACATATGTCATAGGTGTAACTCTTTGCTACTTGAGCCCATGGCTATTCTAATCTCTGGAGACATGCAAAACATATTTCATTCCTGTTCCAAGTCTTAGCCCTTCAAATATTTGAAGAAAACTAACATGTCAGTCCAATTCTTTGGTAAGGCTGCCAACAAGTGATTCAAATAATGGGCTTACAAATTCTTCTTTTCCTGATCCTTACTTCAAGGAAAGATTACTCAAGTCAGAGAGAATGAGGATGGTGAAATAAGGAGGTAAGAGACTTAGCAAGAAAAAAAAAAGGCCAGGGTAGCCCAATCTGATGAATAGATAAGATATGTTGGCAGACTGACTTCTTAGTCTCAGATTGGAAATCTCATAACCTGCTTTTGAAACCTTGACTTGTTCTGATGAAGAGGTAGGCTCCTGTTTGTTTTATTTACATTGTGGATTGTCATCACCATCATCGTCATCTACAGTGTTGATTCTTTCGCCAGAGACTTTGCTACAGAATGTGTACATGCAGGAAATTTATATGAGCTGAGTAATCCTCTAGTGCCCATTGGGGAAGGGAGGTGGAGCAATGGGGCAACAAAGGAGTGTTGAGTGCTTTCCATTCTCCTCCTAGAGACCTTCTTACTCTGGCAGTCATCCCAAGGACCTCTCATAGGCAGGAGTCATTCTGTGGCTTGAGCACGTGACTAGCTTCTTGTTAGGGTGATGCCCTGTATGATCACATTTTACCAACACTTTCTTGTGAGCATGTTTTCTATCAGACCTTTGACAGTCCTGTCTTCCCCTACACAGATCTGGTAATTGGTGCTGGTGCTCAGTCACTGAACTATTACCACCAGACTCTGTAAATGTGAGTTGTTATCAAGGCAGGGGTTGGTCCCTTTCTAAAGTTTCTATTTTCCTCTGTCTGTCACAGATCTTTGCCTATGGTAGTTACTTCCTAGTTAATAGTAAATTTACAGCCAGAATTCATCTAGCTCAACTCCTTATTCCACAGATGAGGAAACTAAGGCTTAGAAAGCTGAGTTAACTAAAACTGAATAAATGTTCACCTGCAGGCTCTCCGAATGTCAACTGTTTGCCTTTTTACAACAGGCTGAATTGTAACTGGGGAAGTCTATTGTCATACCTGAGACAGGAGTACCCCTCACTGATCTAGGTTCACTTTTAATTTTTTTAAAATTAATCCCCTGTGGCCTAATTCATGAGAAATACCATATAATGTATAGAATATGCATTGCTTTTGGAAGCAGAGGATCTGAGTTCAAATTCTGCCTCCATCACTTGCCACCCATTTGACCTTGGACAAGTGACAACCTTTCTGTGAGAGAAAGAGTGGAAGGATACATTGGAAAATAGGAATGCAAAAAAGGAGAGCAATACAAGTTTCTTTTCAAAAATATTTATTAAATATTCATGGGGGGGGCAGCTAGGTGCCACAGTGGATAGAGCACCGGCCCTGGAATCAGGAGGATGTGAGTTGAAATTGAGCCTCAGACACTTGACACTTACTGGCTGTGTGACCTTGGGCAAGTCACTTAACCCCCAATTGCCTCACCAAATATATATGTGTGTGTGTGTGTGTGTGTGTGTGTGTGTGTGTGTGTGTGTGGTATGTGAGCACTGCAGGAAATGAGACCCATTATGATTCTACATGTGGTTGAAAATATAGTCACTGCAAGTAATATTAATAGCATTTATAAAAGGCTATAATACTTATATGAATCCATAATCATAATGGTAAGATGGAGGGATTCCCTTAACTTGTAAAGATACCTTTTTAGCCTAGGTGGCTCTTTTATACATCTTTCTGTGATGTCACCAATGTGCTATAGATTTTCCTTTCATTCTTTTAAAATTTTATTGATTCCTACCCGGTCCTTGGGTTTGCATAAACAGGTTCCCTCATATTGCTACCCAACTGGACCAACTGCTTTGTTGGTTATCCATGTCATGTATGAGAGCTTTTGTGCCCCTTCTCCTGAGCAAATCATTGTTGGCATTATGCCACTACCCTCCTATACCTGCCTTGCCTCTTTCTATTACCCTTTGGGTTACCTGCAATTTCAACCCATCTGAGCTGGACTGTCAGGTGATTCATAGTCATGTATAATCTCAAGGGAGAAATATTGACATTTGAATTATGGGCTTTGGGGACAACAGGTAGCCTGAGATCATTGAACGGTCCATGTAGTTATCTAAGTGCCAATTAGTCCGATTTTCTCCTATTCCCTTCTAGCCCCAGATAGATCATAGTCATCTGTTGCACTTGTCTATGATGGATAGATGGTTCATTTAAACAAGATCATGGCACAATATGGCAATTAGTGCCACGTGAATTTCTCATTCACTTTTTCCAGTGAAGGTGACGAAATTAATGTTTTTAGACATATACACCAAATAAGAATACATATTTACATATATGCATGAAATAAGAAAATAGAAAATATTTTTTGCATCTGATGTGGTTTCCTCAGCATAGAGAACTCTTTGTGAGTAAGGAGACTCTATCAATTCAGATCAGCGTTATCTGCCAGGGGGGCAATGAGAGATTTAGTGATTAATCCTGAATCACACATCTGTTATGTGTCACAGGTGAAACTTGGAAAAATTGGGGATTCTCAGACAGAAAAGTAAAGAGGGAGTACAAACCAGAGCTGATGAAAAATTAATGCAAAGTCATGGGAATGGGAGATGGCTGGAAGGAGTATAAAAAATATTAAGGCTAGAAAGAAAGATTCAAGCTAGATTATGAAGGGTTTTATATGCCAACCAGAGGCATTATATTTAATTCCATAAGTAATAGGGAGCTATTGAAGTTTGTTGAGGAAAGTGATACATATGGTCAGATTTGTCCTTTAGGGAAAAAGAATCACTTTAGCATCTGCATAGAGGGTATATAGGATAAAGGAGAGATGAGACTGATTAGGTTGTTATTATAATAGTCTGGATGAGAAGCAAAGACCTAAACAAGAATGGTGATTGTGTGAGTAGAGAGAAGGATATTTACATGAGAGATATTGTGGAAGTAGAATTACACTGATTGACTTTGTGGGATGAGGGAGAGTTGAGGAAAACTGAAGATCCTAATCTGTATTCTTGGAAGAATGGGGATGCTGTCAACGGAAATAAGGAAATTTGTAAGAGAGGTAGGTTTGTGTGCATAGAGATCTTCTGTTTTATTTGAGTTTAACCAATTTGTACTTGTTGCTACAGTGGAATTGGCTGTACAGTTGGTAATATGAGACTGGAATTCAGGGAAAAAACGAGTTGGATTTCAGATCTGGTATTTTATCTATGTGGAAATTATGATTAAAACCATAGGAACTAATGAAGGAAGGGACTGAGTCTTTTTTATCTTTTCTATCTTCCCAAGTCAAGCACATCATAATGTTATAGTTAAAATCTAATTGTTATGACTAAAATCTAATGTATGGTTGCCTTAAATTACAAGCTTATAGTACCAGTCTTTGGGCATTAAGTATTTATTAAAGTATATTAGAAGTTAGCAAAAGAGAGAGAAAGAACATGTGGAGTTCAGAAAGAAAAAGCCTAGCTATCCTAGAGGAAAGATTAATTCAGCCTGGCCTCCTCCCAAGTTTTTCTGTCACCTCCAGCAGTCCCAGCAACTGAAAAGAAAGATTCTCAGTCTTCCCGAGAGGAAGCTCCCTATGGGACTGGAAGAGGGGTGGTCTCCACACATAGCTCCAAGCTAATTAGCTGGTAGCATTGATTGACATGACTTACAGACAGTTCTATGAATAGAGGCAACTTCCAGAATGCTAGTCACATGCTTTTCTTCAAGGGGTGTCACCCTGGTTCTCACAATGTCTTTCTCAGCAAGGGGTGGCACCCTGGTTCTCACACTAAGTAGAAGAACGCAAGCTCTTTGAGGGCAGGGATATTTTTTCCTGTTTTGTCTTTGTACACAATTCCTAGGCAGCTAGGTAACACATTTGATAGGTCACTGGACTTGGAGTCAAGAGGACCTGAGTTCAAATCTCACCTCAGACACTTACAATCTGTGTGACCCTGGGAAGTCCCTTAACCCCAATTGCCTGAAACATCTGGGGCCATCTCAGCCATACTGATTTATATCTTGCCACTGGACCCACATGGTTCTAGAGGAGAGAGTGAGGTTGGTGACCTTGCACAGCCCTCCCTCACTTAAATCTAATTTGGTGCAACTCTTAACATCACCCAATATCATTGTCTCCTTTGAGAATGAAGGACAAACAACAACAATATAATTCCTGATAAATCAAACTTAATAGACATTTTAATAAATGCTGAATTGAACTGGAATGATAGCCAAGCTCCAAAAACTAAATTGATATAGAAAAAAAAAATTTTGGAACAAAGCCTTTATAAGATAGGAACTACCTGCATGTTTCTTAGAAATTATCTGTGATTTAAAATTTTAATTCTATTTAATTAACATTTCTTATGCTTCTACTATATGTATTGCAGTGCACTGGGAGCACTATGAATAAAACCCATTTCTGGTCCTCAGGAAGCATATACTCTGATAATTAACAGATATGTTTCCATAGAATGGTAATAAGATTAATTCAAGTTTCTTTAACTAAGGATGGTCATGTTTAAAAAACATCTTCATAATTCATGCAAACCAATGTTAGTACATCACAGGGTGTCAACAGTGTTTCCTAAGCTGCCCTTTGGTGCAGCCGTAATCAATACAACCATCTCTGCACATAGAAAGCTTCTGTTTGTTCAACAGAACTGAAAATACATAAGGCTGATCCACAGGAAAAACTATGAAGCTTGTTTTAGGCATTATAAGTTAACTAATTTATACAATGTCAGATATATAAGGGACATTAGAAATCTTCACATAGGACCCTCATTTAGGAACTGAGGAATCTGAGATCTTGAGAGGTTAAAGGATGGGCCCCAGGTCATACAGGTAATAAATATGAGAAAAAGGGATTTAAACTCAGATCCTCTAATGAAAAATTCAGTTTTTTTTCTGCTAAACCACACTGACATTTCATCAGCTGCCTAGTCCCACCTTATTAATCTAATTTTATCTCTTATTATTTCTTGACAAGGATTCTTTAATCCAGAACACCAGTCTCTCATCTCCCATTCCTTCACATGTCCTTTACCCCACAAAAAGAAAAAAAAAAACCTAAAAAGTTCTTTCTGCTTGGTAGTTTTCTTGTCAAGGACAAGAAACAATGTAGTAGAGACAATGATAGATCTACAGTCAAGTTTGTGGTTGTTCAGTATTTTCCACTGTGTTTGACTCTTCGTGACTCCACTTGGGGTTTTCTTGGCAAAGACAGTGATTTGCCATTTACTTCTCCATCTTATTTTACAGATGAGAAAACTGAGGCAAAGAGTTTTGAGAGACTTGCCAAGGGTTACACAACTAATAATTGTCTGAGACTAGATTTGAACTCAGGAAGATGAATCTTCCTGGTTCCAGTTCAGTGCTACCTAGCTGCCCTCAGTTAAGAGGACTGGGTTTTAATTTCAACTGTACTCTTTATGACTTATGTGACCTTTGCCAAATTGGTTTTCTTGTCTGCCAAATGAAGAGGTTGAACTAGATGGTGCCTAGGGGTCTTCCAATGATAAATCTGTGGTTTATGACAACTGAGGCATCTTTCAGCTCTAAATCTTATGAGTACCAGGAAGTATTTTATTTCAATAATTTCACTTGCATGTCATTTGCATTTTAGTTTGAAAGAGTTTAAGTCAAGGTGTTATTTCAGGGAGGCATTGGCTTTTTAAATCTTATCTTCAGTTAAGATTTTAAATCTTAACTTAAATCTAATTGTTGATTGAATGGTTTTATTCTCTTTTATGGGGTGGGGGTGTGGGGGGGTTGTGCTGACTTTTTTTGAGATAAGAGCCTCCAGCAGTGTATCTTAGCCTTTTTTGTGTCTCAGACCGTTTTGACAGTCTATTGAAACCTAACAATCTCTTCTCAGAATAATGTTTTTAAATGTATGAAATAAAATACATAGGATTCCAAAGGAATTCAAGGTTAGTCAAAATAAAGATGACTTTTTTTCTCTAGTTCATGGACACTTTAACATCTGGGCCTCTGGACCCCAGGTTAAGGATTCCTGGCCTAGAATTATCTCTTCATGATTTACTTAGCACTTTGCATATATCACCTCTTTTGATCATCATAGCAAGTATGTGTGCAAGTCAGTGCAGGTGTGATTATCCCAATTTTACAGAAGAGGAATCTAAGTCGGAGAGAGCATAAGTGATTTACATAAGCTTAAACAACTAGTAAGGGCCAGAGAGGTGGGGAATGAGGCTCATCTGGCTTCCAAGCAAACATTTTTTCTACTGTACAATAGGTATTAGTTGGAAAGTAGTGGCTCTGGACTCACACATACTTTACCACATTCATGAGCAAATGGATTTAGCCATTTTAAGATGGTTAAAGAAAGGTAGATATAAAATGAGACAGTTCCATCTTTCTCCTTCTGCTGCACTGGGAAGGAGAAATGCAAGCCGATCAGCCCATGCCTGGTCTATGTCCACCCTGGAAGCTGCTAAGTACAGATAGAGAAGAATGTCCTCTTGTCACCAATTTCTTCCAGTACCTGCACCCTGTGACCTACCCGAGGCAGCACAGGGCTATATATAAGTTTCTTCCTATTATTTTCAGTCTCCTCTTTCAGTACAGATGAAATCCCTTCCCCTTCCTCTGCACAATTATCAGTCTTTCTTTTTACCCTCCCCTTTGTTTTCTGGCTCTTTTGAAATTATATAGTGCTATGGAAAGAACCCTGAATTTGTAATCAGAGGACTTTGAATTGATTCTCAGCTCTTGTCTCTGACCTGATTTTTGCGGAAAAAAAACCTTCCATCTCTCTACACCTTTCCTTGTAACTTGTGGCCATTTGGGGAGGGTAAATGCTGTAATGGCCCACAATCCTTTCATATTTTCACACCATCACCTCCCTCCACGGGTGCTATGGAATTCATCCCTACATTACTTTTACCTCCAGAAGAGAAGGTTATTGACAATGCTGCATTGCTGGAAAGCTGTCTCCTCATTAATTTCCATTAGCATGTTTAACAACACAAATATTCCTTAGCCATCTAAGTTTGTGTTTGTTTGCCAAACATATTCTTCAATCCCTGGGAACTCTGAAGAACAAAGTGTTCCTAGGTCCATTGCTTACATTTAAATTTTTAATGGCTGTTTAAAATAAGGCTGTGTTACCCTGTCCTGACTATATTGGGTTCTGGGCTGGAGGGTCTGAGTTCTCTTCCTTCTGTCTCCAAAGGCAGGCACTTTCCATTCTCCACCAATCTTCTAATTCTAAACCCAAGCAAGTGCAAAGTATCTTGCAATCCCTGACTGAAAGAAGCTACAGAAATGAAAAGAATTCTGTTTGATATTATCAGAGGAGTAAGTTCAGATCAGCACATGAGGCAGGATTTAAGCTCTATCTCTGGCTTCCCTTGCTATTGTGGATTAAAGTCAGTCCATTTTAATGTTACTAAAATGTATTTTTAGGGAGGTTGGGTGCGTAGCTAGACTGGCAATGCTGAGGATTTAATTCATGGTGTTGTCACGGAGATGATAATGTTGGCTCAATTTCAGAGGTTAGGAACAAGAGGGGAAGATGCTAAAGTCTCCCAGCGTTGAAGTTCTCACAATGCAATATAATTAAGGGGAAACAGGCTGCCAGGCATAGGGTAGATAGCAAAGATGGAAACACACCTAAGCACCAGTTATGAAGCTGGACAGTTTGAGGCTGGGGGTCAGATAAAGTTGAATTCCACAGCTTTATCAGGCCTGGATGGATGGGGAAAAGAAGAGAGTCAAATGATTTCAGGAGTGTGGATAGCTGCTGGAGGGTAATTCAGAACAAACCAGAGTATTACCAACAACAACTACAAAAATAACCAACCCAGGATTAATTGTCATTCCATTGGCCTGTAAGGCAACTGATACCAAATATAATTGAATTACTTTGTAATTATTTCTTTTGGAGTGTTGAGCGGAAGCTGGGATTTGAAGATGGGTTTTTTCCCCTTTTCCTTTGCGCCGCAAATGGTTTTGCATTAAGGATATTTTCTGCTTTGCTGTATTATCTTGTACAAACTACTCGGGTTTGTTTCCCCCTCTTCCTTGCCAATGGGGTTGTTTACTTATCGGAATTAGAGTCAGAAGTGAGCAGTCTCTTGCCAGCAGGACAGAATTTCTAATAAATATGTAAATAATGCATCTCTCAGCTGTTGCCTGGGGCATTCTACTCTCTGGTGTATTCTTGTGCAGGCAGTCTAGGGCTGACACATGCTTGTTGGGCAAGAGGTACCCATGAGTTCACAGGGCACAAAGGACCAGGTGGGTTTGGGTCCCAGCTTGGCCACAAACTGGCCACATGACCTTAAGGCACATTTACTGCTTCTCTGGGCCTAAGGCTTTTCATCAGCAAAAGAGGGGTTTGGGGATTTGACCTCAAAGTGAGAGAGAGGATGCTGCATTCTTCCCAAGGTGCTGTCCCCTCAGAGTCACCAACTCAGATAAGACTGTAGTTATCTTATTCTGGGCCCAATTCTCATGTTCAGCTCTTACCCCAGGCAATACGTTGGCATAGGTTGATAGACATGAATCTGTAAATAAATCATCTTATGCCAATCCTCTCATTTTTCAAATAAGGAAACTGAGGCAAAAAAGTTTAAGTGATTTGCTTGACATGCAGGAGCTAAGTGGTGAGCTAGGGACCAAACATTGGATTCTAAACCTAGCACTCTTTATACTGTAATGAAACTAAGCATCTCAGACTCATCCTCCCAGGTATTTCATACCACTGACAGAAAGTTTACATGATTGAGAGGAACTCGATACTACAGTATTTCTTGAGAACATAATGATCTCTCTTATGATAACTTCCAGTGCACTGACTCCAAGACAGATTTACAAATGGACAAAAAAGGCCTATTGAGGGAAAGGTCCAGATAAAGGAGAAGATTCTTTTGTTCACATACTACTCTATAAACATGATGGCTGTGAAATCTCATAATGTTTTAGTTTGGAAATTATGTTCATCAGCAAATGGGGAAAAAATACTCAATCAGATCACCAGAATCAAAGGAGTACATTTTTATTTCATTTACCCCATCTCTAAGAGAGAGAAACTAAGGAAAAGAGATGTTATGTGCCAAGTTCAAGGTTGTGTAGGAAAACAAAATCAGGATCTGTTAAATTTCAGCCCAGAGTTCCCCTCATCAGTCTCTGCTGACTGCATTGAGAGGGAAAAAAAAGGGTATACCAACCCAGGTAGTAAGTAGGAGGGCTAGGATTGGAATGAGTATTCTTAGACTCTAAATTGGTACTCTTTCCATTCTATCAAGCTGCCTCGGGGGGGGGGGGTGTACAAAAATTATAGAATCAGAGAATTAAAGCTGCAGGAGAACTTAAAGGCCACCTGTTTCCAGATGAGGAAATTGAAGCCATTGATCTGCTCAAAGTCAAATAGGTAGTGTCAGAAATGGAATTAGAATGCAAGTCATTTGACCTGGGTTCGAAATATGATGATCCATAACCTCTTTTAGCCCCCATTTCATCTGTGAAAGGGCAATTAAATTGACTTTAATGTCTTACCTTCAAAGGTCATTGGGAGGAAAGCTCTTTGTAAGCTGTAAGGTACCAATGTATCGATACAAGTTACTAGTTGTACAAGCATGAAGGTGGCAGGTGTAGAGGAGTATATGGTAAAAGATCTGGCCTGTGGAACATAGTTGAATTTCTTAATTCCTAGAAAGTGACTCCAGACTGAATAAAATAATTGCTATGCAGTAGGCACTTAAGAAAAGTTTGTTAAATTGAACGAAAATGTCTGGAATTCATACATGTAGTAGTAGTAGTAGTAGTAGTAGTAGTAGTAGTAGTAGTGGTAGTGGTAGTGGTAGTGGTGGTGGTGGTGGTGGTGGTGGTGGTAGTAGTAGTAGTAGTAGTAGTAGTAACATTTGTCCTTTATTTTCAAAGAGAACCAATGACATCATGGGGTGAAATCTTGACTAGTGAATGAATTAAAGTAAAATGGTCACAGTTGCACAAAGCTTTACTCTCTCTTCCAGAGTCATCAAAGTCCAGTGGTAAGACAAAAGTCAGGACACCTGTAGATGACCCAGGATACAGTTGATGACCATGGTGTCTTTGATGCCTGATCAAGCCTTGGGTCCTGCTTCAGCTGCTTTCATGGCCATTGTAATGAATTGTTCTCATCCACCATTTATGCTGGGGGAAGTGTTCAGATGTTTGGGGATAGACACCCCCCCCACACTTAAATCACCAACAGGTTTGAAACCTATCAGTTATCCTAACCTGATATAGCCCATCAGCCAACATGGCTTATTGGGGTATGACCACTGCCCATTCTAGATCCTCTTGGAGCCATGGGTGAGAGGTGAAAATGAATGTCAAAGATGAATGATCAGCCCTGCAAAGGGCTCAGCAAGCCCTCACACCAGAGGTTACTCCCTGAACACCCCCCATATAGTAGTAGTAGTAGTAGTAGTAGTAGTAGTAGTAGTAGTAGTAGTAGTAGTAGTAGTAGTAGTAGCTGCCCACATTTATTTAGCACTTTAAAGTTCACAAGATGCTGTGCTCTATCAAGAGGAAGGTAACAGATATAGTATTATCCCATCTTAGAGATGTGAAAACTGAGCCTCATTGAGGTAGAACTTGTCCTTCCATGATCAAACAGGTAGTAAAGTATCATCACTAGGACTCAAACACAGGTATCCTATCTCCAAATCCAATTATCTTCTTATTTGTTGTTCTACAAGGGAAATGGAAGGCAGAAGCTGTCATTGAGTGGGTTCTAACCCTTGCAATTGTCATCCATGTCCCTTTTATGAACAAAGCAAACATGGAAGAAAGGGCTTTCCATGTCAGTCCCTATTGTTCCTGTACTCTAGGTATTATGTCAACGCAAACATTTTCATAAACAGTACCTAGAACCATTGTGTGTGTGTGTGTGTGTGTGTAGGTGTGCATCCAGACTGGTGATTTTAATGGTAGAGTGAATGGTCCAGTGAGGAAACGCCTGCCATTGATGCAGATTGGCAGTTGGTCTATACTTGACACTCTTGGTTGCCTCTAGCAATAAGAAGTTAAATGACTTACTTACAGACACTCAGCTTGTCTGCTTCATAGAAAAGATTTGAACCCTGATTTTCCTGCCTCCTAGCCATACCCTTTATCCACTATAGCAGCTTGTTCATAATAAGTGTTTAACAAATGTATGTGGAATGGAATGGAAAATAATCAATAGCTTAGGTCTCAGGGAGAAAATCCAAGGACTGGGTAGACCTGGGCTTCTAGGCTTCATGCTGTGGTATGCATTGTGAGTTTCTTCCTGTGATAATGAGAGAAATTAATTAGAACCATAATTTATGGATTACTAATCACTGTATATTGTAGGAAAGCCAAAAATACAAAGGTTTCAGATTGAAGGCCAAAGCATGTGCTTAACAAATCTTTCAGTAGCTATCCCTCTCATCCAGGGCCTTCCTTTCCCTCTCTCCTGTGTAGAAGTGCTCTATGACCTCAACTACATTCAAGTGGCATCATTGGATTATCCTCTAGAAAACCAAGTGAGCATTAAGTCTGGAGGCATCCATGAGTAAATAATGTTAGAAAATGCTGGGATCATCCAGAAGAATTGGCTTGTGTCTCCTGGACCAACGCCATAGGCAAGGAGAAAGAAATAATTTACCATCCTTTATGCTTTTTTCCCACCAAGTCTAATTGAACAATGGTGGCATATAAAACCTCCCCTTCCCCCATCCCACTTGACAAGCAAATGAAAGCTCCCACCTAGAAGATGGGCAAGAACACATTCCTAAATAAAAAGCTGCCAAGCTAGGAAACTCAGAAGAGCAGCAGCAGATGGACTGACCAGGGATAGATCTCAAAACATGAAGCAGCTTGTCCACATCATTGCCTAAAGAAAGAAGAGTCAGTTAACAGTTGGGAAGAAGGCCATCCTGCCGAGGTGTTTTTTTTATCCCTCACTCCTTTCCTTCTGGAAAGCAAACTCCAAGTATGGGTCAATATCATTGCGGTTGTTCTAGAATGGAAGATGTAGAAGGGGAGACAATTGAGCTTTCTTTGACACATCACTGGATCCAAGGATCTCTGGTTACAGACAAGCAGTCATGCTTGTCATTGGGGGTATTGTTGTTCAGTCACGTCCAACTCTTTGTGACTCCATTTGGGATTTTCTTGGCAAAAATGCTGGACTTGTTTGTCATTTCCTTTTCCAGTAACACTCACTTCATCTTCAATATTTCTTGTATTGTTATATTGTTGCTACTACTAGTGAAAATACTTGTAATGTTATTTTTGTTATTTTAGCAAGTCTCTCAGTGGTCTGATACCTATAGAAAATGCTACCTTATCTCTTCCTTCTCCTCCTCCTCCTCTTCTGTCTGTCTTCCTCTGTTTCTTCCTCATCCCTGTCTCTCTCACCCTCTTCCTCTCCTGTTTCTTTCTTCTACCTATCCCTTTCCAGTCTATCTTCCTCTTCTTTCTTCTCCCCTTCTGTCTACTTCCTCCTCCTCTTCTGTCTGTCTCTTTGCTCCTTTCCCTTTCCTTCTCCTTCCACAAAATGTTATGAAGAAATGCATTAGGTAAGCTTTATCTAAGCATAATCAGTTATTGGTTAGTAATCTGCTAATGATAACAGACACACTGATGATAACGATGATGATGATGACAATAGCACCTTGCAATTGTATTTTTTTTCTCAAAGTCCTTCTATATTTTTTACATTCACTAACCAATGAAATATACAAGGCAGGATTTTGGCCCAGGCCTGACTCAAATCAGTCCAATGATTCACTCAATATTAAGCATCAATGAGATACTCATAAAATACAATAAAAAATTTTGTTTCGAATGATGAAAATGCGGCAGCTAGGTGGCGCAGTGGATAAAGCACCGGCCCTGGATTCAGGAGGACCTGAGTTCAAATCCAGCCTCAGATACTTGACACTTACTAGCTGTGTGACCCTGGGCAAGTCACTTAACCCTCATTACCCTGCCAAAAAAAAAAAAAAAGAATGATGAAAAATACACTTCATATTTTTTCTTTATTGATAAGGTAGCAGAGGGGTACAGGAAGGGAGAAAATTTGGAATTGAAAAACATTTTTTAAAAGATACATTTTCTGAAGATAAAAAATTATAATAACTCAAAACACTCTTCTGCTCTGTCTCTGTAGTTATCACAAAAGTCAGGAGTGCTACTTTAAAAAAGGTATACCTGGCAAGTAAGAGGAATTCCTTTAAAACTTTTAACACTAGTTCCTTATAAACTGCTCTTTTTATGCCTCAGGATTCAAGGAAGTCAAACTGCTTGAAGGAACAACTCAGTCTACATTAAACAGGTGTTGTTCCTGTCACTGGAGGGATGGTGAAGAAATCAAGGGACACAGAGATTAAGAGATTTTGTTCAACACAAAGGTAGGTCTATGACCCAGGTTTTAAGTGCGCAGTCAAATTCTTTTTTTGACCAGATCATTTAGTTTCTTCACTGGAGTGGATGTTTTGTACGAACCTTGTGGGAAAATGCCATCAAAATATATACAAAGAAGCATAAAAAGTCTTTTTGGGGGGGGCATTAAGCATTTATTAAAGCACACAAAATATTAGAAAGAGAGCACATGTCGCTCAGAAAGTTCAGAAACCCTACTTTCCTAGGATAGAAGAGTAAGAGAGAGCAAAGCACCCCCACCTCCTCTGCATCTCTGGCCCAAAAGGAAATCCCTATGCCTCTGTGAGCAGAAGCTTCCTGGGGGTCCAGAGGAGAGGTGGCTCTTCCACACTCCTTCCAGCTAATTCACTAGCATCATTCAAATCTATTGGTTTACTGGACCTGAGGGTGGTCCATGAGCAAGATGCATAGAAAGTCTTAACATGAACTGATGCAAAGTAAAATAAATAGACTCAGGAGAACAATATACATCATGACTTAGCATAAAAGGTAAGAAAAATTATAAGACAATCAAAAATGAATGTTACAAAATTACAAAGAACTAGCTTGTACTCCCCACCCCCGCAAAAAAAGACATGAAATGAAGAGAAAAAGAGAAGCCCTCCTATCACTTTGCAGAGGTAGAAGGTCCATGATTATAAATGATTGAATATATTGTCAGATTTTATACACAGACATGCATACAAATACATATATATTTGTGCATGTGTATGTATATATGTATATGTGTATATATATACATATATACACATGCAGAGAAAGATTGGCTTTGCTGATTTTTTCTTTCTTTTTTTAAGTCTTTGTTATATGATATGGTTCTCTGGGAACAGTTAGAAGAAAGGATATAGGGGAGGCAGAATTTATGCTATGTAAAAACAAAATATATTAATAATTTTTTAGTCTAATGAAACTATAATTGCTCTGAAACTCAGACCTGAACAATAGATTCCAAATCAGAAGACTTGGCTTTAGTCCCTTCATTCAATTGTTGTGTGACCTTGGACAAGTCACTTCCCCCCTTTGGCTTCAGTTTCTTCATGTGAATAATGAAAGGAGTTGTACTAGAGGGCTTCAGAGGTGTCTTCTTATTCTAAGTTTCTTTAATTCTAGCTCCATACCTCAGTTTATGCTACCCTTTCTCCATTATCTTCAGCACATCAGGATAATCAGAATAACCTGGTGGGGAGGAAAGGGCAGATTTGAGACTTCTGGGAATATTTTCCCACTCTCCATTTCCAATGACACTTTGTAGCTTACAAGTTGTGCTGGGTGAGAGATGCAAAAAGGGGTAGGAAGGGAAGCTGAGCTACTCAGGAAAGCTTGTTGTTAATGGTGAGGTCTTAGGTTAGAAGATTTTTTTCCAAAAGTAGCAAGAAATGTTACAAAAAAAAATCTTTGGGGAAACTAAGGTCTCTTAGCCTCTGGTGTGAGCAGCACTCTGAAAAATGAACTAGAGAAAGTCAAATGTACAGATCATCAAGGGACCCCAAAACCCAGCACTAAGATATTAAACACAAAAGAGCTGAAGTTAACATGAGGTGTTATTGGTTTGGGGAGATGGGCTATTTCCCCAAGGTCCATAATTAGAAATAGGAACCTTTTGTGTGTAATTAAAAGTAAGATATTGGTTGTTAAGACCTGGAAGAGAGGATGAAACCTCTCCAACTGGCATTTGGGATTAGATTTTTTTTTTCTCCTACTCGTGAAATATGAGAGCTTTCCTGACTATTTAGGAGATAGAATTTAATTCCACTTCTATAAGCATTTTTGTAACTGATAATAAAGGGATATGTTTTGCATGTGTGATATGAAATCAACAAGGTGCCCTATTGAAACTGGATGGCCTTTGGAGACTCCTTTTGTGCAGGGAATCTGTCACTGAGAAGCTGATTAATTACTGTAATAATCATAATTTTTTAAAATTAAAAAAATCTCTCCCCATTCATTAAGTACACTACAGATAGGTGCCAGAGGTAATTATTGTCTGAAAGTACTTCCGAATTATCTTTTCTAATCCAGCCATGCTGACATTTTTGAGAGAAAAAAAGTGTTTTGTCTCTTCTTTTATGAGTGGGGTGACATTTGAATATGCAAACAGTGTCAAAGCCTGCCCTATGGATGTTTTCCTGAGCTATGATTTATGAGGCCGGCCTATTGTATTTGCTATCACATAACCAGAAAGGTCATTAGACAAAGAGGCTCTACTTACAGGGGTCTACAGCTCATCTTGTGATATTTTAATTTTTGCTCTGGTAGGGAGTTTCCAACTCTCCTCTTGAGGTGTGGTGGACACTAGCCTGCTTATGCTTTTTCATATGTCTTTGTAGTTAGTTTGTACCAACTTGTCTTTGGAGAGACAGAGTTGTGTGTGGTAGGAAGAGCACTGGACTTGAAATCTAGAAGCATAAGTTCACATACCAAGTCTGCCACTGTGTGATTTTGACTAGACTACTTAGGGTCTAGGGGTAGTTGTTTATTATCTTTCTGGTGATGAATATGTATGCAAGGCCAAGACTAAAATATTTTTTAAACTGTAGAGTGCTAAAGAAATCCAAGTTATTATTGCCATATTTAGATTATGACTGCTACTGATAAAAACAGTATGGAATCTGATTCAGGAAGATCTGGGTTGAAGTCTTGACTCATATACGCTGGCTATATAACCGTGAATAGGGGCAGCTAGGTGGTGCAATGGATAAAGTGCAGATTCTGGAGTCCAGAAGACCTACGTTCAAATCCGGCCTCAGAAACTTACTAGTTGTGTGACCCTGGACAAGTCACTTCACCCAGTTTGCCTCAGTGTCCTCATTTGTAAAATAAGCTGGAGAAAGAAATAACAAGCCACTTTGGTATATTTACCAAGAAAATCCCAAATGGGGTCACAAAGAGTCAGACATGACTGAACAATAACTACAACCCTGGACAAGTCTCCTAACCTCTAAGAACCCCAGAAAAACTCTCTAAGATTATAATATAGAACAATTGCAGATCTGCATTGGTAGTGTAGCATGTTCTCTAGGCTACACTCTCAAACTTCCATTCCCATAGGTAGGTTGGGTGTCCAAAAGGTGACTACTACATTAATTCTCATCATTCTATGGGAAAGCCCTAAGGGATTTGAAAGTTATTTGAAGGTACCATCACTCAAAAGTCCCAATTAGTATGTGCCCCCATCCTTTGGTATCAGTCAGGCAAAATGAATTAAGTTTTTGAAATGAGTGCTAATGGCTGAAATGGTCCCATTTTAGCTCTGATACTTGAACTAGTTAAAAGTACACTTTTGAATTTAATCAATCAGAACTGAATGCAAACAGGGCCCTAGCCTCCTTGAATTAATCAGTCATTGTGTGAGAGGTGACACACCCAGATCAATTTGCATAAAAGGAACTATCTCAGAACCAAAGGAAGATATAAGGAGCATTGTATATGAAAGGTTGAAGTACGTATGCCATTTCCAGTCCACTTTTGAGAATCAAAGGGAAGACTGAGCCTTGATTGAGAAGGGATATAGTAAGGAAAATCAATGGACCTGCAAATACAGGCATACCTCTTTTTATTGCTCTTCCCTTTATTGTGCTCTGCAGATATTGTGGGTTTTTTTACAAATTGAAAGTTTGTGGCAACCCTGCCTTGAGTCAGTCTATTGACACTATTTTTCCAACAGCATGGGCTCACATCATGTCTCTGTGTTACATTTGGATAGTTTTTGCAATATTTCAAACATTTTCAATATTATTTTATCTGTTATGGTGATCTGTGATGAATGATCTTGGATGTTACTATTGTAACTGTGCCCATAGAAGATGGTGAACTTAATAATTTTTGTGTGTGTTCTGACTGCTCCACCAACCAACCATTTCCCATTTCTCTCCCTCTCCTCTGGCCACCCTATTTCCTGAGACACAACAATGTTAATATAAGGCCAATTAATAACTTTACAATGGCCTCTAAATATTCAAGTGAAAGGAAGAGTCAATCTATGCAGACAACTTCATAGTTGTCTTATTTTTTAAAACTGCCACAGCCTCCCCAGCCTTCAGCAACCATCACCCTTATCAGTTAGCAGCCATTCAAATGGAAGCAAGATCCTCCACCAGCAAAAGGATTACAACCTGCTAAAGGCTCTAATGATGGTTAGCACCTTTTTTAAGCAATATTTTTTTAAATTAAGGCATGAACATTATTTTTTTAAACATAATTCTCTTTCACACTTAATAGACTACAGTATGGTATAGAAACCTTTTATATGCATTGGGAAACCAAAATACTTATGTGACTAATTTCATTGAGATATTAGCTTTATTGTGGTGGTCTGGAACTAAAACTGAAATATCTCCAAGGTATGCCTGTATCACAGAACTGAGAACCTAAACTGATAGAAGTCATAAGAAAATTCAGTGAGCTCTTTCCTCAACTTCTCAATCTGATGCCTAGCTATGCATAGAACTATAACTTAATCTGTAGTTTTACTATCCAAATGTTTCCTGTAAACTAAATTTTGCCTCAATCACAAAGAGGCTGGTGCTTAACTAGAGATAGATGTGAATGTAATGTTAGGCAGAGAGCCTAACATGCTTAGGTATAGACTTTTCCTAACTGGGGCCTTGGAGCAATTGTGACTGAACTCAGAACTTTTCATCTAAAATAAATTCACTAAAACCCGAGGAGGAAATGAATTGGACCTTAAGGTCCACTACAGTGCCTACTATGCTTAAAATGAGCTATTATAATTGGGTATTATATTGACAAAGCATATGTGGTAAAAAACGGAAGTTTTAGCTGAATCATTTGAGAGTTGAACTCATGCCACTGAATCGGCTTTTGAAGGACCGCCCTTTCGGGGAGGAGAACACGAAGGTGGTTTGCCTGCTGCTGCCCAAGCACACCATACTTCCGGAAAGCCAGCTTAAAATGGAGGCTAGAATGGAGGTTCGCTCTCTGTCTCACACACTCTGGCTTGACAGGTGCATGCTTTGGTGATCGGCTCTGGTTCTCAGTCTGGCAGGCAGTTTTGGGATTCAGTGAGTTTTATAAAAGAATATAGACTAAGCTTAGATCTAAGACTATTTACTTGTATTTCTACTTTCCTATTTCCCTAATCGGTATCACCTGTTTGTTGTCTAAACAATAAAGGCTAATCCCTCACTGATTAAAGCTCAGAGGCTTCTTTTTCTTAGTGGTCTGGTAGATATATAAGGGAAAAATTAAAAGGGGAGTTTAATGATCTTATATCCAATTTTAAATCTCACACATAATAAGAATAGTTGTTACAAAACATTCTCCCAAAGCAGGAAGAAGATCTCCCACCAGTACTTACAGAGTCCAGTGGAAAGTGGGTTCAATCTTAGAGATAACATGTGGCAAGGAGGACAACCTTTTGTTGGCCCTCACATAAACTTACTTTTAAGTATGGTATAGCTTTCTGCTGGCATCCCTATACATTTCTGAAGCTGCCTCTTCTAGGGATATCTAGTTTGTTCTTGGCTCTCAAAGCAGAACCAGGGATACCAGTGAGAACACCAGTGAGAAGTTTAAATCCTCCAATTTTTCAAATTTCTCAAGGTTCTCCTATCCCAAGTGATTCACCATCAGGGATATGTCTGGGACTTGTTTCTGCTACCCATTGGGCAGATGTTAGAATGAATAACTAAGTTGAATGCTATCTCATCATTTTATATACAACTCACAGGTTGTGACTGAGTTTACTCAGCCAGTTCCAATACATCTCTTCTGAAGAGTGACTCCATTTCATCCAATGGATTTCAAGAACTCCTCACACCTAGTTCAATGTCCTTAATTGATTGATTTAATAGTTGTTCTCAGCTGATAGGATGATTGAGTGGTTGATTCAATTAAAGTGATATGGGTCTAGGGTAATTGAGAGGTTTTTTCCTAGAGAAGCTAAACTGAAGGATGGACATACCTAAGAAATAGGGGAGATAAGTGGTGCTAGGACAAAACTCCAGAAATCAGGATCACCACCCCTCATTCAAGCTTTTCCCACCTCAGTCCCAAAGGGAACTTTCTATTGTCAGGTGGTCACCCTGTCTATCCTCTATAAAAGCTTTGGTCTCCCTTCCATTGTGGGAGGAGATTGTTTCTAAGCCATCTCTTTTCCTTGCCTTCCCTCTCAGTCACTTTCTCTAGTGCCCAAATAAAAGACCATTTTATTCTAATTGGACTGTGTGTGAGGAGTTATAATTCTTTACATAGGAATTCATAAGGACCCCCACCTCCTATTTCTCCCATGACATATTTCTGGTGCCCAACATGGGGCACAGTATGTTCCTCTTTTCTTCTAACCACAGCACCCTGAGGTAAGAACTCCTTTTCATTTAATCCCTATCTCC
Source organism: Dromiciops gliroides (assembly GCF_019393635.1). Taxonomy (NCBI): domain Eukaryota; kingdom Metazoa; phylum Chordata; class Mammalia; order Microbiotheria; family Microbiotheriidae; genus Dromiciops; species Dromiciops gliroides. The sequence continues at coordinate 108,671,672 of NC_057864.1, forward strand.
CTTCTGACTCCATCCCTTGTCAGAGCTATTGGAGGGGTAAGGTGGGGTCAGCTTTTCCATGAGACAGGCAGAAGTGTCTCCTCTGCAAAAGACTGGGCCTGAGGTCTGAACCATGTTCGGACCATAAGATTCAATATCCCCTTGGACAGGATGATCTCCAGGTAAAGGTTTAAATGGCCTTAAGCTGATGGGGTAGAGAGGGAGTGTCCCAAAGGATTCCCTTTTAGAGTGATTTCTGAAAAATTGGACTAAATTTGACCTTACAAACCTGAAAAAGAAATGCATGATCTTTTACTACAACACTCTCTGGCTACAATATCAGTTGGAATCCCAAGAAAATTGGCCAGGACACAGGACTCTTAACTATAATACCATTTTGCAATTGGATCTGTTTTGTAGGCGTGAAGGGAAATGGACATAAATCCCATATTTACTGGCTGTTATGGGCCAGGGTACCTCATTTGAATGGGCTGGGGTACCTCAGAAGTTTTCTGGGGTAAATTAAAGAACCTTCTCCTTGAGAAACTAAACCAAAGGACAGACACACCTAAATAGATAAGTAGCACTGGATCGAGACTGAGTTAGCTCCAGGACTACCACACTTCTTTCCAGTTTCCCTCAGGGAGACAAGATTAAGTGTGACTGCTGCCTTTGTGGCATGAGGGGGAGAGAGATGGCTTGAGAGATCTGGAGCTGCCCCTCACCCAACTTCCCCAAGCCACCAATAGTGGGGGATGGTCCTCCCCCAATAAGGGAACTTTCCAAAATCAGACAATCACTCCATCAGACCACCACCATTGGTCCTCTATAAAAGTATCTACCTGTATCCTGCTCAAGGAGATGGGTATCTCAGAGAGCCATGCCTCTGTGCCATGAGAAATTGAAGGACTTCTCTCCTGGTAAACTATTATTTTACTCTAATTGGATTTGTATGCAAGAGGGTGTAATTCGTTAAAGAGGAGTTCCTAAGAACCCCTACCCCAAACCCACTCCTATTTCCCCAATAACACTGACCTTCATGGCCTAAAGCCAGAACTCAAAGGGAAAGGAACTATGCAAGAGTAAGGAACAAAGTAGGATATGCCTGGCAAAACTGACCAGACCTAAGAAGGCTATCGATAACCTTAAAAAGCCTCCTTCTTTACAGGACCTCATTGATTTCTTAGATGACTTCCATTAAAAAGCCACAAGTCTATGTGGCAGGCAAATCCCTCTGACACCCCCTTCTCCTTTGAGAATCCATCCCCAGTCTCTCTCCCCTCTCTTCCCTTCTTCTTCCCTATGAGTCAAGCCCTGTTATACAACTCTTTGTCTGAAACTCTGACCTCTTCTCTTTGCCCACCAGCTGATCTCAAAACCACTCTCCTGTGCCTCCCCCAGTTAAGCCCCTGCCACACCCAGATCAGACTTCAGTACTTCCACTCAACAGCTGTCTTCACAACTTTTCCCAATCCCTCCCATCCAGTTGTGCCCCTCATAGCTGAGCCTCTATCACTATCCAGGCAGACTCTAATACTTTCCCTATTCTCCTAGTTTTTCCATTCAACAGCAGCTCCAATATGCTTTACCTGTTCCCCTGTAGGTGCCTACAACCTATTCCTCCAGTTCCCTTTCCCTCTCCCCCACCCACTTCCCCCATACCCCTACAGATATCTTCCACCACTCCCTTGATTACACTACAGGAAGCTCTCAATGGGGGTAGGGTGACACGAGTACATGCTCCTTTTTCCATGACTGATTTGGCTCAGATTAAAGAAAAATTGGGATGTTACTCAGAGAACCCCACAAAGTTCGTATATGGCTTTGTCTGTGACAATGTAGTTGGACATTTCCTGGGCTGACTTGCAAATTATTCTTGTCAGCTAATGTACCCTCAATGAGAGAAAGCAGATTTGGGACCTAGCTGTACAAGTGGGTGATGAGCATCCACATCTTGGAACCAACTGGACAGGGGTCCCTAGAACAAAAGCAGTTCCAACCACAGATCCAAGATGGGACTATCATGATAGAGTAGGCAGGGCATTTGTTTAAGACTGACAAGGAAAAAACAGCCTTTCTACTCTGTGCATGTGGATGTACCTATGGGTTAAGAAGCATGTATGGGAAGATCATTGAAATTTCTACTTCTATTCTTTTCTCATGCAGGCAAATACAGAGCAGGTATGGTTAGACAGCTTCCCATAGATCTTTGGGGAGCTAAATGTGTGTGAATCTGCTAATTAGTTGCACCATTCTCTCAATTAGCTTCTCCTATTTTTATCTCACTAATTGTAGGTCTCTATGGAGGGGCCAAAGAGATGGTGTAAGCTGAGCAATTTGTCCCTCTCTAAATCTCCATCTCACCTCTAGAAATGTTGGGGGAGAGGGGAAAGGACACACAGTGTGATTGGTTCCAGAAGTTTCTGTCCCCACCCACATGCCCTGGTGATGACATCAGGATATTACACATCCCTGGTCACTGTCCTAGGACTCATAATTCAGTCCTGTCTATAGATGACAAGTATTTCCATTAGGAACAAAACAACATCCCTAAAGCATAGCTATGAAAATGATAATATCTCACATTCACATAGTGCTTTGAGTTTTGCACATCACTTTATTCCTGACAATCTTATAAGGTAGGTGTTATGTCTTATTATCTCTATTTTATAGATGAGGAAACTGAGGTAAAGAGGTTAAATGTTTTGATTCAGTCACTTAGTTTGAAACAATAATAGTTCACATTTATATAACATGTTAAGAGTTGCAAAGGTGCTTTATATTCATTCTGATTTGATCCTCAGAAGGACTCTATCAGGAGGCTGCTATTGTCTTTTTTTTTTAAGTTTTCCAGGACAATGAGGTTTAAGTGACTTGCCCAGGGTCACACAGCTAGTAAGTATCAAGTGTCTCAGGCCAAAACTTGAACTCAGGTCCTCCTGAATCCAGGACCAGTACTTTATCCACTGTGCCACCTAGCTGCCCCAAGGAGGGTGCTATTGTCATTCTCATTTTGCAGATGAAGGATGTGAGCAAGCTGCAACATAGAACCAGTAAGGCAATTCAAAGAACAGGAGTAAAAGATATCATGTGGGAGTCAAGGGAGAAAGTGAAAACATTGACTGGTTGGGTGTCTGGGACAAAAGATGATAGGTAGATCACCAGATGTCAGGAGAAATCAAGGGAGGTTTCCCAGCCTTTTGGTGTTCCTCCATGCCAAACTTCAGTAAGGACATGGACAAAAGCCCCCCTGAATGGGTAGTCATAGATAGGTTGTGATTTTCAGTCTTGGAGAGAATTTCTGAACCGATAAGATCACAGATCCATTTGAGTGCAAATGAGGAGGATGACAGGGTTAAATGTCTTGCCCCTAGTCATATGTCTGAAGCAACATTTGAACCAGGGTCTTCCCAAAAAAGTCCAGGTTTCAAGCTTCTATACCACACTGATTCCCAAGTTTTGGAGCTATATGTCCTCAATCCAGGCCCAACTCTCCAATGGAGAAAAAGAGGCTTAGAGAGGTGGGAAGATTTGGATATTGTCATACTTATTTGTAGATATGGCTGATTTGGGACCTGCTGGTTCTTTTAACTCCTAGTCCAGTGTCCTGGTCATTCACATCACTCCTATGCTGGAAAAAAACAACAAAAAAAATAAACAACAAAAAACCAAAAACCAACCCTTTCCATGGATTCCCATTGGCTAAGGTAGAATATGCAGATTCCTTAGCTTGTTGGAGCCCACCCCTCAGGGATCTCCTCTATCTCTTAATAGGAACTGAATACTAATTATAATCAAAATAGCTGGTATTTCTATAGCTTTAAGGTTTTCAAGGTACTTTACATAAATTGTCTCATTTGGTAATGGCCTAGGGGCATTTCTTTCCCCATTTCCCCAGTTTCCTTTTCAGAAACTGCTAGAAGTGGCCCACAGCCAACACAAATCACCCACAATTGTATAATTAGAAGAAGCCCACCTGTGGTAGGAGCTGTGCCTGATCTATTTATTCTTCCTTCTTGTTTTCATTTGAGTTGTCATGCCTAGGATTCTATATATATTGGATAGTGATTCTTGTGGCAGGTGAATTCCCTTTAAGAGGATGGAGATTTTTCTGCCATGTGAAGTATAAGAGATGTAGGATAGGAGAACAACTGCATCACAAGGTCCCCCTTAGCTGGTGCTCTCCAGGGAATACCTGGACTCAAGCAGATTCATCTGTTTCTGTCAAGGATGCTGTTACCCTTCCAGTCACCCAGCTTCTCAACATAGTAGTCATTCTCAATTCTTCCCTCTCCCTCATCCCTGATATCTATCTATAATAACTTTCCAAATATTGCCAAGCTGACTTCTCCTCCCCTAGCTCACATTTCTTGAACCTGTTAGATTTTCTTCACTCACATGGATCACTGCCCTAGTTCAAGACCTAATCAACCTTCACCTGAATTATTAGAAAAGCTTCATAAATGGCCTTCTTGCCTCAAGTCCATCCTACGTACAGCTGCCAAGCATAAGTCAAACTCTGCCACCCCCCTGCTCAAGAAGCATCAAAGCTAAGCAGCAAGAGATAGAAAGAGGAATTCCATTTAAAGTAATGGTAGACAATATAAAATACTTGGGAGTCTACTTGCCAAGACAAACCCAGGAAATCTATGAACACAATTACAAAAGTTTCCACACAAATCAAATCAGATCCAAGTAACTGGAAAAATATCAATTGCTCATGGATAGGCCAAGCTAATAAAATAAAAGTGACAATTCTACCTAAACTAATTTACTTGTTCAGTGCCATACCAATTAGACTACCTAAAAATTATTTTATAGAGCTAGAAAAAATAATAACAAAATTCATCTGGAAGAACAAAAGGTCAAGAATGTCAAGGGAACTAATGAAAAATGAATGCACAGAAAGGTGAGCTAGCCATACCAAATCTGAAGCTATATTATAAAGTGGCAGTCATCAAAACTATTTGATACTGGTTAAGAAATAGAGTAGAGGATCAATGGAATAGGTTAGGCACAGGAGACACAGTTGTAAATTACTGTAGTAATCTACTGTTTGATAAAACCAAAGACTAGCTTCTGGGATAAGAAATCACTATTTGACCAAAACTGGTGGGAAAACTAGAAGATAGTATGGCAGAAACTAGGCAGAGGCCAACATCTTACACTGCATACCAAAATAAGTTCAAAATGGGTACATAATTTAGACACAGATGGTGATATCTTAGATAAATTAGTAGAGGAAGGAATAGTTTATTTCTCAGCTCTATGAAGAAGAGAAGAATTTATGACCAAACAAGAGATAGAGAATATTGTGAAATGCAAAATAGATGATTTTTATTACATTAAATTAAAAAGGTTTTGTACAAACAGAAGCAATGCGTCCAAAATTAGAAGGGAGGCAGAAAACTGGGAAACAATTTTTATGGCCAGTACTTCTGATAAAGGCCTCATTTCTAAAATATATTGGGAACTAAATCAAATTTATAAGAGTCCAGATCATTCCCCAATTGAGAAATGGTCAAAGATATGAACAAGCAGTTTTCTGATGAAGAAATCAAAGCTATCTATTGCCATATGAAAAAATGCTCTAAATCACTATTGATTAGGGAGATACAAATTAAAACAACTCTGAGGTACCACCTGACACCTATCAGATTGGCTAATATGACAAAAAAGGAAAATAATAAATGCTGGAGAAGCTGTGGAGAAATTGGAACACCAATGCATTCTTGGTGGAGCTGTGAACTGATCCAACCATTCTGGAGAGCATACCCTTTGACCCAGCAATACCACTTTTGGTCTTTTTCCCAAAGAGATCATAAAAAGGGAAAAGGACCCACATGTAGAAAAATATTTATAGCTGCTCTTTTTGTGGTGGCAAGGAATTAGAAATTGAGGGGCTGCCTATTAATTGGGGAATGGCTGAACAAGCTTCGGTATAGGAATGTAATGGAATACATTGTAAGAAACAATGAGCAAGTGGATTTCATAGAAACCCGGAAGGACTTGCATGAACTGATGATGAGTGTGATGAGCAGAACCAGAAGAACATTGTACACAGTATCATCAACATTATGTGTTGATCAACTGTGATGGACTAGAGTCTTCTCACTAATACAACGGTACAAGAAAATTCCAAAGGACTCATGATGGAAAAGGCTCTCCAAATCCAGAAAAAAAAAAAAAAAAACTGTGGAATACGGATACTGATTGAACCATACTATTTCTTTTGTTTTGGGTGCTGTTGTTTGTTTTTTTCCTGAGGTTTTTGAAACCTATTTGCTCTGATTCTTCTCTTATAACATGACTAATGCAGAAATATGTTTAATGTTATTATACATATATAACCTATATCAGATTACCTGCTACCTTGAGGAGGGGGGGAGGGAGGGGAGGGAGGGAGAAAAAGTTGTAATTGGAAATCCTATAAAAACAAATGTTGAAAACTATCTCTACATATAACTGGAAAATAATAAAATAACTTTTATTTAAAAAAAAAAAGAATGCAAGTCATTCCCCAATTGAGAAAGGGTCAAAGGATATGAACAGGCAGGTTTTTTTTTTTCAGATGAAAAAAATAAAACTATTGCCATACGAAAAAAATGCTCTAAATCACTATTGATTATAGAAATGCAAATTAAAAATTAAAACAACTCTGATGTAAAAAATATTATAACTGCTAATCTGAAAAATTATAAATAGCAGCTATATGAAAAATTATAGCTAGCTGAAAAATTATAATTTGCCATAAGTCCCTTCATGGTCACCATTCAAATGTAAAAATTATTTAACTTAACTAACTGGGGCCTTAATCTGTTAACCCCTGGCTGGCTATCTGACTGCTTTTAGCTGGTAAGGCTATAGCTGGCTATTAGCTGCTTAAGCCAGTCTGCAATGGCTGAAAATTCCCCCGCTGCTCCTTGATTAGACCACAAGAAACAGTCTCCTTCAATTAAAGCCAAAAGGGTTTATTTATGAGAATAAATGTAAGAGATAAGGGTAAAGAAATGCAAAGTATACAACCTGAAACCTTTTTAAACTTTCTCTCCTGCCACCTCAAATTTCTTGCCTAAGTGTATGCTGGCTGATGCTGTCTGTGCTCCCCTTTCTCAGTCTCCTTTCTCTGTCAGTCCCCCTTCATTTTCACTGCTTGGCTCCTCTCTCTGCCTCGTGCTTGTGGCATCCTCTAACTGCACGCCCTCTGCTTCACCATAGGAACCCTTCCTTCTAACTCAAAAGCCCTCCTTCCTCTCACATCTTCCCTTTACTCCTCCTAGCATTTCTGTAGCGTCCTCTGTACTTCTTCTCACTGAAAGCCTCCTCTTATGTCTCCCTGGGTCTCTTTTTATTAACCTCCTCTCTCAGGTGAAACTTGAGCTGGCCACCCCAGGGCCTCAGCAGAGCCCCATGCTTTGCTCCAGGAGTTGGGGGCTGGGCGAAGGAAGCTCCAGTGTCCCTCAGGATTCCTGTGCACCTTCCTCACTGTGTGGGGGCCTTTGTGCAGGGCGGTTTCAGGTAGAGAGTTAGGCTGGGGAATGGGCGGCCCTTTTGGGGCGTCCTAGGCTGATTTTTGCTGCCCACACTGAGGTACCACCTGGCACCTATCAGATTGACTAATATGACAAAAAAAGGAAAATAATAAATGTTGGAGAAGCAGTGGAAAAATTGGAACATGAATGCATTGTTGGTGGAGCTGTGAACTGATCCAACCATTCTGGAGAGCAATTTGGAATTATGCCCAAAGGACTATGGGGCTGTGCATACCCTTTGACCCAGCAATACCACTACTAGGTCTGTATCCCAAAGAGATCATAAAAAAGGGAAAAGGACCCGCATGTATAAAAATATTTATAGCAGCTCTCTTTCTGGTGGCAAAGAATTAGAAATTGAGGGGATGCCTGTCAATTGGAGAATGGCTGAATAAGTTGTGGTATATAAATGTAATGGAATACTATTGTGCTATAAGAAATGATGAGCAGGCAGATTTCAGAAAAACCTGGAAAGACTTGAGTAGACTGATGCTGAGTGAAGTGAGCAGAACCAGGAGAACATTATACACAGTAACAGCAACATTGTGTGATTATCAACTGTGATAACTTAGCTCTTCTCAGCAAAACAATTCCAAAGGACTCATGATGGAAAATACTCTCCACATACAGAAAAAAGGATTGGAATCTGAATGCAGATTGAACCATACTGTTTCTACTTTATTTTTTGTTTGTTGCTTTTTGAGGTTTTCCCCTTTTGTTCTGATTCTTCTTACACAGCATAACTAATGCAGAAATATGTTTAATGCGACTGTACATATATAAACTATATCAGATTACTTTCTGTCTTGGGGAGAGGGGAAGGAAGGGAAGGAAAAAATTTGGAATTCAATCTTATTATTATTTTTTTTTTTTGGCAGGGCAATGAGGGTTAAGTGACTTGCTCAGGGTCACACAGCTAGTAAGTGTCAAGTGTCTGAAGCCGGATTTGAACTCAGGTCCTTCGGAATCCAGGGCCAGTGATTTATCCACTGCACCACCTAGCTGCCCTGGAACTCAATCTTATGAAAAACAAATGTTGAAAATTATCTTTATATGTAACTGGAAAATAATAAAATACGTTTATGATTAAAAAAATAAAATTTTAAACTTTTAAAAAGAAGCTTCAAAGGCTCTCTCTAGGATAAAATATAAACTCTTCAATCAACTGTTGTTGTTGTTGTTTATCCTTCATTCTGGAAGAGGATCATGACATCCATGTGATGTTATGACATGTACTGAATTGGATTTAAATATGGGAGGGCAGTACAAGACCTCCCTCTCTCCTCCACAGCCATCTGGGTCCAGTGCCAGGATATACATCAGAATGACTGGAGATGGCCCTGGATGTTTAAGGTAAACAGGGTTAAGTGACTTGCCCAGGGTCACACAGCTAGTAAGTATCTGAGGTGAGATTTGAACTTGGGTCCTCCTCACTCCAGGGCCAGTGCTCTATCCATTATGACACCTAGCTACCCCAAATCAACTTTTAAAATTCTTCACAATCTGGTTCCAAATTATCTTTCTAGATTTGTTTCATATTACTACCCCTCACACAATCTGTTCCAGTTAACCTATCATAATTTGCTGTTTCCCAAGTGGTAGTCCATCTCTATCCATTTGGCTTTTGTACAGATTGAACTCTATACCATATGAACACTCTTCCTCTACCTCTCCACTTTTTTAGTTATACCTAGTTTCTTTCAAGATAACTCATGCAGTTGTTACTGCTCTTCCCCACTATGAAATTATTTGTTATTATTGTGGGACCTCAGGTAAATTACTCAACTGCCTCAGCAGATACAGTCCTGAAGCCAGGAAGACTTGTATTCATGAGTTCAAATCTGACCTCAGACACTTATTAATTGTGTGTCCCTAGGCAAGTCACTTATCCTGTTTGCCTCAGTTTTCTTATATGTAAAATGAGCTGGAGAGAAAAATGGCAAATCACTGCAGTATTTTTGCTAAGAAAATCCCAACTGGGGTCACAGAGAGTTGGACACAATTGAAAACTGATTGAACAAGTGACTTGAAAGATTTGTGGCCAAGTGGCAATAGAAGATTCTCATTCCTAGGAAATGGGATAATAGATTTAGTGGTAGAAAGCACCATAAATTTACTTAAAGGGTTCCCTTTTGTTTTCTTCATGCTTCTAATTAAATATTGTGAATATCCTGCTTACAAATGAGGAGTCAGTGTCAATGCTGAGCAGTGCCATGCAGATATTTCCCCCTGGAATTGTGATTTAGTTTTCTTGTTGTTCTTTATATTTCTTTTTTTTCCTGATGAAAGTATTTTATTTTTTTCCCATTACATGTAAAAATAATTCTCAACATTTGTTTATACAAGCTTTCCAATTTCAGATTTTTCTCCCTCCTCCCTTCCCCTCCCTCCCCCCTCCCCTAGACAGCAGGCAATCTGATATAGGGTATAAATATATATACATAATAACATTAAACATTTTTCTGCATTAGTCATGTTATAAGAGAAGAATCAGAGCAATGAGGAAAAACCTCAAAATATAAAAACAGCACCAAAAGCAAAAGAGATAATATAGTTCAATCAGTATCTCTATTCTACAGTTTTGTTTTCTGGATTTGGAGATCCCCTTCCATCATGGGTCCCCTGGAACTCTTCTGTACCATTGCATTGGTGAGAAGAATCTAGTCTATCACAGAATCTAGTCTATCAACACACAGTGTTGATGATACTGTGTACGATGTTCTTCTGGTTCTGCTCATCTCACTCATCATCAGTTCATGCAAGCCCCTCCAGGTTTCTCTGAACTCCTCCTGTTCATCATTTCTTGCAGCACAATAGAATTACATTACATTCATATACCACAACTTGTTCAGCCATTCCCCAATTGATGGGCAACCCCTCAATTTCCAATTCCTTGCCACCACAAAAAGAACAGCTATAAATGTTTTTGTACATGTGGGTCCTTTCCCCTTTTCTATGATCTCTTGGGGAAAAGACCCAAAAGTGGTATTGCTGGGTCAAAGGGTATGCACAGCTTTATAGCCCTTTGGGTATAATTCCAGATTGCTCTCCAGAATGGCTGTATCAGTTCACAGCTCCACCAACAAAGCATTAATGTTCCAATTTTCCCACAGCTTCTCCAACATTCATTATTTTCCTTTTTTGTCATGTTAGCCAATCTGATAGGGGTCAGGTGGTACCTCAGAGTTGTTTTAATTTCCATCTCTCTAATCAATAGTGATTTAGAGCATTTTTTCATATGGCAATAGATAGCTTTTATTTCTTCATCAGAAAACTGCCTGTTCATATCCTTTGACCATTTCTCAATTGGGGAATGACCTGGATTCTTATAAATTTGAATTAGTTTCTGATATATTTGAGAAATGAGGCCTTTATCAGAAGTATTGGCCATAAAAATTATTTCCCATCTTTCTGCCTCCTTTCTAATTTTGGATGCATTGCTTCTGTTTGTACAAAAACTTTTTAATTTAATGTAATCAAAATCATCCATTTGGCATTTCATAATATTCTCTATCTCTTGTTTTGTCATAAACTGTTCTCCTTTCCAAAGATCTGAAAGTTAGACCATTCCTTCCTCTCCTAATTAATTGTTCTACAGTATCACTTCTTATGTCTAAATCATGTATCCATTTTGACCGTATTTTAGTATAAGGTGTAAGATGTTGGTCTATGTCTAATTTCTGCCATACTATCTTCCAGTTTTCCCAGCAGTTTTTGTCAAATACTGAATTCCTATCCCAGAAGCTGGAGTCTCTGGGTTTATCAAACACTGCATTACTAATGTCATTTGCTACTGTGTCTCCTGTGCCTAGCCTATTCCATTGATCCTCCACTTTATTTCTTAGCCAGTACCAGATAGTTTTGATGACTGCCGCTTTATAGTAAAGCTCCAGATTTGGTACAGCTAACCCACCTTCTTGTGCATTTTTTTTTCATTATTTTCCTTGATATTCTTGACTTTTTGTTTGTCCAGATGAATTTTGTTATTATTTTTCTAGCTCTATAAAATAATTTTAGGTAGTCTGATTGGTATGGCACTGAATAGATAAATTAATTTAGGCAGTATTGTCATTTTTACTATATTAGCTCTGCCTATCCATGAGCAATTGATATCTTTCCAATTATTTAGATCTGATATGATTTGTGTGAAAAGTGTTTGGTAATTGTGTTCATAGAGTTCCTGGGTTTGTCTTGGCAAGTAGACTCCTATGTATTTTATATTATCTGCCATTACTTTAAATGGAATTTCTCTTTCTATCTCTTGCTGTTGGACTTTGTTGGTCATGTATAGGAATGCTGATGATTTATGTGGATTTATTTTATATCCTGCTACTTTGCTAAAGTTGTTAATTGTTTCAAGTAATTTTTGAGTTGATTCTCTAGGATTCTCTAAGTATACCATCATATCATCTGCAAAGAGGGATAGTTTTGTTTCCTCCTTGCCTATTCTTATTCCTTTAATTCCTTTTTCTTCTCTGATTGCTAATGCTAACATTTCTAGTACAATATTGAATAATAGAGGTGATAAATGACATCCCTGTTTCACCCCTGTTCTTATTGGGAAGGCCTCTAATTTATCTCCATTACATATAATGCTTGCAGATGGTTTTAGGTAGATACTGCTTACTATTTTAAGGAAAGCTCCATCTATTCCTAAGCTCTCTAGTGTTTTTATTAGGAATGGGCGCTGTATTTTGTCAAAAGCTTTCTCTGCATCTATTGTGATAATCATATGATTTTGGTTAGTTTTCTTATTGATGTGGTTGATTATGTTGATAGTTTTCCTAATGTTGAACCAGCCCTGCATTCCTAGTATAAATCCCACCTGGTCATAGTGTATTATCCGGGTGATCACTTGCTGTAATCTCCTTGCTAATATCTCATTTAAGATTTTAGCATCAATATTCATTAGGGAAATTGGTCTATAATTTTCTTTCTCTGTTTTTGCTCTAAATGGTTTTGGTATCACCACCATATCTGTGTCATAAAACAAATTTGGTAGAACTCCTTCACCTATTTTTCCAAATAATTTGCATAATGTCAGAACTAATTGTTCTTTAAATGTTTGGTAGAATTCACCTGTAAACTCATCTGGCTCTGGGGATTTTTTCTTAGGGAGTTCATTAATAGCTTGCTCAATTTCTTCTTCTAATATGGGCTTATTTAAGGATTTTATTTCCTCTTCCTGGGCAGTTTGTATTTTTGTAAAGATTCATCCATTTCATTTAGATTGTCAAATTTATTGGCATACACTTAGGCAAAATAATTCCTAATTATTGATTTAATTTCCACTTCATTGGTGGTAACATCACCCCTTTCATTTTTGATACTGGTAATTTGGTTTTCTTCTTTCTTTTTTTAAATCTAATTAACCAATATTTTATCTATTTTATTGGTTTTTTCATAAAACCAGCTCTTAGTTTTATTGATTAATTCTATAGTTTTCTTGCTTTCAACTTTATTAATTTCTCCTTTAATTTTCAGGATTTCTAGTTTAGTATCTAATTGGGGATTTCTAATTTGTTCTCTTTCTAGCTTTTTAAGTTGCATGCCCAATGCATTAATCTCCTCTTTCTCTTTTTTATTCATGTAAGCAGTTAGAGCTATAAATTTTCCCCTAAGCACTGCTTTGGCTGCATCCCATAGATTTTGGTATGTTGTCTCATTATTGTCATTCTCTTGGATAAAGTTATTGATTGTTTCTGTGATTTGTTGTTTGGCCCATTCATTCTTTAGAATGAAATTATTTAGTTTCCAATTGATTTTTAGTCTACTTTTCCATGGCTCTTTCTTACATGTAATTTTTATTACATCATGATCTGAGGGTGCATTTACTATTATTTACTATTTTTGTCTTTCTACATTTGACTATGATGTTTTTGTGCCCTAATACATGGTCAATTTTTGAAAATGTGCCATGTACTGCTGAGAAGAAGGTATATTCCTTTCTATCCCCATTCAGTTTTCTCCAGACATCTATCAAGTCTAACTTTTCTAGTAATCAATTCACCTCTTTCACTTTTTTCTTATTTATTTTTTGGCTAGATTCTTCTAATTCTGAGAAGGGGAGATTCAGATCCCCCACTAGTATAGTATTACTGTCTAATTCCTCTTGTAACTCGTTTAACTTCTCCTCTAAAAATTTGGATGTTATACCATCTGGCACATACATATTTAATATTGATATTACTTCATTATCTAACGTACCTTTTAGCAAGATGTAGTTTCCTTCCTTATCTCTTTTAATGAGATCTATTTTTGCCTGTGCTTTGTCTGAGATAAGGATTGCTACCCCTGCTTTTTTTATTTTAGCTGAAGCATAATATGTTCTGCTCCAGCCTTTTACCTTTTACTCTGTGTGTATCTCTCTGCTTCAAATGTGTTTCTTGTAAACAACATATTGTAGGATTCTGGTTTTTAATCCACTCTGCAATTTGCTTCCGTTTTATAGCAGAGCTCATCTCATTCACATTCACAGTTATGATTACTAACTGTCTATTCCCCTCCATTCTATTTATCCCCTTTGTACTTTTCCCACCTTCTTTCACCCTATTCCTCCTCACCAACGTTTTGCTTCTTACCCCTGCCTCCCCCAATCTTCCCTCCCTTTTTATCACCCCCTCCCTTTTCTTTACCCTTTTCTCCCTTGCTTTTGCCCTCCCTTCTATCCATCCCCACCTTCCCCTTTCCCTTTTATTTCCCTAAAGAATAAGCTAAGTTTCTTTATCCAAATAAACGTATATGTTATTCCCTCTTTGAATCAAATCTAACGAGAGTACGGTTGAAACAATTTTCACCCCTCCCTTCTTTCCCTCTATTGTAATAGGTTTTTTTTTTTCACATCTTCATATGATGTAATTCACTCCATTCCACCTCCTCATTCCTCTTCTCCCTCTAAGCTCCCTTTTAAACCCCTTAATTTCCTTTATGTCATCACATCAAAGACAATTTCTATTTATACACTCTGTGTATAATCCCTCTGTTTGCCCAAATACATTTACAAATCTCGAGAGTTAAAAGTATTATCTTCCCGTGTAGGGATGTAAACAGTTTAACCTAACTGAGTAACTTTTTTTCCCCCCTGTTTACCTTTTTAACCTTCTCTTGAGTCTTGTATGTTAAGATTGAATTTTCTTTTCAGTTCTGGTCTTTTCCTCAGGAAACCTTGAAAGTCCCCAGTGTCATTGAATGTCCATCATTTCCCCTGAAAGAGAATGCTCAGTTTTGCTGGGTAATAGATTCTCGGCTGTAGTCCAAGCTCCTTTGCCTTCCAGAATATCATATTCCAAGCCTTGCTGCTAGGTCCTGAGCAATCCTGACCGTGGCTCCATGATATTTAAAGTGCTTCTTTCTAGCTGCTTGGAGTGTTTTCTCCTTCACCTGATAATTCTGGAATTTGGCTACAATATTCCTTGGAGTTTTCCTTTTGGGGTCTCAGGAGGTGTTCGGTGGATTCTTTCAATGACAATTTTATCCTCTGATTCTATAATATCAAGGCAGTTCTCCTTAATAATTTCCTGGAATATGGTGTCTAGACTCTTTTTCTGATCATGGCTTTCAGGCAGCCCAATGATTCTCAAATTGTCTCTCCTGGATCTGTTTTCTAGATCAGTTGTCTTTCCAATGAGGTATTTCACATTTTCTTCTATTTTTTCATTCTTTTGATTATGCTTGACTGATTCCTGTCTCATGGATTCCTTATCTTCCAGCTGTCCAATTTTAATTTTTAAGGCATTGTTTTCTTCAGTGAGATTATGCACATTTTTTTTTCCATTTGGCCAAATGAATTTTTTAAGGCACTGTTTTTTTCAGTGAGATTATGCACCCTTTTTTCCATTTGGTCAGATGAACTTTTTAAGGAATTGTTTTCTTCAGTCAATCTTTCTGCTTCCTTTTCCAAGCTGCTGATTCTTTTTTCATAATTTTCTTGTGTTGCTTTCATTTCTCTCAAGTGATTTTTAAAATCCTTTTTGAGCTCCTCCCAGAAGGCTTTTTGTTCATGAGACCAATTCATCTTCCCTCTTGAGGCTTCACATGTAGGCAATTTGAGAGTATCGTCCTCATCTGAGTTTGTGTTTGCCTCTTCTCTCTCAACACAGAAGCTCTCAATGGTGAGAGTTCTTTTTTGTTTTTTGCTCATAATGCAGCTTATTTTATTTTTTATTTTTTTTAAGTTGAGGTCTCCTCTGGGGCACCAGGGTCCCTGTTTCAAGCTTCTTGTGCTGGTATATTGAGCCTGTGTTACTGGCTCTCTACACTGAGGCCTCTATGGCTTGTAGATTTTTCACCGCCCTGGGCTTCCTGTCTGAGCACACTGGGACCCATAGGCCTTCTGGTGCCTGTCCAGTGGGTATCCCTCCAGCTGGCAACCTGCCCTCTCGGCTGGTACAGGTGGGTTTTGCCATTGTTCTGCTGTGCCACCGGCTTGTTGTGCCAGGATCCAAGGGCCTCAGTTGCTAGGCTGTGTCCCACAGCTTCCTGCTGACTTGCCCCACCCTCTCCTGCATGCTGCACTGCAGTGACCTGAGCCTTCCTTTTGACTGAGTGAGACCAACCTTTCCTGAAGTCTTCTAAATTATCTCTTGTTGGAAGACTGTGTCTCTCTGTCTCTTTGCAGGTTCTGTAGTTTCAGAATCTGTTTAGAGGCTTGATTTAATGTTCTTTTTGAGGGAACAGAAGGAGAGCTCACGCAATTTGCTGGCTACTCTCTGCCATCTTGGCTCTGCCCCCTGTTCTTTATATTTCATTCTCAAAAAGGACCATGACATTGGGCTGATGTAATGACATGCAATGAATTGGATTTAAGTGAGGGAGTGCTGTTCAAGGTCACCAACCTCACTCTCTCCTCCAGAGCCATCTGCTTCCAGTGGCAATATATACATCAGGACAACTGGAGATGGTCCTGGATGTTAAAGGCAATTGGGGTTAAGTGACTTGCCCAGGGTCATACAGCTAGTAAGTGTCTAAGATCAAATTTGGACTCAGTTCCTCCCAACTTCAGGACCAGTGTTCTATCCACTGTGCCACCTAGTTGCCCCAATGTAGTATGGTCTCAAAACTATCAAGTTCTGGGTTCGGGTCCTGCTCTCTGCCACATACTGGTTGTTTGACTTTGGACAAGTCAGTGAAGTAGGCAACTCTCTAAGATTAGATTATAGAAATGATATTGCCTAGCATTGTTAGAGGGAGTTTTCTCATCCTGGAGATCACTTTATCAATGAAATCACAGGTCCATTCTCTATCGCTTTCCCAATACTATTGGGACAATATTTAGTTGAGAACCAAAAAAAAAAAAAAAATTGTGGGGAAAAAAAACCCAAAACCAAACACCTTTTCCAGAATATTCCCTAAAGCCTTTGTGTTATAAATGTAAATTTCCACTGTCTGAGAGCAGCAGCTAAGTTGGGAAGCAACAGAGGAACACACTTGGGGCATGTTGGCATATTGGTAGAAGAGTAGAACCACAGAATGAGTAAATGCCATAAAAGGGCTGAGGTTTTAGAAACAAAGTCAGAGGCAGGTAAGTGGTCAGTTCTCTGACATTTTCTGGTCTGTTTCCTGATCTTTTGCAAGTTTGACACTCTGGCAGCCAATTTGCTCACTTACCTCACTCCTTGTGAGGTATTTCTCACTTGCCTTTCTCTTTTCTCTTGACACCCTAGTACCCACTCAGCCTGGATTTTCAGGCTGCACTAGTTCTCCCAACTTGGATCTCTTCCCTCTGTTCTGAAGAGTAATTTCTCTCCTACCACCCAGGCTTGTCCAATTACCCAGAAGTGTGTGACTTTATGCTGTTTCTTAAGCACACTCCTTTTCCCTCCATCCAATTTAACTAACGTGTAGCTGGTATATGAAGGCACCGTGCCTTGATGCTAAATATATGAGGAAAGTCTTTGTATTCTTTTAAATTTTTATTTAATTTTTAATTTATAGAATAAAACAAGCACTTCCATAACATAGTATAATAAAAAAAGATGATTGCACATGAAACTGCATGTCAATTTCTTTTTTTCCCCTTCTTTTTTTTTTCTTTCCTGGCTGTGTGCATTCAAGGCTTTCTCCAACCTGATTCTACTTTTCATTTCCCTTTGATTTCACACCTTTTGACTTCTTTCCAACCTTTACATCTTTACTCACTGCATCCCACAATCTGGGTGCTTCCTACCTTTTAGGTCTTCAAATGCAACACTACTCCTTTATTTTTTTACCCCTTGGAGCCCATACTCCCATTTGCAATTTCTCCTTTGCATTGGCTGTCCCCAATACTTGGAATGAACTCCCTTTTCCTCTCAGTTTCTCAGAATGCTGTTCCCCTTCAAGATTCAGTCAAAGGCCACCTCTTGCAAGAAGGCTTTCCTGATTCTCCCATCCCCCTAACTATCTTGCATTTCCTTTGCATATAATCCATAACAGTTCGTATTTGTTGTCTTTCTCTTTTGAATGCATGCTCCACGAAGGAAAAGATTATTTCACTTTTGTCTCTATAGCCTCAGGACTTAACGTGGTGCCCAGCACCTGGTAGTTAATTAATAAATGTCTATTGATTGATTAACTGTCATACAGTCAACCCAGATAATCACTTGTTGAAATCATGCTTTCTCCAAAGTCCCAGTTTCAGTGCTGTTTCTTCCATGAAGCCTCACCTGATTTTCTTAGCAAAAAGTTCTTCCTTTCCTCTTGTTTTTTTTTCCTTCTCATGCTTCTCTGCTCCTGTATCTTAGTATCATAAGAATTAGAGCTAAAAGGGATGCTAGACATCATTTGTTCTAACTCCCACATTTGACAGATAAAGAAAACTGAGGCTCAAAGAGGCAGAGTGATTTAAACAAGGTCATTCAAATTGTAAGTAGAAGAGCTGGGATGTGAACCCAAATCATAAGGTGATAAGTTTAGTGCTCTTAGGCAGCTGGTGAAACAGTGGATGGAGTGATTTGCCTGGAGTCAGGAAGACCTGAGTTCAAATCTAGCTTTAGACAACTTGTATGAACCTAGGCAAGTCATTTAATCTGGTTTGCCTCAGTTTCTTACACTATAAAATGGAGATTAAAACACCACCACTCTTGCAAGGTTATTATAAGGATCAAAAGAGATTTACAAAGTGCCTGGCACATAGTAGGTGTTTTGTAAATAGCAATTTTCCCTTTTCCATTATGCTACCCTCCCTTTATTGTTAAAATAGTAACTTGTAACCTCAATCAAGAACACTTTATTAAGTACCTACTATGTGTCAGACTCTGCACTAAGTTTTGAGTATATAGAGGCAAAGAAAAATAACCCTGCCCTCAAGGAGTTTACTTTGGATGAGACAATATCTACAAATAACTAATATGATCTTGTGTATACCTAATTCAACCTACTGGGACATAAACTCCCTAAGGGCAGAAACAGTCATTTCTTATTTTCTCATTCCCTACCGTGCCTTGCACATGGTCAGCATTTGACAAATATTGATTGTTCATGGGAATGAATAGGAGACAAAAGAAAAAGACTGAAAATACAGCAAGCATGATTTAGACTAGACCCTAAGAACACCATTCAGATTCCAGCATCAGCTCTGGAATTGAGTGATATGGTAGAGGGTACAGAAATGTCTCTTGTTAAACACCCAAATAAATGGAAATGAATCCCACAGAGAACCACATTTTTGGTGGGAGAGAGAAAAACTGAACTGCAGCTGGATGGATACAGAGCTAACACCCCGTACGGACAGAATAATGGTCGACCCATCACATAGACCTGCCTAAAGTACAGCCCATGAGTGAGGCCAGCCGCAGGATAGATAATGCTGCCAGTAATTGGTATGCTGACTGCAAAGGCAAACATTGGCGTTACAGGTTGGATTGCCTCTGTGTGTGTGTGTGTGTGTGTGTGTGTGTGTGTGTGTGTGTATGTGTGTGTGTGTGTGTGTGTGCTCACCTGCCAATGTGAAGGTCTCATTTTTTCTTCTAGCCTTTTTACAGCTTTACTTGTGCTAATCACAAGTTCAGAAACACCACCTGGGCAGACCACTTTCACAATGACCCTCCTTGTCCACCTCTCGTCCTGTCTCCCAGAATCCCTACATCCCCAATAGCATACCTTCCAAAAATTAATAAATCCTATTTCCTTACAGTACCCAAAGGAAAGAAAGGTCTAGGGCTATCTTCTGTTTCTGTTTTTTCTTTCATGTTAATCGATCCTTGTGATTTTCTTCTCCCTCCCCCCCTCCACCCCCCATATTGACACATCCTGTTCATTATCTCATTTTCTTTCACAGGAGAGAAACAGCAAGCTGTTTTTGCAAGCAATGTAAATCCCACTCCCTGGCTATTCAATTGAGATCAATTTCTGCCTGGGAGAGTGAACATGCCACATCCGTGAGCCGTGCAACGTCTGTCAATTGAAATGAAGCCGGCAATCTGTAACCCGGCAAACAGCCTCCTCGTATTGTGAGCCGACAGGCCCCGTTAGGAGCCCTGTCTGTATCCACCACTTCCAGGGCTGGCAGGATGGAGGCTTTGGTTGTTTACATGCACCGCAGACTGTAGAAATCACTCGCACGGTTGGAACGGGAAAGCACTTTAAAGAAATGACAACTCTAGTGTCCTCTGGAAACAGATGTTCTCAGGAGCAGCTTCATCTCCTGTCAATAGGCAAGGAGCTGTTGTTCCTCCCTGCCTGACAGATTGGAGCTAATGGGGAGATGTGTTCCAATGGCAGCTGGATAAGGGTTTCAGTGAGGAACCCTTTATTGAATACATCTATCTTTCAACATTCTTCCTTCAGATTCCAGACTGGTACAAGGAGGGTCCAGATATGAGACACCTGGGCTTAGCAAGCCTTGGGGATCAGTCAGGTGGTGATTGACACCTCCTCGTCTTTGAACTTGAGTTCCTCAGTGGACTGAATGACTTGAGTATCTCTGGGAAGGAAAAGTCTCTGGGAGAAGCCAGTGTATGTCAGCACCATTGTTGGTTTGTTTTGTTTTGTTTTGCGGGGCAAGGAGGGTTAAGTGACTTGTCCAGGGTCACACAGCTAGCAAGTATCAAGTGTCTGAGGCTGGATCTGAACTCAGGTCCTCCTGAATCCCAGGGCTGGTGCTGTATCCACTAAACCACCTAGCTGCCCATACCATTGATTTTTGTTGTTGTATTGAAGGTTAGATTTCATTTTGGTGAAGGGAGAATGACATTTCTATACTTTACACCCCTGTCCAAATCTCAGCATTGCCACTCACTGGTAGACTGACCTTGGAACAATCACTTTAGTAACCTCTCTCTATTTCAATTCCTTTTTTGCATGATCATATATGTATAACCCATATTGGATTGTTTGCCACTTCAGGAAGGGAGGAGGTGAGGTAGGAAAGGAGGGATAAAGATTGGAACAGAAAAAAATAAATAAAAATGTCTAAACTGAAAAAAAAAAGGAGTGTGCTGGGAAGGGTACAGGATGTATATATGTATCTATATGCACATGCATAAATATGTATGTTGTGCATATATGAGTTATTTAGGTCTTATTTATATAGTAATTATATTTAAACAAATTTGTCATATACATTATTTATATAAATTGATATGCATTTTTTATTTATAAAACAGTTATTTATCTGTATAAAAAAAGAAAGAGGAAGGATTTAAAATCCTAAGTTATATGTATTAGAATATATCTAGTGGTAGCTAGGTGACACAGTGGACAGAGCACCGGCCCTGGAGTCAGGAGTACCTGAGTTCAAATCCGGCCTTAGACACTTGACACTTACTAGCTGTGTGACCCTGGGCAAGTCACTGAACCCCAATTGCCTCACTAAAAAAAAAAAAAAAAGAAGAAGAATATATCTAGATATGGGTCAGCTAGGTGGTGCAGTGGATAGAGCACTGGCCCTGGAGTCAGGAGGATCTGAGTTCAAATTCGGCCTCAGACACTTAACACTTACTAGCTGTGTGATCCTAGGCAAGTCACTTAACTCCAAGTGCCTCACCAAAAAAAAAAAAAGAATATATCTAGGTACATCTAAATGTAAAGACGTAGAAAATATACATTATATATGTGTGTTTGTGTATATCTATGTTTGATATATGTATAAAATTTAATTATATATCACAAATTTTTTAAAAATTGAAGGAGTTGATTTATATTACCTGCAAGGAACCAGTAAACCCTGTGATCTTATGTATATTACTCTTTTGTGAATTTAACTGAAGACATTGGAGAAGGCAGTGGTCTACCATGGAAAGAACATTGAACTTGGAGTCATGGAATCTGAGTTCAAATCTCTTCTCTTCTACTTACTGTCTGTGTCAACTAGAATTTATCATTTGACCTCTCAACTTTAGTTTCTTTATCTATAAAAGAGGTCATTAGACTAACACAATTTCAGGCAGCATTAATAGAGTCATTGTATTACATTTAAGAGATAGTGTCACTGGGTTCTCCCCTGGTCAGACTAGATCTAGAGCATTGCGGTTAAATATAGCATCTGCATGTCATATTTTTTGGAGGAACTCTGACAAACTGGCAAGCGTCCAAAGGAAGGTGCCCAGTATACTGGGTACTCAAGACTATGCATGCTCTATGAGGATAAGTTAAAAAAAATGGGAGATATTTAAACCAGAGAAGAGAAGATATAAAAAGAAAGAGGATATAAGTCTGTCTTGTGGAAGAGGGATTAGACTCATTCTGTTTGGCTCCAGAGTACTTAATTAGGAACAATGGAAGCCACAGGAGAATAGACTTAGGCTGCACTAAAAGAAGACCATATTTACAGCTTTCAGGCTTTCATTAGAAGTCTTCAAGTACAGGCTGGATCAAAACTTTGGGAGGATATTACAAAAGGTATTTCTGTACATCTTTCTGTTGGATTAGATGGATTCTCAGGTCCTTCCCAACTCTGAAACTCTATTGTACTATGAAGTCCACACTTCAGAAGAATATGTATCGGGGCAGCTAGGTGGCGCAGTGGATAAAGCACTGGCCTTGGATTCAGGAGGATCTGAGTTCAAATCCAGCCCCAGACACTTGACACTTAACTAGCTGTGTGACCCTGGGCAAGTCACTTAACCCTCATTGCCCTCAAAAAAACAAAACAGAAGAACATGTATCTTTTGGGTATTTCTCACATACAAATGTTTCTTTACTGTGATATTACCTCATATTTTAAAAATGCTCTAAAATTTACTTTCTTTATAAAAACCCTATAGGGTAGGTTGTGCAAGCATTATTATCTTCATTTTATAGGTGAGGAAACAAAGGAACAAAGAATTAAAGTTACTTGCTCATTGTCCTTTCCTAGAGAGTTTTACGGCTGGGAACTGAGCTTAAGTCTACAATGTACACGTTGTTGTTTGGTGGTTTTTCAGTGTGTCCAAATCTTTGTGATCCATTTGGGATTTTCTTGGCCTGAGGTGGCCTGGGGACAGGCTGGATGGGCCAATCTTCCTGGGGGAGGGGGGAGGAAGGGGCTGTATAGTTTGTCACTGCTTCTTCTGCTTCTGCATTTCTTTTAGAATCCAGGTCTGATAGAGGCACAGGTTGGTGTAGATACCAGGATATCTGGCCAGGCCACAGTGTTCCATGCCCCAAGACACAATGACCTGCAGGGTCCCATTGCACACCAAGGGGCCTCCAGAGTCATCCCGACAGGTGTCCTTTCCACCTTTCTCAGTCCCCCGAACACATCATGCCTGGGGTGATTCGATATGGGCGGTAAGCTTTTTTGCCATGGACAGGATACTGACTTCCACACACTGGAGGGTGCTGGGATATTTGAAAATAGGACTGGAGATGGTATGCCAGCTGGACACAGGAGTGACACAGGTTTCTGCCAGCTGAATGGGCCAGACTTGAGTGGTCAGATTCACCAGCTTCTCAAAGTAGAGCAGCATGAGGTTGTTTTTCAGATTTCTGGAGCTGTACTTGGGGTGGGTGACCCGGTGCTTCACCCTGATTGATTGCTGGAAGGGCTCCTCCTGATAGATATTGTGCTTCCCCAAAACCACTCGAAGGTTCTAGTGGTTACAATGAGCTGCTGTGAGGGCCACTGATCGGACAGCAGGATACCTCCACAGTGGAAATTCTTCAAGACAAACAGTGTGGCCTGCCAAGGCTGGGAGTGGGGAACACAGGTTTGCCCACCAATGATCTTTTCTTCAGTCCTCTTGGGGATGTAGGCAGAGACCCACGGAAGAAGCAGCATTAAGACCAGGGGCAGCATATCTGAAGGGACCTCAGGGTGGGCTGGGGGAGGGCAGAGGCAGAGATGGTGCCCAAACAGAAACCTTTGAGGTTTACAAAAGGACTTTAACAAATAAGATGTCATTTTATCCTCACAACCACCCTGGGAGGCTGGCGCTATTATTATCCCCATTTTACAGATAAGGAAACTGAAGCAGAGCACACTGAAGTGACTTGCCCAGGATCACAAAACTAGTACACATCCAAGGCTAGACTTGAACTCAGGTCTTTTTGACACCAGGTCCACCACTCTATCCACCTAGCTCTCATTTCTAGTCTTAACTAGTAGCAATTCTCTATCTTAGTAGTAGCATGTTTGCTTCAAGCCAGGAAGCTAGAACAGAATTAATGGTCAGAATTTGGATGGTAAATGATGGTGATAGTAGTGATGACGATGATCGCAGTTTTTATATAGTGCTTTGAGGGTTACAAAGCACTTTACAAATACTGTTCCATTCTCCTGTCTGTACTCCCTGGATGGAGGGGAAAGGCTGTGTCTATGTGCTACTCTCAGCTCATTTTTTTTTCAGGCTCTGATAATATGAAATTTCTGGCATTTTTTTCCCCACAATTCCATAGATGTGTTTGTTTGTGATGCAGTAAAACGGTCAGAATTTCTTTTTCCATTCATTTTTGAAGATAGTCTATGAGATTGAAGGGAAAATCTGTCTAAAATCACTTGTTCTAAAACAAGGCTTGAGCCAATTCAGAATTTCTTCAATACTGGGGCAGGCTCATTCTTGTGGGGCAAAAGAGCCACTGTTTAGGAGACGTTCTGTAGAATTTTGAGAGGCAGCTTGGCAATGTTCCGAGAATTGACCTCAGAGTCAGGAAGCCTCAGTCTCAGCTTCTACCTCTGACACATACTGGCAGTACTGCCCCAAGGGCAGGTCACCCAACTTTCAGTTGCCCCAGGCAACTTTCTAAGACTTTAAAATTGCAGAACAGTTGCAAATTTACATAGGTAGAAAGTATTCCCTCACAGAGAATTTTCCATACCAATGAATCACTGATCTAAATCAGAGCTTCTTAAACTTTTTCCACCATACAACTTTTTCACCAGAGAAATTTTTATGTGACCTGAGGTATATAGGTATATAAAATAGGTATACATAACCCTTTACTTTGGCCAAATTTTTTGTGACTCCCCTCCCCATTCAGTTGCACAACCACAGTTTAAGAGGCTTTGTTCTAAACAAACAAAAAGAAATTCAGTTTTAGAATATTAGACCTGGAAGAGTCCCTAGGGATCTGGTAGTAGCACCCCCTCCTTTTACAGAAGAGTTAACTGAGGCCCAGGAAAGAATAGGATCATCACTATAGAGCTGAAAGGGACCTTGGAAGCCAACTAACCAACCTCCTCTTTCTATAGATAAGGAAACAGACCCAGACAGATGAAGGGACTAGCAGGGGAAGAGGATGGCAAGGTCTGAATAGAATGAGCACTGGGCAAACCATTTCCTTTGCTTGCTAGGCTCATGACCTTGGACAAATCACTTTGCTACTGTTGTTATAGGCCTAGCATACCCCAGAAGTTCTCTGGGGTAAATCAAATAACCTTCTCCTTGAGAAACTAAACCAAAGGACAGAGACACCTAAAGAGATAAGTGGCAATGGATCAGGACTGAGCTAGCTCCAGGACCACCACCCTTCATTGTAGTCTCCCCGACCCCTGGGGAGATAAGATTAGATGCCAGAGGCCACTACTGCCTTTGTGGCATGAGGGGGAGAGAGAGATGGTTTGAGAGATCAGAACTGCCTCTCACCCAACTCCCCCAGCCACCACCAGTGGGGGATGGTCCTCCCCCAATAAGGGAACTTTCCACAGTCAGATGATCACCCCCATCAGTCCTCTATAAAAGTATCTGCCTGTCTTCTGCTCAAGGAGATTAGGTATCTCAGAGAGCCATGCCTCTGTGCCATACTTTCTCCCCATGAGAAATTCTAAGATTTCTCTCTTGGTTTCCCTTCGCTAACCCCTAAATAAACTATTATCTTATTCCATTGGATTTTTGTGCAAGAGGGTGTAATTCTTTAAAGAGAAATTCCTAAGAACCCCTACCCCATACCCCTATACCAAACCCCTACCCCTCTCCCAATGCCCCCCCCACTCTATTTCCCCCATCACACCATCCTGCACCTTAATTTTTTAGTCTCTAAAATGGAGGGAATATTTATACTCTTTGTCTCACAGAGAGTTGTTATACCAGCAATTTGGTGGTGTGAAAATGGCTCTGAATTCACAGTCAGAGTCACCTAACTGCAGGCTAGTTGGGTGGTGCAGTGGCTAGAGCACAGGCCCTGAAGTTGAGAGGACCCGAGTTCAAATCTCACCTCAGACACTTACTAGCTTCGTGACCCTGGGCAAGTCACTTAACCCCAATCACCTTAAACATTTGCGGCCATCTCCAGTCATCTGATAACATATCATGCCACTGGACCCAGATGGCTCTGAAGGAGAGAGTGAGGTTGGTGACTTTGCACTAGCCCTTCCTTACTTAAATCCAATTCAGTGCAAATCATGACATCTGCCATGGTCCTTTTGAGAAAAAAAAAAAAAGGCCAAACATCAACAAGAGAGTCAAAAAATCAGGAAGTCAATAAGTCAGCTTTTTGCCAGCCACTGTGCTAAACAGCACTAGGGATACAAAGAAAGGCCAAAACAGTCCGTCTTCCCCAAGGAGCTTTCAACAGAATAGTGAAGATAAAAAGAAAACAACTCTTTACCTGTAAGATTTGTTCTGGCCATGTTGGAGGTAATCCCAGAAAGAAGGCACTGTCATTGAAAGGCACCTGAAAAAGTTTCTTGCAACAGGTGAAATCTTAGCTAAGAGCTGAAAGAAGCCAGAGAAACTGGGAGCTTGAGAGAAGAATGGGGAGAATTCCAGGCATAGGGGAGCTTGTGAAAAGGGACTGAGTAGGGGGAAGAAGTGTCTTTTCTCAGGGAAGAGCCAAGAGGCCTGTGTGCCCTGATTATAATGCATGTGAAGGGAAAGTCAAGTGTGAGATAACTGGGAAGATAAGGAGGGCCCTAGGGGTGAAGATCTTTAAGAGCCAAATGGAAGATTCACTATTTAATCCTCCAGGTAACAGGGAGATACTGGAGTTTATGATTAAGTCATGTAGTAACATTCCCTCCAAGTTAAATATTTGTTCACATATAGTCATTTGCATGTTATCTTTCCCATTAGATTGTTAGCTCCTTGAGAGCAGGGACTGTATTTACCTTTCTTTATATTCTAGCCCTTGGCACATTGAAAGTGCCTCATGATGAATGTATGTTAACTTAATTTGTTGAAATGTTCAAAAGCTTTTTATCTGAGTGGAAGAAGATTGAAGTGGGGAGAGACTTGAGGCCGAGAGAAGAACCCACAAGATGTTGCAGTGGTCCATATGAGAGGCAAAGAGGTAGAAATGTCAGAGCAGAGAAGAGGTGATCATAAGAGATATGGCAAAGGTAGAATTGACAGGCCTTTGCAACAGGTTGGATATGGGGCAGCTGAGAGTGAGGAGTTAAGGCTGACACCTAGGTCATCATCCTGAGTGACTTCGAGTATGAAGGTGTTCTCAACAGTAATAAGGAAGTTTGGAAAATGGGAGGATTTGGAGGGAAAGATAATGAAGTTCAGTTTTGGACATGTTAAGTTTAAGATGTCTCTAGGATATCTGATTTCAAATTTTGTTTCTGCAACTTATTGCTTGAATTATCTTTGGTATTATTTCACCGAATCCGTGAATCAGCTTCCTCATTCATAGAATGGGAGGGTTGGACTAGATAAGCTCTAAAGTCCTTTCTAGCTCTAGACTCTGATCCTAGGAAAGCATAGGATGCAACCTGAAGTAAGGACGGAAGTTCATTCTGAAACTTGCCTTGCACATGGTAGAAATAAGAAATATTTGCTGAATTTGAGTTATTATTAATGATAATGTGGCTTGCCCAAGGTCATATAATTTCCTTGTGGAGATAGGATGAGAATCCAAAGAGGGGGCAATTTCAATAAATTACTCCATTTTGTAATTAGTACTTATTATTTTAGAATATATACTATGCTTGACAGCCATAAAATTGTATTTCTTTTTAAAATTCTCATTTATTTTAACCTTTTATGAAGTCAGACTTCACCCCCAACCTTTACCCCACCAGTAATTCAAAAGAGTGAGCATTTACTATATTTGCAAAGCTACTGTAAGGGAATGCATTAAACTCACCATGTATTTACTCTTGGGGCTAAAAAAGGACTTCATACACAAGAATCACTTAAGGAACCAAATTGTAATTGGAGTATTTTCCAGTTGAGATGGGGAATACTGAGCCCCTGCATCTTACAGGAATCCCGTTTCCAATGATGATGCCCCTTTCCTGTCCTCTATCCGATTGCAAACCCTGGTACTACAGATCAGGAAAGGGTTAAAGGCTGCATTTGTCCTCCATGGGTTTTGTTTTCTCAAAGCTTTCCTCACTGCTATAAATATTTCAACTTGGCTTTTATGTAAATGTACCAGGGAAGGCAGGACAGAAAGATTTATTTGTAAGCTTTAGGGGAAAAAATGAGGAATCTGAAACTGAGTGTTTATTGAAAATAAATGGATATGGAATGCACAATAGAGGCCAAAGGAGGAATGAATATTTTGTCTTAAGTAACACAAAAACAAATCCCCTGTGGAAGCCAGGGAAGTTGCAGGGAACTATTTCAGCAAGCAAGGACTTGGTCCCCATGCATTCTAATACTATATAAAGGTCATATGGCATAGCTCAGGGGCATTTTCCAAGACTTCCGGAGATGATTTCTAGAATGATCACTAGACTGAGGGTCAAGAGACCTAGGGTATGACTTGGAATTGTGAACTTACCCTTTCTGGGTCTTAATTTGTATAGGAATAGCATGCAGAGAATCATCCCAGATAGCCATTTCCCAGGGTGTCTAATTAAAATAAAATTAAGTTAAGGGAATCTCTAAACTTGAAAACTTTTACTGATACCTATTTAGAGGGTATCTTCTTATCTCACTCTGGTTGGAAGTACAGGGTTCAATCAAGAGTTTAATTCCATTATTGATCCTCATGGGAGTTTTGACCTGCTCCCCTTCCGATTTGGATTTAATGGGCCCTTACTCCTAAGTACTCACCATATTGGTACACAATGGAGTACAGACACATATTTGGCTTAGCCCATTGCAACTGAGAACTCTTGAGCACAAGCAATCCATCCCATTCTGCCTCATCAGTACTAAAAATTACAGGTATGCATGACCATACCTGGCCAGGCCTTTTGAATCAATATCAGTCTTTTACAGATGTATTGACCCCTTCTGTTTAAACACTCTTGTAACAAAGAAACAGTTAAAGAAAATGAGTTGACATGGCCCTGCATCTGACAGAGTAAGTGGCAGTCTCTACCTGTAGGTTCCCCTCCCTTCTCCACTGAAAGGAGGGAGGTGTGCCTCTTCATCTGCTCTCTTTTGTGTTAGAGGGCAAGGTTCATACTACTAATCTTTAAGATTGTTACTCTATTGAATCTCTCGACTTTGAAAAATAGAGCTGGCCTTTTCCTCGGGAGAAAGAATTCTTTCAGCTGAAATTCAAATACCTGCTATTCCCTTACAAGGCTCCTCTAAGATCCTTTTATCAATTGAGGTTCCAAAGAAGTGGATTGCTATTTTTGTATGATAAATGGCATATGTACAAAACAAAATAATAGTTAACCATGATGAGGACAATATAAATGAACCGAGAACAAAGAGACTCTGACTCTAAACCTGACTCGTAACAAGAATTCATTATGTGACCTTGGGTAAGTCATTTCATTAGTCAATTAGTTAATCAATCCACAAGCATTTCTTAAGTACCAGATTTGTATTCAAGCATTGGGCTAAGTGTCAGTGACACACAGTCCAAAAGTAAAATAACCCTTGTCTCCCAGGAATTTACAATCCACTGGGTGAGGGAAATGATCTTATAACTAGGTCCCAATTAGTGTTAATAATGAATCATGAAATATGGTCTCATTATTTGAATTTTCACTATATATTGCCATTGGGCTAGAACCAATGACCCTATTTTACATAATTATAAATTTCTATAGTGCAAATTCATATATATGAGACCACTTCACAGGATTCATTATTGGCACCAATTGAAATAGACACATATGTGTGTATATATAAAAATATATACATTTATATACATATATACATGCATACACATTCACACACACACACACACACACACACAGAAAAAGCACATAAAAGAAATATAAGATCATTTAGTGATGGTAGCAGAGGGGGCACTAGACATCCAGTGGGAAGATTAGAAAGGTTTTATGTTTAAGCTGGACCTTGAACTGAGTCTTGAAAGAAACTAAGAATTCAAAGACCAGTGTGGGATAGTGGAAAAAGCAAAGGATTTGGAGAGGGAGACTATGGATGTCACTTATCTCCCCTGTAACCTGGGGCAAGTCATTTCATCTCTCTTAGCCTCAGTTTTTCCATTTATAAAAATGAAATTAGACTCGATATTCATTTCCGTTTCCAAATCTATGACCCTGGGTTGGAAGTGAGAAAAAAAATCCCATTCCTGGCATGGAAGACAGTTACATAAATGCAGAAAAAACACCAGGAAACGGAGTATCATTTATGAAGAAGAGTAAGAAGAATGACTTAGTTGTAAAAATAGAGTCAATGAAGAGGAGAGTTGGGCAATAAGCATGGAAAGGTAGGGAGAGCTGGGCTGAGAAGGATTTTAAAAGTCTAACAGAGGGGCAGCTAGGTGGCGCAGTGGATAGAGCACTGGCCTTGGAGTCGGGAGTACCTGAGTTCAAATCCAGCCTCAGACACTTAACACTTACTAGCTGTGTGACCCTGGGCAAGTCACTTAACCCCAATTGCCTCACTATTAAAAAAAAAAAAAAAGGAAATTTTCATGCACAGTTGCCATTTTCTAATAGACTCTCCTCTCCTTACTCATAGATAAGCTCAACCCTGGTTCCATGGGCCAAAGACCATGACCTTGGACATGTCTGATAGCCAGAGCTATATCCAGGGAGGGAGCTCAATGTTGGCAGAAAGCATGGCTCAGCTTTGCCATGTGCCTGAGTTCTTGCTCCCGTAAAGAAACACACAGGCACTATTACAGGAAGTCATTTGGCACTCAGCTAGACTTGAGTCATCTTTCTCATTCTCGTACAAGACCTTCTCCACCAGCCTTTTAATTAAAAAAAAAAAAAGCCTGGCATTCCATAAATAACATCGTCAGTGACTCAGAGAAAGAAAAGAAACAGCAAAAAAGAGAGAGAAGACTGAACCTTACCCTAACACAGTCTGCTTCCTTCAAATGCTTTCCCCATACATTGCTCAACACCACCCACAGAGGAGCAGGGTAACACGCATGAGAAAGGGCTTTATGTTGCTCAAATGCCTTGCCACTATGTGGGTGGGGGAAATTAGGAGAGATGTTCCATGTCACAGGAAACAATAGATGGTTTGCTTGTATCCTGAACAAATGTTATCCCACAACAAGGTTATTGTATTAGAAGGGCAAGGACAGGACAAATGTTTTCTGTCAACATCTCAGGGAACTTTGGCTACATCTGAGACTAAGCATTTATTGAAATTAAATGCATCTGGAATGCAAAATAGACACAGGGGAGATGGAAGTGGAGGATTAGGCAGAGGGGAGAAGGACACTTCTCACTGTAAAAAAATATTTATTTTTGAGTAACAAAAGTCCATGTTTTGAACACCAGTATTCTTGTGGTGATGCTAGATGGCTGCAGATCTATTGAACATCAAGATCTCAGGAAAATCCAAATTGCAGGTGACACAAAGAGCAATGGAAAGACCTCATGGGTGTCAACAGCCCATGGCATACTACTAATTATGACTTGCATCTAAGGAGCAACAAAAAAGACATCATCAATACATGGGAAGTAGCATAGCACAGGGGAAAGAACACTGGGTTTGGGAATCAAAGGACCTTGATCCAATTCCTATCTTGGCCACCTAAATGATTTTGGAAAGTTTTTTCCCTTCTCTATACCTCAGTTTACTTAGTTATTGATAGATTAGAGTGTTAGATACTAACAACAGCCCGAATTTCATTTTAGCCTCACAACAACCCTGGGTGGTAGGTGCTATTATCATCCTTATTTTACAAATGAGGAAACAAAAGCAGACAGAAGTTAAATGACTTCCCCAGGGACACACAGTTGGCAGGTATCTGAAGCTGGATTTGAATTCAGTTCTTCCTGACTCTGGGACCATTGATTTATGCAATGCATTACCATGTTGATTCTAGATGAACTCTAAGTTCCTTCTATTTTTGAAACTATGGACCTATTAAATCACCAGGTTGTGCAGTAAAATGAGGTGGGCTAGTCATAGCATGAGAATGAAAGGAAGTAATAGATGGAAACCTGAATTAAAAGTACTAGGGGAAGGGGCAGCTAGGTGGGACAGTGGATAGAGCACTGGCCCTGGATTCAGGAGGACCTGAGTTCAAATCTGGCCTCAGACACTTAATAATTACTAGCTTTGTTACCCTAGGCAAGTCACTTAACCCTAATTGCCTCACCAAAAAACAAAAAACAAACAAACAACAACAACAACAACAACAACAACAAGAAGTACTAAGGGAAATACCCTTGTACATTGAGGAATTCCTCTATGGAAATGGATGGACAAGAAGTGAATAGGAGGAGAAGGACAGGATGCGTTACACTTTACAACAATGGAAAGAATATCTACATGGATCCATTGAAGTGTCAGAGTATAATTATTCCCCATAGTTGACATAATCCAAGGGAAAGGAGTCTAGAATCCACCCTAAAATTGAAATTGCCATCCTATCCCCTTCCTTCCTTCCTTCCTTCCTTCCTTCCTTCCTTCCTTCCTTCCTTCCTTCCTTCCTTCCTTCCTTCCTTCCTTCCTTCCTTCCTTCCTTCCTTCCTTCCTTCCTTTCCTTTCCTTCTCCCCTACTCCATGGTATATCTATTTTGCATTCAGATACATTTATTTTCAATAAATACTTAGTTGCAGTAGCAGATAAGGTGCCATGATTTTGACAGGAAGCATTTGTCCTTGCAGCCAATTGGTCAACAAGCACAGTCCTCGGCCTTCTAATTCTAGAGTCTCTCTGCTGTGTGATTTGGACAAATCTTATCATTTTCCTGGGTCCCAGCCTTTTCTATATATGAAACAGTAAGATAAGTTTTTGTCTCATGACCCTCTAAGTGACATAATGAACCTTACAGAGCTAGAAGCTCTTCCCATAGAGTGAAAGAAGCGCCTTGTTAACTATTTCAGATCCCTTTCAATGATCCTGAGGTGTCCTAAATGATATTCAGACTCAGTCAACCAATAGCATTTAGGAAGCACTTACTATGTGCCAACTTTTGTGCTAAATACTAGGGATAAAAATATAAGAAAAAGACAGTCCTTGCACTAAAAGAACTCACATTCTAATGGGGGAGACAACAAGCAAATGTGTATAAAGAAGCTACA
Organism: Dromiciops gliroides; assembly: GCF_019393635.1. Taxonomy (NCBI): domain Eukaryota; kingdom Metazoa; phylum Chordata; class Mammalia; order Microbiotheria; family Microbiotheriidae; genus Dromiciops; species Dromiciops gliroides. The sequence goes on from NC_057864.1 coordinate 108,704,895, forward strand.
TGTGAGAAAAATAGGAAATAATGACCAGAGGGAAAAGGAACCAGAATGAGCACACCCATCTTCTTTAAGGAAAAAAAAAAGGCAAAGGCAACAAACCTTTGTTAAGCACTTACTAGGTGCCAGGCACTGTGCTAAGCCATGGGGATATACAAATATAAGCAAAAAGAGAGCTTTAGCACTCAAGAAACAGAGTCTAAAAGGGGAAGATGACCTACAAAAGGGGGCTGAAAAGTGCATGGGGGTGGGAGGTCAGATGAGAGAATCTGAGTGGGAGATATGGTATCAGCATCCAAGGTGGTAGGAACACATCCAGGATGGGGATGAACTTTGTCTAGCTTGAGCAGCTAATCCCAAATGCAAGTCCTAGCAGGAACTTACCAGTAGGAAAAGGAGGCCATCCTGGCCAAGGGATGTTGCAGGTAAAAATGCCATGGATGTTCCAGAATAAGGAGGCCCCAGCCCAAGCCAGTGAGCCTCCCCAAGCTTCCCAAGGAGGCTTTCCTTCTGATGAAGCATCATGGGGGGAAAGTCCATGAAGTCAGAAGCAGATTTGGGAGGGGATATTAGAAATGCCAGCACCCTTGTAGGAAGCTTTCGGATATCAGCCTCTGAATTGTCATCTTTTGATTATCTGCTGTTTTCTTCAATTTCTTCCTCATAACCATCTTCATCTACCTCAAGGTAAGAAAAAACAAAAACAAACTATTATTTCCTTAGGCTTTACGCACTGAGCCACTAAGACAAAGACAAGATTAGTGAGAGACAAGAGAGGTCTAGTATGCAATACCAAACAGGCCAGAGAGTAACAAGCATTGATGGATGCTTTATAATATGGCTTTTTAAGAAACCCTTATACTTAGGATATTAGAAAATTACACTTTATTTTTTCTTTTTTGTATGTTTGGCTTTTTTTTAGGGCAATGACAGTTAAGTGACTTGCCCATGGTCACACAGCTAGTAAGTATCAAGTGACTGAGGCCAGATTTGAACTCAGGTCCTCCTGAATCCAGGGCCAGTGCTCTATCCACTGCACCACCTAGCTGCCCCCAGAAAATTATACTTTCTATGGCATGAAGAGACATCCTTATCTCTCATTACTTATTCTCTAATTTGCATGTTTTAGAGGGAAGGCCCCAAACTTATGGTAGATTGTATGTAACACACAATATATACAAGCTTGTTTCATAGAGTGTGTTTGTGTGTGTATATATGTAAACCACCCCCACCTACACACATGGGAGAAGTGGGAGAGAGAGAGAGAGAGAGAGAGAGAGAGAGAGAGAGAGAGAGAGAGAGAGAAAGCTAGATGGTTCAGTGGATAGAGTATCAGGCCTGAAGTCAGAAAGACTCATATCCCTTAGTTCAAATCTGGCCTCAGACACTTACTAGCTGTGTGACCTTGGGTAAGCCACTTAACTCCTTTTGCCATAGTTTCTTCATTTGTAAAATGAGCTAGAGAAGGAAATGACAAACCACTACAGTATTTTTGCCAAGAAAATTCCAAATGAGGCCACAAAGAGTTGGACACAACAATAACTGAACAATAACAACCAAATATCTTTCCCAATTTTAGCAAGTTGCCAGTGACAAAGGTACTTTGTAAATGAATGAAATGGAATGGAATGATTTTTTTTTTCCTTCCCGTTTCATAGTTCTGGTCTTAGTAGTGAATCAGTTGAGGCTAGTAGATATGAAACTTCACTTTAATATATACCATTCCTTTGAACCATAAGTCAGACAAGCATTGCACTGAATGGTGAATGAAGAACAGTTTTGAGTGACCTGTTTTTCCACTTATCTGGTAGGTATTAGTCATTTTGGCCACCTTCTTATACCTCAACCTCAAATGAGACAATGGTTAAATTCAATTTAATAAGCATTTATTATTTGTTTTGGGGGTTTTTGTGGGTTTTTTTGTGAGGCAATTGGGGTTAAGTGACTTGCCCAGGGTCACACAGCTAGTTAAGTATTAAGTGTCTGAGGCCGGATTTGAACTCAAGTACTCCTGACTCCAGGGCCGGTGCTCTATCCACTGTGCCATCTAGCTGCCCTTATAAGCATTTATTATTAATCAGCATTTATTAAGTTATTTATGATGAAAAGTATCTTATTGACCTTTTTGGCCACAACAGCACCTTAGGTGACTGACTTCTCCATCTTTTCCCTGGGTTGTGTTGATCACTCAAATGCCATAATTAGAGGGTGAATTCTTTTACCCCAAATGTATAGCTCACACTGGCCTACATTGAAACTTACTTGTCATTTTTCTATTTACTCACAATCTTTCCCTATACTTACTATGTTCTAGACCCTATACTAAACCAAGCATACAAAGAAGGCAAATAAAACTGCTTTTGCTCTCATGAATCATATGTTATATTGGGAGAAACAACAGACAGGGTGAAATAGTTACTATGGAGGGACATTCTGGTCCAGAAGGTAATGGGGTAGCGATGATGGGGCCCTGGGGGAGCAGATGGATAACAGCCACTTAAGGACAATGGCAGAGTTGATTTGATCATGGTTCATGGTTCCAGGACTGGAGGAGAAGCAAGACTGTTATTGAGGAGCAAGACTGTTACTGAGGGTGGCTGAAAAGGAGGGAGTAAAGTGAAGCATGGCTGGAGTTTTCCTGAAATGAAATGATGTTCAGAGGGAAGCAATCCCCTAGAGACTAAGGATTCGGGGTAGAAGTTTTTCTAGGGCATGGCCTCTGTTGTAGGCTGTAAGAAAGGAGTAGTTCAAGTGGTATCTCCATTTTATGGATGAGGAAAGGGGGCAGCTAGGTGGTGCAGTGGATAAAGCACAGGCCTTGGATTCAGGAGGACCCGAGTTCAAATCCAGATTCAAACACCTGACATTTACTAGCTGTGTGACCCTGGGCAAGTCACTTAACCCTCATTGAACTACAAAAAAACAAAACAAAACCCTAAACTAAACAAAAACAAAACAAAACAAAAAGATGAGGAAAATGAGGCACAAAACTTAGCCTCCATTCATACAACTAAGATTATTATTGTTTGTCCTTTGTTCTCAAAGAGGACCAATGACTTCAGGTGAGTGATTTTCTGACTTGCATGTGAATTGGATTTAAGTAAGTCAGGCCTGTGCAGTCAACTGCCTCACTTCCTCCTTCAGAGCCATCTGAGTCCCACATCTAAGATCTGAAAGACAGACTTCTCACTCTTTTCACTAACTTGAACTATTACCTGTTGTTGACAATGTGATGTATGTACTGGGGGAACCTTGTAGATACAGTCTAGTGATATTCATTTCCACAGTAGGCAAGTCGTTGGAAACTAAAGGGATAGAATTACTGAACAATGAGATAATCAACTGGCATGGTGGTTTGTGCCTATAATCTCTGGTACAAGAAAGTCTGAAGCTGGGGGATCTCTTAAACACTGGAGTTCTGAGCTACAGTAGGCTAAATCATTCAGGTGTCTACATTAAGCCCAGCATCATTATTGGGCAGGGGAGCCACCAGTCGGCTTAAGGAATGGCAAATCAACCCAGATCACCTAATCAGTGGTGGGTTTAACCTATGAGTGGGCAATGGACTTCCAGGCTGAACAAGTTAGGAAGACCCAACCCCACCCCCCCACCCCGCCCCAAAAGGAAGTGACAAAATGCTTTAAAAGACTTTTAAAACATTAGAAGTTATCTTTACTTAAATTTAATTAATTTAGTCTAATTTTAATTAATATTAATACAACTTTAAAAAGATCTTTAGAAGATTAAAAGCTCCTTTTACTTAATTTTCATTAATTTAGTCTAATTTGAATTAATATAAATAAAACTTTTTTAAAAGATTAGAAGCTCTCTTTTTCTTAGTTTTAATTAATTGTCTAATTTCTAATTAGGTTTCCTGGGAAGTTGGCTTTGGGAGTGGGTATCTGGCATGATTTGAGACCCTGTCTCAACAAAAACAAAAAAAAAAAACCCCAAAACATTTTAAAATGAGTCAAGAAAACATCTTTATAGAAGAAATATTACATCTACAAAGTGAGATCATGTCTGACTACAGGTCCAACTCTTACTAAGTTTTGGGCAGAATACATTAACATTTGGACAATGTAGAATCAGTAAATGTCATTTAATTTCAAAAGCCTTTGACAAAATCTATATCCAAATCTATTCTTAAAATGAACCATCACAGTAGTAGAATTTTCTTTTGTTTTTCATGGAAAAAAATCTAGTTTAGCAATGGGGGGGGCGGGGAGAGGATGGTTTTGATATATGGAGGTCCAAATAGATGCTGGTGTCTATAATGACATTGTTTAAGATATTTTGTAAATGATATCCATCAATAAGCATTTTAAAATATCTACTATGTGCCCGAGATTGTGTCTCTAGCACTGGAGATACTAAGGCAAAAGTGAAACTGTTCCTGCCCTCAAAGAGCTTGAATTCTAAAGGAGCAGGCACTATTTTTATATATAGGTATACAAAGAACTACAAAGCAAATACATGGTAATCTTGGAGGGAGGGGATCACTGGCAATTGGGGAGGCCAGAAAAGCCTTCATGAGAGGGGGCTCTTCAGTGGGGTATTCTAAGAGGTAGAAATGAAGAAATAACTCCAAGCATGGGACCCTGAGTTTGCAAAGACATGGAGGGGGGAGATGGGCTGTCGGGCTGTCATATGGAAAGGAGATAGAGGCCAATGTGGCAAGCAAAAGAGGTTCCCAGCGAAAACTCCAGTCTTGCAGATAGTATTAAACTCCAAGAAGGGGGTGCCCTGATTGGGAAATACCCACTGTTAGCTGATTCTAAGATAGAGCATGAATAGATAGGAAAGGAACCGGTAAGTTTCAATGTGAGCTATACATTTTGCATGACATAATTCAACCAATAAGTGGAACCATGGGCTTTGAGCTGTCATTAAAATTCAGGGAAGGATCCAGGGGACCTCCATGAGGAACAGTCATGTAAGGTGTTGTTGTGGTTCATGAGGTCAACAAAATGCTAGACATCATTCAGAGGAGCATTACAAACACAACAGGAAATGTTTTTTCTGATCTTTTATGAAAATAATAGCTTCTGTTTGTGTAGTGCTTTTAAAATTGACAAAATGCTTTATATGATGTCATTTGAGTTTCACAACACCACTGTGGAGCATATACTGCAGGTATTACCATTCCCATTTTATGGGTGAAGAGGATAAATCCCTTGTCTATGGTTATACAGCTCATGAGTGTCAGAGATGGAATCTGAAGCTAGAACTTGTGGATTTCAAGTCTAACAATCCGTTCCCTATAGTACATCACAGGCAGAACTGGGACACTATATGAAAGCCTCATCCTGCTGGTTTAAGAAAAAAACATAATAGAAGCAAGGAAGGTCTTGAGACAAGTGACTAAATTACCTAGGAAGTAGGGAGAGGTGGTGGCTTCGTTTGAATAAAAGTGAGTAATAATTCATATTTCTAACATACCTCAAAAGTCAAAGTACCTGTCTTATGATGGGGCGGGGGAGGGACTGAATAATATTCCCATTTATCAAATGAGAAAACTGTGTTTTAGGAAGGTCAAAGGCCTTACCCATGACCTCATAGTTAGGGGTGTGAGAACCAAGATTCAAACACATTCTCTTGAATATAGGCCATATATCCTTCCCACCATATTATACTACTTTAAAAAGAGGAAGACTCCAACCTGGAAAAAAAGAGCTAAGAAGACATAGACTTGAAGCCTATTAAATCATGAAGGGAAAGGATGAAGACAACCTAGGCTTGCTTATCAAAACATAGAATATGGTCTAGAATTGGGGGGCACTTGAAGAGATAAATTTAGGACTAATAAAGGGAAGTGCTACTTTACACAGCTGGTAGCAAAGTTATGGGACTTTTTACCCTGTTAAGTGGTAGAGATTAAATATGTATATAGGTTCAAAACAGATTTAGATTATTTCATGAATAATATATTCATAATGGATCTATCAAGGGAAAATGGGATGTTTCAGAGGATGTACTTAACTTTCTGAAGTTGATGTCAGAGAGGCTAGCTAGCCATGCCATTCTATCAATCTTGGTGCCATCATCTGAGACACATATTAGGCCAGATAGACTAGATATCTAATTCAGACAAGCAAATTTAAAAAACAATTCTGTCTGCTATCTCAATCAGGTCTGCATTTTTCCTTTTCTGTGACCCATGAGACACCCCATTAAAAGAGCAGCAGCTTGAGTCTAGGAGTCTCCTCTCTGTCATTATATAAACCACAGGGGTCAAATGAAAGAAAGGACATTTTATACACACACACACACACACACACACACACACACACACATATGGAGAGAGAGAGAGAGAGAGAGAGAGAGAGAGAGAGAGAGAGAGAGAGAGAATCTATGTGGTATATATGTGTGTATTGGAAATCAGAACATCAGCCAAGAGTGGATAGATAATATATTTTTCTTGTGTATCTTGACACTATAGATGATCACTGTTTAATCTGACCACATGATCTACAAGATCTCAAATTAATATGGTGCAATCTTCCAAATTCATGTCAATAAAGTCAAGACAACAAACATTTATTAAGCAATTACTATGTGTCAGGCACTGTGTTAAGTACTAGGGATACAAAGAAGGGCAAAAGACAATCCCTTTTCTCCAGGAATTCATAGTCTAATAAGGGAGACAATGTGAAAATATCAATATACAAAGATTATCTATACAGGATAAATTGGAGATAATCTCAGAGGGAAGACACTAATCAGTGGTCAGCTTCCCAATTCATTGAATAGAGATCAGGAAAATCAATTTATCAGTATGCATTAATAAAATGCTTACTATTTTCCAGACATTGAGCTAAGTAAACATTGGATTTACAAAGCAAAATAATAATAAACCTAGAAAAGCCCTTCTTCAGAAAGCGGCATTTGAGCTGAGTCTTGACAAAGCCAGGAATTCTAAGTAGAGGTGAAGAGGGACAGAATGTTGAACATGGGGCCCAGCCAATGAGAGGCCATGAAGATGGGAGATGGAACACCATGTGTGAGGAATGGCACTAATCCATGTGACAGGGGTTGAAATCATGACAATGGTGGCCATGTGAGGGGAAAGAAGAAAATATATATGAGAGGGATAGTAGAGAAGAAATGGCAAGAGTTGACAACTGACTGGCAATGTGGGATGAGTGAAAGTGAAGAGCAGAGAATGACACCAAGGTTGGGAACCTGGGTGACTGGAAATATCTTTCAAGGTATCCTGCTGGAAGGTCTCCCTGCCTTCAGTCTCACCACTCCCATTCATACTCCATTCAGCCACCAAAGTGATTGTCCTAAAGCAGAGGTCTAAACATTTCATCCCCTACTCAATAAATTACAGTGGCTACCTATTACATCCAGGATCCAATACAAAATACTGTTTTGGGCATTTAAGTCCTTCATAAATTAGTCCCCTCCCACCTGTCCAGTCTTCTTATACCTTATTCCCCAACACTCTTTGAACTCCTTGAACCAGTGACAACAATCTCCTAGCTGTTTCATGAACAAGGCCCTCCATCACATTACTCTGGGCATTTTCTCTGGCTGTCCACCATGCCTGGAATTCTCTTCATTTTTACCCCCACTTGCTGTCTTCCATGGATTCAAGTTCCATCTAAAATCCCATCTTTTACAGGAATCCTTCCTCAACTCTTTTTAATTTTAGTTCCTTTCCTCTCTTATTTACTTCTTATTTCTTCTGTCTATAGTTGATTTGTACATACCTGTTGGCTTGTTGTCTTCCCTATTAGTAATATCCTTGAGAGCAGTGGACTATCTTTTGACTCTTTTTGTATCTCCAGTGCTGAGCACAGTGTGTAGGACATGATAAGTGCATAATAAATGTTTATTAACAGACTGACTAGTGCCCTCAACACTTTTAGGGAAATTTAGAAGGGAAGTGAGTTTTAGGGATAAAGATAATTAGTTCTGGTTTGGACATGGTGACTTTAAGATGTCTACAAGACATCAGGTTTGAGATATCCAAGAGAGATTGAAGATGTGAGACAAGAGCTCAAGAGAAAGGTTCAGGCTAGATAACTGAAATCTGGGAATTGTCTTCTGAGAAAATATAATTGAACCCATCAAAGTTAATATAATCAAGAATTGAAAGAATAGAGGGGAAAAAAGAAGAAAGCCCAGGACAAGCTTTGGAAACACCAGCAATTTGTTACCATGACATACATAAAAAGCCAGCAAAAACTGAAAAGTCAGAGAGATAAGAGGGAACCAAAAGAGAGTCGTGTCACAAAATCCAAAATAGGAGGGAGTATCCAGGAGCAGAATGTGTTCAATAGTGCCAAATTCTGCAGTGGGATCAAGAAGTATGAGGACTGAGAAAATCCATTTGATTTGACAATTAAGAGACAGGACCATTTCTTTAGGTTATATATGTACAATCATGTTAAATCTATTTCCACATTATTTATGTTGTGAAAGAAGAATCAGAACAAAAGGGAAAAAATACAAGAAGTAACAAACAGAAAAAGACAACAATAAAAGTGAAAATAGTATGCTTCAATCTGCATTCAGACTCCTTAGTTCTTTTTCTAGATATGGAGAAAATTTTCCATCATGAGTCCTTTGGAATTGTCTTGGATCATTGTATTGCCAAGAAGAGCTAAATCTACCACAGTTGATCATCACATAATGTTGTTGTTATTATGTACAATGTTTTCCTGGTTCTGTTCACGTCACTCAGCATTAGTTCATGTAAGTCTTTCATCTGCCTGCTCATCATTTCTTATAGAATTCTTATAGAATTTCTTATAGTATTCCATTACATTCATTTACCATGGCTTGTTTAGCCATTCATTCCCCAATAAATGGGCACCCCCTCAATTTCCAATTATTTGCCTCCACAAAAAGAGTTTCTATAAATATTTTTGTATGTGTGGGTCCCTTTCATCTTTTTATGATCTCTTTGGGATACAGATCTAGTAGTGGTATTGCTGGGTCAAAGGTGTGCAGTTTTATAGCCCTTCATGCATATGACAGAACAATTCTTTATGCTGGATTCTGATTATTAGAAGTACCTAATAGTAGTCTTCTCTAGGGTGGGATGGGGAGGGAAGGATAAAAAAAGTGTACAGCAGAGAATAAACAATAATTAGAAGGGAGCACAAAAAATCAGGGCAGGTTTGAAATTGATGTGTATTATTTAGTACATAGTTGTTTTTTAAAGTAAATAGTGTAAGGGGCAGCTAGGTGGCGCAGTGGATAAAGCACTGGCCCTGGATTCAGGAGGACCTGAGTTCAAAGCCAGCCTCAGACACTTGACACTTACTAGCTGTGTGACCCTGGGCAAGTCACTTAACCCCCATTGCCCTGCAAAAAAAATAAACTAACAAAAAATAAAGTAAACAGTGTATAATGGGAATTAATGATTTTATATTAAATCCTCTTTTTATTTATGTATTTGGAAATGTTCTTTGACTTTTTATATGAAAGTTCAAAATGAATATATATTTTTAAAGTCCACAGTCTCAGAACTTTTTTTTTTTAAAGTTTATAAAAGCTTTGGGACAACTAGGTGGCATAGTAGATAGAGTAGAGGCCCTAAAATTTGGAGGACCTGAGTTCAAATCTCACCTTAGACATTTACTAGTTGTATGACCACCCTGGGCAAGTCACTTAAGCCCGATTGCCTTAAACATCCAGGGCCATCTCCAGTCATCATGATATATGTTTTGCTACTGGATCCAGATGGCTCTGAAGGAGAAAGTGAAGTTGGTGACTTTGCACAGTCCTGCCTCACTTAAATCCAATTCACAGCAAGTCATGATATCCACCCCCCGCCCCATGTCATGGTCCTCTTCAAAATCAAAGGACAAACACCAAAAGCTTTAGAACTTTGAAATTAAATGAATTCAGGCATATAAGATGGAGTATACTAGTCCAAAGGTCTAGTCATGTTGATGCCTGTAGGAATATGGATCACCCCACACATCCATAGAATCACAGATTTTGAGAGATGGACACAGAACTGGGGGTCATCTAGTTCATCTATCTCTTGACCAAAACTCCCTCCTGCAATATCCTCAATAAGTATCATGCAGCCTCTGCCTGATGAATGTAAATGAGAGGTACCCCCATTAACTCCTTAGGTAACTCATTCCACTTTTGAACTGTTCTTGTTAAGGAGATTTTATTTTCATTAACCCTAAGTTTTCCTCCCTCCAAATTTCAAGCACTGCTTTCTTCAGTCTTTCAAAGGTCACTGACAGTCACTCAGCAATCATATCCACCAGTTCATTCAGTTCCTTAGATTGTCATTTGACTGGATCTGATAACTTGAACTCATTGATAGCAGGTAGATGACATCTTACCCCCTCATCATTGATCTTAAAATTCCAGTTAATATTAATATAATAATATCCAACTGATATTATATTTTTGTTTTAATTTGCCAAGTACAACAATCATTCTCCAGAAGAGGGAAAAAAAAGAGTTAAATAGTTCACCCTTCTTACTCTCATGTTTTATCATCATCCCATACCCTCCAAGCAGCAGATTTAGGCACTTCCTCTTGTCTCCTCTTTTCATTTAGAGGCAGCTAGGTTTTTCAGTGAATAAGAGTGCTGGGCCAGTAGTAAAGAAGACCTGATTTCAAATCAAACCTTAGATACTTACTTGCTGTGTGGGCATATCACTTCTCTCTGTCTCAGTTTCCACAAGGATAATAATATTACCTACTTCTCCAGGGTTCTTGTAAAATGAAATATGTATAAGAGCTTAGTACCTAGCACAGAATTAGTGCTTAACAAATGCTTGTTTGTTTGTTTGTTTTTATTTCCACCACCATATCTTGGTGCTGCAGATCTTTGAGCTTAGGAAGACACAAAGATTCAGACATCATTAAGGTCAAACATTGTTTGGAGAGACATCTAGTCCTATGGAAAAGTTGATGTGATTTAGGAAGGCCTAAGACCCAGGACAGTATACTTAATATCTTTCCACACAATCAATCAATCAATCAACAAACAATCATTTATTAACAACATTGAGTTAAGTGTTTACCATGTGCTAGATACTGTGCTGTGCTCTGGGAATAAAAAGGTCAAATAGAAAATAATCTCTTCTCTCAGGGAGCTTCCTTTCTATTGGAGCAAAGAAACTGTGTGTATGTGTATGGATATGTACATTTACATATTTATTTATTTATTCATTTACTTATTTGTTTGTTTATTTATTGATGTGTTATATATTAAATATATATCAAATGAATACATATGAACTATTCCAATCATTGTTCATGACACATTTCTAAGTACTTGAACAAAGGACCTACCTGGAGTATAGATTGCTGGCAATGGCTGCTTCTGTCAGATAATTGCCCCTTTAGAATACCACAGGGCAGCCCTGCAATGACTGTCATTTTTTTTAAAGTCAATTTTTACCAGCAGCAGGATCTTAATGGGCCTATAAAATAATGTCATTTTTTAAAAAGTGAAAGTGATACTAATTTCCTTTTATTTTTTATTGATGGACTGGGATGCTATCCACACTACCATAGGGCATCCTTTCATTAAGTACCAAAAGTTCACAGCTATCCATACTGAACAAAGAGGCAGTTGAAAGTCACATTGGATGGGCACTGGTTTGTCCACACATACATACTTAGAGCTTCAGTTCAATTAAATTGCTTTTGCAGCAGTCGAAGAGATCAATAACTCTTAGACTCTTTAAGGGACAAATAATATACAACATGGACATTTTAAGCTCTTTGGAAAATATATTCATGAGGTCGTCCAGTTTCCCCTGGTACCCAACTTTGCTTGTGACATTTATTAATGTTTTTGCAGCAAACAAGGAGGAGGTGGAGTTCTCTAAAGGCTCTCTTCTCTTTTCTTCCAGAAAATATTGATTTTTTTTTTAATACAAGAATCGGGTTGGAGGAAGGGGGAAAAAAAGAAATGCTCAAAGCAGAGAAAAAATCTCAGAAAAGAATAACTAAGCTCTAAGCTGGCTTGACAAAGTAATTCTATCTAAATAGCTTTGTGCCACTTGATAGAGACAATTTCTCCTGATTTTCTCTGAACAATTCCATCGTCTTTCAAGGGAAGAATGCTTTGAGAATATTATGTTCCAAATTGTAATGTAGTACTTTCTACTGAGCATTCCTATGAGTTAGAGGAGTCTGCATGACATTAACTGTGGCTTTTGGAAAGCAACTTTAAATTCCAATTAATTAGGATTAATTAATTAGACATTTAATTTAAAATAAAATTCAATACATTGAGATGCCAGACCAAAGAAAGAGTAACTACTTATTGGTTAATTCCTGAAAAAAGAGGCCACATATAGTTAGAAAGGGCAATCTGACTCAACCAACCCTTCAAGTATTGGTTTATATATTATAGCCAGAGAAAAGCAAGGTAGCTAGGTAGCAGGATGAATTGAATGCTGGTCCTTGCATTAGGAAGACCAGTTCAAATCCTGCCTATTATTTGTGTCCTAGGACAAGTCATTTATTCTCTCTATCTCCTAATTCTGAAACTCTCTCCTCCCAGATACCTTCTTGTCCTCATTTCTAAGTTTATTTATTCACACATTCATTCTTGGATATCTACCATACTATGTATGGGTTGGGAGACAAAAAAGAAATAACACCTGCCCTCATCTGCTAACAAAAAACAACCGGGTGGGTGGGGCGAACTCAACGCTTTTAGCTCTAAATCTATCATCCTATAAGTCAGAATAGAATTAAGTAATGGAGTCCTGCCTCCTCCAAAAAAAATTTGTAACCAATTTTCTCTGCTTAAACTTGTTCTTCTGTTGTGGCATGAGTTGTTGTTGACGTTGATGTTGTTGGCTTTATTATTTTTTAAATGAGACTCTGGATCTAGAGGAGCCTGACTAGCTCTGGCTCCTGTTAAGTGTGTGTGTGTGTGTGTGTGTGTGTGTGTGTGTACTCTGAGCCAGGTGAGATAGAAACCTGAAGGAAATAGATGCAATATATATAGGGTTATGGGACATATGAAAAAAACCATAAGGAAATTCAAGGGCTAAGTGAAATGTTCACAATTTAATGATTTTAGGAAGCTTTAGGAAGCTTTCCTAAAGCTGATAGAATTGGACTATATTGACTCTATCACCTTTGGATCCATAATCCTTTATTTTTTTTTAATCCTGGTCCTCAGTTGTTCGGTCTTGGAGACATAGAAGATCCCCAGCAGCATTTGCTTCTTATAGGCCATATTACTTAGCCCTGTATTACAGCATTTACCAAGGAAAACAATATTTTGGACCAGTATAATGTCTAAATTCTCCACCCTCTACAATCTCAGAACAGGAGCTCTCTTGGCCCTTGGCAACCTCTGGGTAGGGACGACAAGCTATCTTATAATTTAAAACTCTTTAAACCAATTTTCATTCTTTTTTAAGGGTGGAGGATATCTCCTGTTTGTCTTTCCATCCCCAGAAACCAACCCCATGCCTGGGTACATAACAAAGCAGATAACCAACAAATGCTTATTGGATGAACGAACAAAGGAATGACTGGGAAAATGAAGGAAGCCAGAAATGCCAGAGCTTTAAGATTAGGAGATAGAGAGAAGAAAAGGAATGAGTCAGCTTTTTAAAGTTTATAGTTGTTAAGAAGTAAAACCCTTTGGCAGTAATTTTTTACCAGCCAATAAAAAAATGTCTCTAAATGGTACTTGACACCTAACAGTCACAATCTTAATGACAAACCAGTCCCACTCTCTTTAGATGAGTAGCCCTGACTCACCATTATTTCTGGAGGAGTGATTTCCTTATCTACCAACAGATATCAAATTCTAGCTAAATTGCATCAGTGTTCTGCAGCAAATTCTGATTCTTCTGAGTGTACTAAGCATCCCTGAAGTGACTAGGGTGAGAAGAGCAATTCATGGAGGAGAAAACTTTTTTTGGTTTTAAATCTTCACCCTCATGGGCCAAATTCGAACTAAAAGGTGTATGTACTGTCCCTTATAGCTAGCGATGTATCAGCTAAGATAGAGAAGTAGGAGAAAGCAGTATAGCTCAAATTTCATTATAACTACCCTGATAAGGATCTAAGAAGCTCTCTTGATCAAGTAGTGATCGGGAAACCTTTGGAAAAACAACAGTGGGTCATTTTTCCAGCAAGAGCTACAGAATAGGGATATCCTGGCAGTGTGGGCTCTCTGACTCCAGAGAAAGAATAAGCCAAGATTACTGGCTCTGAGCCCTAGACCTTGATCAGGGGTAGGCCAGCAGCATACTGTCATTCTAACCTCAGACAAGGATTTTGGACTCAGTCCCCTGGCTAAGAGCAATGGTAGGCTAGCATTCTTGTTACTTTGCTCTGTCTCAAATCAGAGGTAGGCTAGGAGCTATATTATTCTCAACCTGCAGAGTCTTCTCCCTAGCTGACAGACCCTGAGGCAAGCAAGTATCTACCGGGGATCCACCCAGGGGCAAGTCTGCAGTTGTGTCGCCTAGACCCAAACTGGGGTCTAGAACTTGGAAAGGAGGTTCTAGGAGAGGAGCAAGCAGACCATGTCCTACATCAAATCACATAGGGCCCACTGAACCTTCCTGGTCTGAGATGTCCCCATGATCTTTGGATAGCACTGTAATCAATAAAGTGGCAGAACCACAAATTATATAGATCATATAAGGCCAAGACATTCCTTCTAAAAATACACAGAACTTGGCCCTAACAAAAAGTACCAATCCAGAAAGTAAAACTGGGAGAATGAGTAAAGAAACAAAGTATCCTGTGATAAAGAACTGTTATGGTTCCAAGGATGTCCAAGAAACAAACACAGAAGATGAGAATAACTCCAACATTTTTTCCCCTCCTTTCTTGATTGAAATGCCCATTCTACTGATGATTCATCCTAAAACTTTCCTCAGGGTCCATGGTCTCTTCAACCTAGAAATACCTACTATCCCCATGTATTTCTCGATCAGATATTTCTCCACAAGACTCAACACACTTCTCCCATTGGTGAATTACTCTCGAAATCCCCATTTTGTGCAGTGGGGCAGTGTGGGCTGCTCTCCTTTCCTTTAAGACCCTATTCCTGACTTTCTTTGGACTTCAAGAACATGACCCCTTTATTTATGTCTCATCCTGAAGCTTCTCTCAGCACCTGAGGTGTCCTCACTCTGAAACATCTTATGATCCCTGTGGCCCACTTCCCCTGATATATCCCTCTACAAATCACACCAAGTTAGCTTGCCTCCTGTTCTTGAAATTCTCTGGACTTCAAAACAGTAATTTTATTCTCCCCATACCTCCCCCACTCCACTTTTCAGATCATTTATATGTATAGTTTGCCCCCATTGGAATGTAAGTTCCTAGAGGGCAGGGATTATTTTGGTTTTTGCTTGTATTTGTATTCTCAGTGCATGCTTGCAACATAGTAAGTTATTAATAAATGTGTATTTCCTTTGTACCTTCAAAATACATATAAGCAAATGTTCAAAGAAAAATGATGCTTGTTCATAAGGTAAATTAGAATTACTAGGAGAAACATAGCAAGAGTTTTCAATAGTTAAAATTATATTACAAATAAAATAAGAGCACTAAAGGAAAGGATTCAAAAGAAATGAAAGCTTTGGAGGAAAAACTTGGAAGGAGAATTAACTACTTAGCATGAGAGATATAAAACCTTACCCAAGCAACAAACTCCTTAAAAATGAGAATTGACCAAAAAGAAGTTACTATCTCTATAAGACAACAATAAATATTAAAAAGAAAGTCAAAAGATTAAAGAAATAAAATAAAATATGTCATCCCTATTGAAATATTGACCTGAAAAAACCATCAAGGAGAGTTAATTTAATAATCATTAGACTTCTTAATAGCCTTGACCAAAAAAAAAAAAAGAAAGAAAAGGAACCTGGACATCATATTTCAAGAAATCATGAAAAGATAAGTGTCTGGACCTATTATAATTAAAGGGAAAAGTAAAAATTAAAAGAATTCATCAACTACCTCCTGAAAGAAACCCCAAAATGAAAAACTGAATGAACATCATAGCCAAAATCCAGAGTTTTCAGATCAAAGGGGAAAAATATTATGACTATCCAGAAAGGAAGAGTTCAAGTACTGAGTAATTGCAATTAGGATCACATAAGATTTATTAGCTAGCACAATAAAAAGAGCAGAGAATATGGAATACAACACTCCAAAAGGCAAAAGATATAGGTTTAGAACTAAGAATAACCTATGCAACAAAACTCAACATAATTATACTCATCTCCAGAATCACTAAAAAATATGCATTCATACGTATTCAATATGTGTGTATACACATACATACACACATATGTATGTCTTCCGATGTATGAATTCAATGGACTGACCTTCATTGCTTCCAGATGAATAAGAGCTCCAAAAGATAACTGTTTTCCATGATACCAATTCTTATTTCCTATTGCCAGCCATGTAAATTATTTCAACTTTTTTGAAGCTGTTTAAGGAGATAATGCAAGGGAGAAAGAAGTGTCTTCATCGAAGTCTATCTTGCTGAAATAGAGGCTTTCATTTCCTGAAGAAAAAACATAAAAAGTTTGAGTGTTTTTATGGTGGTTGTTTAAAAATCAAAATAAAAGTGGTGAATTAGCCTTCCCTTCCTTCCAAGATAAAAATTTAAAAAGGTTCCAAAGAATTGAAGAATATGATAACAACCATTAAGTTCACACCTTTGCTTCCAAATAAGAATGATTTCAAAGTATTTGGATATATAAACCATTATTCCCTTCAAAATTTTTTTTTAAAAAAACATGATTAGGAAATTCTTTATCCTCTATTCATCCTCATATCTCTAACTTCCCTCTGACAGAAGTACTATTTCTCTATCACCAACACCACTCCTCCAAGCCAACCAAAGAAACGAACAACTCAAGGTCTTGGAATCAAATATCTCAGGCATGCAATCTATTCCTTAATCATTTTCTGCCCCATAGAGCAGAACAGATTGGACTGACTACCAGATTAGTTAAAAAGCATTCATATACGAACAAGTATGGGCAGGAATTGGGAGTACGTTGAAATGACTAACCTAGGATGTCGGTACTGTAGAGGAGTAAATCTGGGGTGTCCCAGGAACACTAGCCCTAATATCCATGCAAAAAGGAAGTTGAAAATGTACAGGACTTGTTTTATTACAATGCAATGGAACAGAGCCTTCTATTTTCTAAGTAAAGAAGATCTGCAAACTCAGAGAGGAATTGAGCCAAAGATCTCCTGGAGGGGAAGTCTTATATGGCTAAACTTCATCTTAGAACTGAGGCTTCAGGAAATAAACCTTGCTATGTGAAGAAGGCCTCTAGGGCACTAGAGGGGATTAAGACAGACTCAAGTTATTACAGAGATCAAATAAAGGAAATAGTCCTCACTCTTAAGGCTTAAGATCAAATGTTACCTTGTTCTATCTTCTCCTGGGCTACTCTAAGGACACACTATTTCAGGTCACATGAGGGGCTGAAGGACAGTAGCAGGGGACAGAAAAGCTTCTACAAAGGACTATTTTGTCAGTGGTCCAATTTCCATTCTTTTTTTTCCCCCTCAAGTAAGTATTCTCAGAATTTCCCTCCTCCCCTGCAAGTAATACTTGCCTTAAAAAAGAAAAACAAAAATCTCAAAAGAGAAACAAAAATGAAAATGCCTTCTGTTCACCACTTGTTGAAGTTATCTGGAAGTGGGAAATAGCTCTTTTGCTTAGGAAATTTCAATTTTTAATGCAATAAATATTTTACACACAAAATACCTCGGTTTTCACCTACCCTGGTAAGCACCCAAACAAAGGAGACTAATACCTGACCTAAAATAGTTTGCAATCTACCTGAAAAGACTATCTGTACATGCTTGAGAAATTAAACAAGGCAATTTCATAGGAAAATCATGAAGCAGTATATCTGTACCACTCATGTGATGCCTAATTCTATGATTGTTAGAGGAATTCAAAGGAAGAAAAATTGCTGTGGATTGATGTGGTCACGGACAATATCAATAAATGAAAATGCTTTTATTAAATGTTTAGTTGGTAGCAGGAATATCATGGAATGCTTGTTGGATGGGCTGGTTTGGAAGAGATGGAGCATGGATTGGATCTTGGAAAATCAGTAGTATTTGAATAAATACATAAGAAGAAGGGAATGGAGTGCTAGAGGTGGAGCCTGAGGACCTGGGTTTGAATCCCACCTCTGCCATATATTCCCTTTATGAGAGGGCTCACAACCTCTATGGTTCTCCTTTGTCCTTATCAGTAAAATGAAAGAATTGGAGTAAATGATCTCTAAGGTTCTTTCCTATGCTAAGTCTATGCTAGGATGATAGGACCTTTGTAAGCATTTCAGTGGAAGGCAATAGCAGAAACAAATAAATAGAAGGTGGGATGGCTCATGGTGTGTTCTGGGGCCTGTGTGGAGACCACTTTAGCTGGGTCAGATGTTTGGGACACAGTCTGAGATAAGTTTGCAGGAAGTAGTTGGGGGCATACTGTAGGAGGGTATCCTTCCTCAGGAGTCACCCCCAAGAGGCCCCAGTGCTGCCTGCTGATTGCCTTCTCATGGAGTGTTCCATTATTTTATTAGGTCTCCATATAAATTATTTATCTGAGAGAATGCTGACGCTGATCCACTCTGAGAAGTAATGTCTTCTATGGGAAACGGGAAATGCTGCTGGAGGGACTTGGGCCCCAAGCGGCTGCCAAAACATTGAAAATCAATTTTAATTCTTTTTTGTGAAGGTCTTTGAGAGCAAGGGTTTCTCAGATGAAGGCTGCTCTTTATAGTGGGTCTCTATCAAATCTATAAATTAGATTTCTGGGGGCAACTTTAGGGGAGGTGTCTTGGCGCACCACTGATGGTGTTGTTTGTTTATAAAGAGGATCTTAATAGCTTGGCTGGGGTCAGAACATTGAAAGGTCGCATCATTTTATCTCCAGTGTTCCTGGGGAGGTGGGGGGGGAGGGGAGGGAGTCACCTTGCAACTACATTCAGACAACAATTTGTTAGTGTATTTACCTTCTCCTTGTCATTTCAACTGAACTTAATCGTCAGAAGGACTATCACTCTCAAGACTGTCAGCTCCAAAAGGTTTATAAAAGCCTTTCAGGATTGCTCTGTTTCCTTTACCCAGAAACACACACTTTTTATGTGCTCCATGCCTGGTCCTTTGCCCCTGAAAAAAAAAGCACGGCTGTTCCTGCCATTAGTGAGGGTTTGGGAATAAATACAGGTATATCCTGCTTTAAGAAAACCTGACATAGGAAAATCAAAACTTACAAAGTAGACAGTGATCACCACCAAATTATGAGCATTGTACTGTGGTGGTGAGGTGTTATGGATAGAACACTAGTCTCAAAGTTAGCAACACCTGGGCTTAAGTCCCACCTCTGAAACATACTGACCATGTAACTCTAGGCAAGTCACTTAACTTTGCATTGTCTTAGGCAGCTTTCTCAACAGGAATTCCTTCACACAAATTCAATCAAATGTCCATTCCAGGGAAACAAACAAACAAACAAAACACCACCCCATTTAAATGCATTTTAAGGCTTCCAGAGCACTTCCCTCACAAAAAACCATCAGTGGCAACTAGTGTAAGCATTATTACCCCCATTTTATAGATGCATAGAATAGTGGTGATTTTCATATTATAAAAGTTTTTCCCTTTTAAAAAGGACTCTTTTCATTTGAAAGCCCTTT
Source organism: Dromiciops gliroides (assembly GCF_019393635.1). Classification (NCBI taxonomy): domain Eukaryota; kingdom Metazoa; phylum Chordata; class Mammalia; order Microbiotheria; family Microbiotheriidae; genus Dromiciops; species Dromiciops gliroides. The sequence goes on from NC_057864.1 coordinate 108,724,554, forward strand.
TGCCAATATATGCAACGGCTACAACAATGTAAATGGAAACAAGAATGAAGCAATTGGAAATGCATGTTGCAAAATAACAAAGAATAAGACATTTTCCCTGAATTCTTTGCAGAAATTAGGGGAAGGGTTTCATGACTGTGAGCATTTTATATATTGTTGGATCTTTTTTATGTATGGATAAATTTTATTGTTTTCCTTTTTCCTCATCTCCTTCTCTCTCTCTCTCTCCATATACATATACATATATGTGTATATATGTATATATGTGTAGATATACATATATATACACATGCACACATATATATGATAAAGGCTAGATCTGGGAGAGGGGAGGAGAGAAATACAGGAAGAAATCTAAGCAATTTAAAAACAAATGATGGTGTTAAAATTGATTTAAAAATGACAAAAAAAGTGTTAGTTTTCAAAAATTCAACAGACATTTAAAGCTTGAAATAACTTCTTCTGCAGAGGCCTTGAAATAATCGCTCCTAATTTTTCCAATTGTTTGCTACCACCCGCGATTGAAATCACTTTGAACTTATTATTTTGTACACAACTCTCTCTTTTCTGTGTGTTTAGGACATGGTTCTCTCTTGGTTCTTCTCCGCCTACCTGTCTTCTGTTCAGTCTTCTTTACTGGATCCTCGTCTACAAGATGCCCACAAAAAATGTGAGTGTCCTCCAAGGCTCTCTTTTTTAGCCTTATGCTCTCTTACACGGTGATCCTATTAGCTCCCATAGAATCAATGTTGTCTGTGCAGATAATTTATCATGGCATTGTGGGTAGGACTCGGTGTCAGAAAAACCTGGGTTTAGATCCTTCCTCGGTTATTTATTAGCAGTGTGATGCTAGGCAAGCCACTTAAACTCCCTTTGCCTTTGTTTCCTCATCTGTAAAATTAGAGGTTTGGAGAAGATAGTCTTTCAGGTCCCTTTCATCTTTAAATCTGTGAATTTATGATTCTCAGATATATGAATTCAGCCCTCCTGTCTCTGTTGAATTCTTCTCCTTAATCAACAATTGCAAATGGGATGTTTCAAATTGAATATGCCATGGATATTCCAAATTCAACATATCTAAAACAAAACTTTCTTTTCCCTCTCAAAGCCCTCTTCTGAATTTTCCTACATTCTTTCTACTTAACCCACAATTGCAACCTTGGTGTCATCCTTTACTCTTTTCCAAGAAATTAAAATCACTTGCCAAATCCTGACAATTTTCTTTGTCCACAATAACTCTCCTACGTGTTACTTCTCTCCCTCTCACATGGTAGACTCCCAATTTGTTTCCCTCTCTCAAGCTTCCTCCTACTCCAAATCGTCTTCCAGTTACCACAATGATTCTCCTAATGCATAGATCTGACGATGAACTCCTCCTACTCAACAACCCTTAATGGCTCCCTATTACCTTAGGGATTCTTCTGCCTGGGTTTTGAGGCTCTTCATAATCTGGGTCCTTCATATCTTTCCAGTCTTCTTATTCTTTACTCTCCTCTTTTTGAACACTCCTCTGACCTGAGACCAATTAATATTTTTTCTTGGAAGTTTTGGATGTAGGAGCTTTGACTTTGTTATCTTCTACTGAGGGTGTATTTTGATCATACTTGTCACCAAAGAAACTCTCTAGGGCCCACATTTTTTTTTCTGTCTGCTCATTTTCCCAGTCTATTTCTTGACTTTTAACTACTTCTTAAAGTGGGGCACTGCTTCCAGGACATACCATCCCAGGCTTCAGTGGATCCAAGGTGGTACGATTCAAGAAGAGGCTTGTTCCCCACTCCCCCTGGCCTGTGCTCTGGTCTACAAGCAACCGCAGGCCTGCTTGCCCTTTAACTTGGAAAGAACAGAATTCCATTTCACTGTGCCTGGAAGTTCAGGCACAACCTTGCTCCTCCCCCATCTGGGCTACCACCAGACTGCTTCCTGGGGCTGAGCTTGGGCAAAACAACAGAGTCTCACCTCAGTGGCAGCAGAGACCCCTGTAATCTCCCCCTGGTAAATTGCTTGACCCACTCACTGGTCCATGAGCTGAATTCCAGAAGAGTTGCCACTGCAGCTGATTCAAATGCCCTGGGGCCTGGGGTGGTCTGCGGGTGGCCTGCCTGGGGCTGGATCTGTGCTGACGCAGCTGTCCATACTCCACTCTCACCCCGATATACAATAGACCTTTCCTGCTGACCTTCTAAGTCATCTTTGGCTGGAAAATGATCTCACCCCATCCTTTTGTGAGGTCTGCTGCTCCAGGAATTATCTTATGGCATTATTCGAAGATATTTGGGGGTTTTGGGGGGAGTACTCCAAGAAGTCACTGCCTTTCCTCCACCATCTTGGCTCCACCCCCTCTCTTCTTTTTTATGCCAAGGGATACCAGTCTATTTGATGTTCCTCTTACACATGATGCTTCATCTCTCTCTCCATGACTTTTCATTAACTGTTTTCCATGCCACAAATGTTCTCTCTCCTCATTTCTGCCTCTAAGAATCCTTAACTTCCCTCAAAGATCAGCTCAAACAGTGCCTTTTTCATGACTCCTCTTCTGAAGTCCCCTGGTATTGGTGCTTCCCTCTTTAAAGTTACTTTCAATATATTTATGTACATGTTGTCTCCTCCATTAGATTGAAAGCTCCTCGAGGGCAGAGCCTGTTTTTTCATTTGTTTTCATATCTCCATTGCTTAGCAGAGTACCAGGCACATAAGTAATAAATGCTTGTTGATTGACTCAATGATCTTTCAGCTCTCCAATATGATGTAAATTCCTTGAGAGCAGGGACTATCTCACTTTTGTGTTAGTATCCTCAGCACCCATAACAGCACCTGGTGCCTAACACTTAATAAATGCTTATTGTATATTAATAAAGGGAAGTGTACATTTAGTGAAGAAGGAAGGGGAAAATCTTAACTTAACCATTTATGCCTCATTTGTCTACCATCCAACTTTCTCATTTATCTTCAATCTCTTTCTGTCTACTGGCTACTTTTCTACTGCCTGCAAACATGCTTATGTCTCTCCCATCCTTCAAAATCCCTCGTTTCATCCATCCATCCCTGCTAGCTATTATCTTATATCTTTAATCCCTTTTGTGGCTAAAGTTGAAAAGGCCATATACATACATACATTCCATGCTTCTTTGTCCTTTCTTATTATTTTCTTTTCTTGACTCTTTGCAGTTTGGCTTCAGACTTCATCATTCAACTGCCACTATTTTATCCAAATTTACTAATTATTCTTTAACTCCCAAATCTAAAGGTCTTTTATCAATTCCTCATCCTTCTTGATCTCTGTGAAGCCCCTGACAATCTTTTTTATTGTGTGAGGCAATGAAGGTTAAGTGACTTGCCCAGGGTCACACAGCTAGTAAGTGTCAAGTGTCTGAGTCTGTATTTGAAGTCAGGTCCTCCTGAATCCTGGACCAGTACTTTATCCACTTCACCACCTAGCTGCTCCCCTCCCCAACCCTCTAACACTTTTGTTTACTCTCTTTTTGATAATCTCTTCTCTTTAAGTTCTAGTGACACCATTCTCACCTGACTCTCATCTTCTCCTCAATCTCTTTCACTGTATCTTCATCCAGACTGTATCTGTTAACCATGTGTTTCCCTTAAAGCTCTGCCCTAGGATCTCTTCTCTTTTCCATTTGTACTATTTTGTTTGATAACCTCATCAGCTCCCATGGATTCAATTATCATCTTCATGAAGATGATTCCTAGACCTACTTATCCAACCCTAACCTCTCTCATGACCTCCAGTCTTACATTTCCAACTGCCTTTTGGACACCTCAAAGATATCTTATGGTCCTCTTAAACTCATCATATTCAGAACTGAACTCATTATCTTTTCCCCAAACCCTCCACTGTCCCTAACTTCCCTGTTAATATGTTGAGTACCACCATCCTACTTGTCACTCAGGATCCTAAACTAGATGTGACCTTCAACTGTTTACTTTGTCCTCCCCTATGTCCATTTAGTTGCCAAGTGCTGTCGCTTCTATCTTTACAACATCTCTTGTATATAGTCTCTCTACTCTGACACTGCTACTACTCTAGTTCAGGCCCTTGTTATTTCACACATAAATTACTGCAAAATCATTCTGATTGATCTCAGTGCCTCTAGTTTCTCCTCGCTGTGGTCCATCTTCCATTCAGCTGCCAAAGTGGTTTTCCTAAACCCCAGGTCTGACCATGTCATCTACCCTATTCAATAAACTCCAGAGGGTCCCTGTAACCTCCATGATCAAATGTAAAATCCTCTCTTTGGCTCTTAAAGCCCTTCATAACCTGTCCCCCCATCCATACCTTTGTAGTCATCTTAGATGTTACTCCCATCCATGGACCCTATGTTTCAGTGACAAAGCCTCTTTTGTGTTTCTTAAAAAAAAAGGTACTCCATTTTCCAATGCCATGCATTTTAACCATTGATCTACATGCCTAAAATTTTCTTCCTCCTTACATCTGATTTCCCTGACTTTCTTCAAGTCTCAGCTAAAATCCCATCTTCTGAAATAAGACATTCCTGGTTTCCCCTCAACACTAGTGCCTACTCTCCGAGATTATCTCCAATTAATCCTGTATATGTCTTGTTTGTACTTGGCTGTTTGAATGCTCTTTCTCCCATTTAACTGTAAACTCCTTGAGAGCTGCAACTATTTGTGTCTTTCTTTGTATCCCCAGTGCCTAGCATACAATAAGCATGTAAGAGTTGTTTGCTGACTTGACATGGATAGAATAAATGCAAATTGTCTACTAAGAATAAGCAAGTTATGATGGAAAGGACCTGGAATCAGGAAGTCATTGTTCAGTCATTTTGAGTCATGTTTGATGCTTCTTGACCCCATTTGGCATTTTCTTGGCAAAGATATTGGAGTTGTTTGGTATTTCCTTCTTCCACTCATTTTACAGATGAAGAAACTGAGGCAAATAGGGTTGAGTGACTTGCCCAGGATCACACAGCTAGTAAATATCTGAAGCCAGAATCAAACTCAGGTTGTCCTGGCTACAGACCTGGCACTCTACCCACTGTGCCACCTATTTGCCCTGGAATCAGGAAGATGAGGATTCATATCCTTCCTCTAACAATTTTTATTTGTCTGACCTGGGGCACATTACCTAATTATTCAATGAATCAGCAAGCATTTATCAATGTCTATTATGTGCAAAACACTAAAGAAATACAGAAAGAAAAACTAAACAGTTCCTGCTTACAAGGAGTTTATATTCTACAGATGAGACCAATATACATACATCATACCTAAATACATAGATACATGTATGTGTGTAAAACGGGTAAACATAAAATATATGTAAGATGATTTTTGTGGGAAAGGGCATAGCACCTGGAGAAGATAGTTCTCTATATAGATAAAACTACTATTTTGTCCCAGGCACTGTACTAAGCACTTAGGATCTAAATATAAGCAAGTAAGACAGTCTGTCCTCAAGCATCTTATACTCTAATAGGGGAAGAGAACATATACAGGGTGTTGGAAAGAGGTATGGCAGAGAAAGCCTTCTATAGAATGAAAAGCTTGAGATGAGTATTAAAAGAAACTAAGAATGCTAAGAGGAAGAAGTGAGCAGGGTGAATATTGCAGCTGAAAGGACAAGAAGCTCATAGGCACACTGGGAATTCCACTTCCTTATCTGTAAAATAAAAATAATATCTGTAGTATTTACTTTTCAGGGTTATTGTGAGGCAATGAGATTGTGTATGCAAATCATTATGTAATTATCAGTCATTATTGAAGTCATTGGAAAAATGGAAGCAGAGTTTGATCCTTGAGGGAACCAGCAAGGAAGATTCTTATCTTTTTCAATAGGAACAATTTGAATCAGAATCCTTAGGTTTTAGAATTCAATCAACAAGCACTTATTAAATCCCTACTATGTGCCAATCACTATGCTAACTTCTGGGGATATAAAGAAAAATTAAAAATTGTTCCTGCACTCTGGTCTTGGTTCTAGACTGAGCTATGATCTAGGAATGAAGGTTGTAAAATTATGAGAAATATTTATCTTTTTGATTCATTCCAGCAAGGTGTGACTGGTGCCTATTTTATCCAGCTTCTGTCTCAGTTAATTCTGTCAGGATTGTGCAAAGTTACTTGACTGAAGCTATTCAGATCTGTCTGAGTAGCAGTCCTATGTTGGAGCCCAGATTCCTTTCTAGGATTCATAGGAAGAAGAACCATCCTGGATGACAACAACCTGAAGAACACTATAGATAACTATTTCTCTGTCTCTTGTAAGGCCTGTGTTGTGGATGAAGGGTGGATCTCTTAAGGATAGCTAAGCTAGAATCAGAGCAGTCTTCCCAAACAAGGGAACACTCCTGGAATACCACCTTTGTCATTCCATGCTCTAGAAATAACTTGGGATCAACTGATCTCTGAGGAAAATTTGCTTTATTGGGCCCTTCTTTCTATCTTAGCATCCTTTCTAAAAGTGTGAATCAATAGTACTTACATAGCACTTTAAGGGTTCCAAAGCACTTTACAAATATCATCTCAATGGATTCTCATAACAACCTTGGAAGGTAGGTACTATTATTATCCCCATTTACAGATGAGGAAACAGAGGCAAGCAGCAATAAAATGGTCTGCCCAGGGTCATGCAGCTAGTAAGTGTCTGAGGCCAAATTTGAAATAAGATATTACTGACTCTAGGTCTAGCACTCTATCCACTGTGTTATCTTTTCAATACATTTCCTTTTTATAGACTAAAAGTACAACATTATAATATCTATAAATTACATTGCTACTAACTAGGAGGCATGCCATTATAAACACAATTCTATAAACATAAGTTATATACACAAAGGCAAGTCCTCTTTCTTTCCTATTTTTCTTCTGCTGGTTGTGACAATTATCTGTCCTTTCTGCTTCCTGTATCTAAACCTACCTCCTTCATTTCTAAAGCTGCCTGAAGTACAGAAGTATAAAGCATCAGTAGGTGTATTGTTTATATTTCAAGAAGGTCACCATATTGAGCTAGTCTATAATTTTCAAACCTCCCCTTCCTCCACTCTCTATCTCTTCCTTTCATGACCTGGCCCTGGTATTTTCCACTGTGAGTACTGAAGTGCTTTGTATGTAGGTATAGAATACAAAGCTATATTCCCTATAAGTTCTAGATGACTTCTTTTTTTAGGTTATACAGTACAATCATGTTAAATATATTTCCACATTAGTCATGTTGTGAAAGAAGAATCAGAACAAAAGGAGAAACCATGAGAAAGAAAAAAAATAGTTGAAATAGTACACTCTGATCCACATTCAGACTCCACAGTTTTTTTTCCTGGATGTGGAGAACATTTTCCATCATGATTCTTTTGGTATTGTCCTGGATCATAGCATCACTAATATGACCTAAGTCTATTATGTTTGATCATTGCACAATATTGCTATTATAGTGTACTGTGGTCTCCTGGTTCTGCTCACATCACTCAGCATTAGTTCATGGAAGTCCTTCCAGTTTTTTTCTGAAATCTGTCTACTCATCATTTCTTACAACACGCTATTATTCCATTACATTCATGTACCACAACTTGTTGAGTCATTGCCCAATTGATGGGCGAATATTCCCTCAATCTCCAAATTACTTGTCACCATAAAAAGAGCTGCTATAAATATTTTTGTTCAATGTGGGTCCTTTCCCCTTTTTAATGATCTCTTTGGGATATGGACCTAGTAGTAGTATTGCTGAATCAAAGGATATGCAAAGTTTTATAGCCCTTTGGGCATAGTTCACAACTCCATCAACAATGCATTTTTGTTCCCATTTTTCTACATCTTCTCCAACATTTATCATTTCCTTTTCTGTCATATTAGCAAATCTAATAAGTGTGAGGTGGTACCTCAGAGTTGTTTGCTCATATAGTTCACTGGGTCTAGAATGCCCTCCCCCATCTCCACCCGTTGAAATCTTTGTTCAGTCATTTTTCAGTTGTGTCCTACTCTTCCTGACCACCTTTGGGGTTTTCCTGACAAAGATACTGGAGTGGTTTGTCATTATTTTACAGAGGAGGAAACTGAGGCAAACAAGGTAAAGCAATTTGCCCAGGGTCATACAGCTAGTAAATGTCTGATGGCAGATTTGAACTCAGCAAGATGGGTCTTCCTGACTCCAGGCTGGGAGAGGCTGGGCACTGTATCCACTACATCACCTACTTGTCCTTAAAGAACATAATAAAAGAATCATTGAATCACATGATCATAAAGTTAGAACTAGAAGGGACCTTAGAGGTCATCAAGTTCAATTACCTCATAGATGAAGAACCCGAGGCACAGAGAGCTTGTGACTTCCAGGTTCCAGTGTTACCTTTCTCATGAGGCCTTCCCTAATTCCTCCAGTCAGTAATGGAACTTCCTAATTTGGTTTACAGTCTTATTATGCCCTTAGAATGCATTACTTTGTTTCTATATTTATTTTTCATTTTATTGCTATCTCTTCCTTTTACCTCATCTTCATTTCTAAATACATCCCTCCCCTACCCACTGAACCATGTCATACCAAAAATAATTTTTAAAGTGAAGTAAAAAAAAAAACATGTTTCAGCAAAATAAACAACATATTAACTAACTGATAGTATAGGCAACATTATACACCCTTAGTATCCCACCACTGCAAAGAAAGGAGGGAACTGCATTTTTTATTCTTTTTTTTTTTAGGGATAAACTTGGTCATTATAATTCATATATAACTTTCTTTTATGATTATTTGTGTTATGTGTTGTATTTACCTATTATGCCTTTAGCTCTGTGACAGGGACTGTGTCCCCTTTTATCTTTTTGCTTCATGTAAAATCTATCAAAGTGTTCTGTATATAGTAAACACTTAATAACTGTGTATGGACACTGGAATATGCTTGCCATGGCTCCTAAATAGCCCAATATTTGGGATAGCCAGGCCATTTTGATTTTGCTAATTCTCTCACAGTCATCTTTCCTAGAACTTCCCTGGAAATGCAAATATAGAGAGATTTCAGCTTTGCTTTTAATCTTTACCTCCGGGACTATGAATAAAATAGAGGATAAAGAAAGAATCTTGTACACCGCAGTTACTAAAGAAGAAGAGGAGGCAGAGCCAGGTCCTCCTTTATAAAACATTCTCCGCTGTTTGCTTTACTCTTGTGGATTAATCTTGCAGCAGATCTGAGCACACAGAAGAACTGAGGCTAACAAATATTAGATTTAGGGTTGAAATTGTCAATGTGGCATAAATTTTAAGAGATATGACTGAGAACGAAACTGTATTAGGAATCTGGAGATCTAGCTTCTAATTTTTCACTAACTGACTATAATAACTTGGACAAATAATGTCATTTCAGTGGGCCTCAATTTCTCCCTTTGGTAAAATGAGAGAATTGCATTAGATGGTCTTGAAGGACCATTCCTTATGACTCCACTTTAAAATTTTATGAGTGTATTCAAGACTCTCAGGCTTAATTGACAAAGCAATAGTTGCGGAATTCTACATTTCCATCTAGGAGTATTCTTCTCTGGGAGACAAGGCCAAATTTGGTTCTTCTTCTTTTCATGCAGGTATAAGAGCAGACTTAGAAGTTTATAGCTCATTGGAATGTGGCACTATTCCTGTAATTGTGGGATCCAGAGGAGAAGCTGAGAAGTGATCATTCTTATAGCATGCACTGACCTCATGGAGAGTTGACTTTGTTCCCCAGGGTTGATACTGGAGAGCTGATGCATCACTGGCAGTATGAATATAAATTTTATTATAGACTTTGTGATTTTGACATATTTTAGCATCATTTGATTCAGTGGCTGTGGTTCTTTCCATTAAGTTCACAATCTCATTTTCCCTGGCTTCCTTGTTCCATTGAGATCACTAGAGTTTACTATCTTTACTGAAGTCAGTGTACAGCCCCTGGCTGCTGCTTCTGCTGTTGTTGAGAATAATCAAATGTCATTTATGGGGTTCTCCTGCCACAGGAGTAGGAGAGCTGTGTCATCACTTTGTGAGGACAGCTGGGAAAGGCAAGCTGATTCTGAAGTGTCCTTCATGGCAGTGAGAAATTTTTATGTAGATGGCTGGGTATTTCTAGCCCCTCACTGACCTGTTGTGAATTATAGGCTTGAGTAATCTGTCTTCATAGAGATGCTTCAATCTTTTGAGAGTTTTCTTTACAGGCACCATTCGGGTCCTGCCTAGCACCTGAAAGTGATTCCTTTTCATTAGTCAATTTACCCAAAGAAAGGACAGAGCTGTTTCCTCTCCTGGTCTCCATGCTCTGCCCTGAACTAGGCATCAGTATTTATAAGATCATAATGTTATGGATTTAGAGGTTGGAGGGATCTTAAAGATTATGTAGCCCAACCTCCCTCATTTTAGAGATGAAGAAACAAAACCAGAATGTGACTTTCCCAATATCACATAGGTAGTAAATAGTATGGTTCCATGGAGTCTTCTACAATAAGCTACATGATTTCTAGTGTTGACCCTAGCCTGAAATGATGACTGATGCTTTGATTCCTTCCTTGTCCTTTGGTTTCCCAAAGGCAAGAACATCTGGGAGCCTCTGCACCTTTATTTACACTGGACTCTATGGAATGCTCCCTCCACCCTCTCTTCTTGTTGAATTCCAAGATATTACAACCTACATGAGACTTGCCTCTATGAAACCTCCCCTGATTCATGGTTCAATAATGACCTTTCTTTGAAGATGTTCTGCATTACTGCACAAGTATGACATATTGAATTGCTTGATCTCATAGGGAGGGTTGAGGAGGGAAGGAGGAAGAAAAATTTAGAACACAGAATTAGCTCAGGGACCTTGATCTCATTGGAGTGGGCTCATGGAGGGAATAGCATTCACACCCAATTGAGAGGAAGCCTGTGGGAAAGTAGGAGGGGAGGAGGATAAGGAAGGAAGTGTGAAAAAAGGGAGTGCAGAGCGGGGGAGAGGATAGTCAGAAGTAAAACACTTTTGAGGACGAATAGGTAAAAAGAAGATAGAGTAAATGTCATAGGAAGGGAGTGGATGGAGGGAAATAGTTATGATGATTGATTATAATGGCAAAACATATGGTACCTACTTTGCTGGGCTTTTATGAAGAAAATTCTCTGTCAAGTTTAAGGTACTACAGACATTATAATGAACAGGATACTATCAGAAAAACCTGCAAAGACCTACATGAACGGAAGCAGAGTGAAATGTACTGTATACAAAATAACAGCACTAGTGGGGTATGATCTGCTGGGAAGCATGTGGTTATTTTCAGCAAGGCAATGATCCAATATAACCCTGAAGGACTTATGAAGATTGCAGCCCATCTGCAGAGAAAGAACTGATAGTATCTGAAAACAGATGGAAACACATTTTTAAATTTTTTTTCTTTTCCTCTTTGACAATTCCTTAATCTGAAGTTTTGGGGTTTTTTGACTGTTTTCTCTCACAACTAGCTAATATGGGCAGTTTTCCATGACTACTCATGTATAACTTATTTTGAATTGCTTGAGTTCTTGTGGGTGGGGGGTGGGGATAGAGGGAGGAAGAGAAGTTGGAACACAAATTTTTTTAAAAATTGATGTTAAAATTTGTTTTTACATATATTTTGGAAAATAAAATTCTATTCAAAGCAAAAAAGGGGGGCAGGTAGGTGGCACAGTTGATAAAGCACTGTCCCTGGATTCAGGAGTACCCAAGTTCAAATCTGGCCTCAGACACTTGACACTTACTAGCTCTGTGACCCTGGGCAAGTTACTTAACCCCCATTGCCCCGCAAACCACCCCCCACAAAAAAACAAAAAAACAAAAAACAAATAATGACATTTCTTTTCTTTTTTGGGGGGGGGGGCGGGAATGAGGTTTAAGTGACTTGACCCAGGTCACACAGGCAGTAAATATCAACTGTCTGAGTCCAGATTTGAATTTAGGTCCTCCTGAAACCAGGGACAGTGCTTTATCCACTGTGCCACCTAGTTGCCCCTTGATAATGACATTTATGCCTCATTACATCAATAGATTGCTGCACTTGGAGTCAGGGACACCCAGATTCTAATCCTGTCTTTGAGTAGCTATGTGGTTCAGACCAAGTCATGTAATCTGAGTCCCAAACAAATCCCTGAGATTAGCTACAAAATTATAGCTTGATCAAGACCTATAAAATGTTCTTCTAAAATCACTTATCATTTAGGTAGTGAAGGGGTGCAGCACTCAAATCATCAAAGGTGATGATGGGTCATCAAAGACAACTTGAAGCATGGGAATCCCCAAATAGGAAAAAGCTTGATTTTTCATTGAGATCAGGACCTCTTAATCATCCCTGTTCTGATGTGTTCTGCAAATGGGTTAAGATCTGGTGATATTTCTTAGAAAGGAAACAGAAACATAATAGATAGCATGACCTTTGTAACAGGAAGGGACAGGGAGGTTGAATTTGATTATCAGAGAGAGCTGAGTTGATGTAGATGAGTCCTGGGGAACTATGACATCCCTAATTAAGACCATGTAGCTGCTAGTGAGCCTAGAAACAGGTACCAGGTTTGAACAAGAGCTGAAGTCAGACTTTCCCAAAGGGTATAATCAGAATTTTACATTTTCATCATAAACATATGCTTGGAAAATCATATAGGACAGAGCAATTAGTACAAGATAAAAGCAGAATATGAAAACTTTGATTATTAGAGCTGAAAAGAACCTTATGAGTCATTTAGTCTAAGCCCCCTCATTTTATAGGTGTAGAAACTGAGACTCTTAGAAGTAAATGTGCTGGTCAGTCATTCAATAAGTATTTATTAAATGCCTCATATTTTCTAAGCACCAGTGATAAAAAAAATAAGATGAAAACCATCTCTGCCCTTGAAGAGCTCAAAATCTAATGAGAGAGACAGCATGCAGACAAATAAGCATAAACAAGTTATAGACAAGATAAGTAGGAAATAATCAATACAGGGAAGACACTAAAATTAAGAGGGGTTGGGAAAGGTAGGGTTTTAATTGGGACTTAAAGGAAGCCAGGGAGGTCAAAAGAGCAGAATAAGGAGTACAGTCCAAGCATAGAGGACAGCCACAGAAAATGCCCATAGCTGAAAAATGTAGGACTTGTTTTGTTTTGTTTTATGTTTTTTGCTTTGTTTGTTTTTTGGTTTTGGTTTTGGTTTTGGATTTTGGTTTTGGTTTTGTTTTGCGCAGAGGGGGGACATCAAGGATGCAAGTGTCACTGAATCAAATTGTACCTACAAGCTGAAAGGACTGGAATTATTGGGGTCTGGGGAATCTGTCTTTTAGGTTATGAAGGACTTTCAACTATAAACAGAGGATTTGTTATTTGAACCTGGGGGTGATAGGGAATTACTGAAGTTTACTGACTAAAGAGATGACATGGTCAGACCTGTACTTTAGGAAAGTTCCTTTGTCAGTTGAATGGAAAACAGACACATAGTCAAGTGTGAGAAGATAAGGTCCTTCAAATGGGTGGTGGAAGTATGAGAGGAGAGAAGGAGGCATATTTGAGAGATGCAAAAGTGAAATCAGCAGGCCTTGGCAACAGAGATAGCAGTCTACTTGTGGCAGAGCCTAGGCTAGAACACAGATCTCCTGACTGCCGGTGGAATGGGATATTTTTATATCATGTTGCCTCATTTTCACAGGCCCTGAAAATTAAATGCCCCTAGAACAACAAGAAACACCAAGTAGTAAAAGAAGCATATTCAAGGTCAGTGAAGGATACTCAAACAGAGTAAATTCTGGGTGAGGAGGAGAATTGGGGACAACAAAGAATATGTGCCCAGGGGCCCAAGAAGCAGGATAATATTCAGGAACCAGGAATGACATTGAAGATTGGCATCACAATGAAAATCTAGAGCATCCTGGGGCAGAAGAAGTTGTAGCCAATGATTAGACATGAGAACATATTCTGATTGGGCTGTACTGATGCCTCTAACTGTCTAGCATTTGTGTGACTTTGTACATAGAGTAGAGACAAAGTAAAGGGACCAGGATCTGGATTCTCAGAAAGTGATATGATCTTATCCAGTTTGGGGGTAAATATTAAACAACATCAGAAAGTAGCACTCTTCAAAGCTCATTGATAATTTTGTATCTGTGGTTTGGGGTCCCCATCTTAGAATCCTACTAAAAGTTCCTCCTGATCAATTCTATCCTTGTCTCAGTTGAACTAAGAGGTATTTTACTTTTAGTCACTTCTATTGATTTGACTGCATTCTTTAAGGCTGAGAATGGGGTCAACTGCAGACTAGACCAGTTCTGTTGCCTATAAAGAATAAGCAGAACTGAGGAAGAGAAACAATTATGGTCAGTCACATTTACAGAATATTATGTAAAGTGATTTCCTCATAACAGCCCTATGAGGTAAGTAGTAAAAGTATATTTTACATTTTACAGATGAGAAAACTGACGTCTACCTTTACAAGTAAGTAGCAAAGCTGGGATTTGAACCCATAGCTTCCAATCTAAAATTTAGTATTTTTGAAATATACTAAATAAATTTTAGGAACCCAGAAAGAAAAGAATTACACTGAACTATGGACATTGATCTAGTCCCATCTGGCCATTTTTTACACATACTGATTCCCTTCTTTATACCTTGAAGAGAGAGTTTAATAACTTTTAAAAAAACAGGGAAAGTTAGGTGGTGCAGTGGATAAAGCACTGGACCTGGATTCAGGAGGACCCGAGTTCAAATCTGGCTTCAGACACTTGACACTTACTAGCTGTGTGACCCTAGACAAGTCACTTAACCCTCACTGCCCTGCAAAAACAAACAAACAAAAAACCCACAAGGGAATAGCAAAACTGAATGATTTATCTATTTATAAATCTATTTATTTATTTACCTATTCATTCATTCATTTCTTTATTTATATTTTTTGGTGGGTCAGTGAGGGTTAAGTGACTTGCCCTGAGTTACACAGCTAGTAAGTGTCAAGGGTCTGAGGCTTGATTTGATCTCAGGTCCTCCTGAATCCAGGGCTGGTGCTTTATACACTGTGCCACCTAGCTGCCCCCTGAATGATTTATTTTAAAAATCACAAAGTCCTTAGATGGGTTCATCTCCTTTGCCTAGAAAGCTGTGCCTAAACCATCCTAAGAATCAACTTTTCTTTTCTTTAAAATCTCTACCGAAGATGGCGGAGGAGAGGCTGTGACTCCCACAAGCTCCAGATAAACCCGTCCATTCACACCCAAATAATGCGGTAAAAATCAAAACCCAGAACAGCCTAATGCACATAAGAACAGAGTGAGACTGTTTCTCCGCAAAAGAGGGCAATTCTGATCACCTACTGATCAGGCTGAACAGCTCAGCGCGGTCTGGACCCAGCCAGGGACAGTGCTTCCAACACATGTCAGAGTCTTCAGCACCAGCAGTTTCTGAGGCTCCGATCACAGACTGGTGAGGGGGTTCGGAGGTAGGCCGGGGTGAAGTGGAGGCAGTATCTGCTGGAGTTGGGGCAAAGCGCCCAGGGTCTGAACCAGTGGGCTGAATCGAGTGGTGGTGGCCCAGTGGGGGAGGGGTAAAAGCACGCCAAGTTTCCGACCATAGAGAATCAGAGTTCAATCAGACTTCTGTTTCCGGGTCAAAGAGAAAGCGGCTGTGATTACTCACAAGCCAGGCAGGCTGAGAAGAAGCCCAATCACCCCCTGGGCCACGCTGTAGCACGAACGGTGTGTCTGGGAAGCAGTGCTACACTTTAAGGAGTAAAAAGCCAAGAAACAGTAAGCCAGGATGAGTAGGCAGAGAAAGCAGAAGACCATCGAAAACTTCTTTGGGGGAAAGGTAGACCACAATACATCCTCAGAAGAAGAAGATAATAATAGGGTCAAAGCTCCAACATCCAAAGCTTCCAAGAAAAATATGAACTGGTCTCAGGCCATGGAAGCTCTCAAAAGGGACTTTGAAGAGAAAGTAGGAGAGATAGAATGAAGATGTAGAGAAAGAGAGGAAGGAATGGAAAGAGAAATGAGAGCAATGCAGGAGAGTCGTGAGAAAAAAGTCAACAGTTTGAAAAGCCAAATGGAAAAGGAGATTAAAAAACTGTCTGCTGAAAATAATTGCCTAAGAATTAGGATTGAACAAATGGAAGCTAGTGACCTTACGAGAAACCAAGACACAGTAAAGCAAATCCAATTGAATGAAAAAATAGAGGGCAATGTGAAATATCTCCTTGGAAAAACAGCTGACCTAGAAAATAAATTTAGGAGAGATAATTTGAAAATCATTGGACTACCTGAAAACCATGACCAAAACAAGAGTTTAGATACCATCCTCCAAGAGATTGTGAGGGAAAATTGCCCTGATATTCTAGAAGCAGAAGCTAAAATAGAAATTGAAAGAATCCACCGATCACCTCCTGAAAGAGATCCCAAAAGGAAAACCTCCAGGAATATTATAGCCAAATTCCAGAACTCCCAGGTCAAGGAGAAAATATTGCAAGCAGCTAGAAAAAAGGAATTTAAATACTATGGAGCTCCAATAAGGATAAAGCAAGATCTAGCAGCTTCTACATTAAAGGACCGGAGGGCATGGAATATGATATTCCAGAGGGCAAAGGAACTGGAACTACAGCCAAAAATCATGTACCCAGCAAAACTAAGCATCATCTTTCAGAGGCAAACATGGAACTTCAAGGAGAAAGAAGACTTTCAGGCATTTGTTATGAAAAGACCTGAACTGAATAGAAAATTTGACTTTCAAATACAACACCCTGGAGAAGCATAAAAAGATAAACAGGAAAAAGACTTCATGAGGGATATTAAAAGATCAAACTGTTAACGTTCCTATATGGGAAGATAATACAGAGGACACAGGTCTGAACTGAATACGAAGGGAAGTTATGTTTTGTTCTTTGTGGGGTGTCTTATGTATGGGGCTGGATTTGGGCTTGGGGCCTCCTGGGTCGAGGGCTGGTGCATTGTCCACTGTGTCACCTAACTAACCCATAATGACATCCTTAAAATAGGGTTGAGGTGTAGGAAAAATAGACTGGGGGAGGGGGAAGGGGAGAGATGGTCTGGGGAGAGGTTGTTCACATGAAGGAAACAAGAAAAAAGCTTATGGAGGGGAGGGGAAGAGGGGGAAGGAATTGGGGAGTGATTGAACCTTAATATCATCAGAATTGACTCAAAGAAGGACTAACATACATACTCAAGTGGGTATAGTAATATATTTTGCCCTGAGGGAGGGGAGGGAGATAAGGGGGTGGGGGGAGAGGGGAAAGAGGGAAGGGCAGATTCTGGGAGAGAGTAGTAAAAAGCAAAATACTTTCAAGGAAGGTGAAGATGTTCTGCATAACGGCACAAGTATGAAATATTGAATTGCTTGATTTCATAGGGAGGGTTGAGGAGAGAGGGAGGAAGAAAATTTGGAACATAGAATTAGCTCAAAGACCTTAAACTCATCAGAGTTGGCTCATGGAGGGAATAACATTCACACCCAGTTGGGAGGAGTAATCTATTTAACCTTACAGGAAAGTATGAGGGGAAGAGGATAAGGAAGGAAGGGTGAAAAAAAAGGTAGTGCAGAGTAGGGGAGGGGACAGTCAGAAGTAAAATACTTTTGAGGAGGAATAGTTTAAAAGAAGATGGAAAATAGAGTAAATATCATGGGAAGGGAATAGGATGGAGGGAAATAGTTATGATGACTTTGCTGGGCTAATATGAAGAAAATTCTTTGTCAAGTTTAAGGTACATTATTTAAGTTATGATGAACAGGATACTATTAGAAAAACCTGGAAAGACCTACATAAACTGAAGCAGAGTGAAATGCACTGTATACAAAATAACAGCAATAGTGTAAAATGATCTGCTGGGAAGCATGTGGTTATTTTCAGCAAGGCAATGGTCCAATATAACCCTGAAGGACTATGAAAATGGCAACCCATCTATAGAGAAAGAAGTGATAGTATCTGAAATAGATGGAAACACATTTTTTTATTTTCTTTTTTTTTTCTTTTTTGGTGAGGCAATTGGGGTTGGGTGGCTTGCCCGGGGTCAAGTGGCTGGTGGGTGTTGGGTGTGTGGGGCCGGATTTGGGCTCGGGTGCTCCTGGTTCCAGGGCTGGTGCTCTGTCCGCTGCACCACCTAGCTGCCCCTGGAAACACATTTTTTAAAAAAAAATGTTTTTTCTCTTTGACAATTCCTCAGTCTGAAGTTTTGGGAGTTTTTTGACTGTTTTTTTCTCACAACCTAGCTAATGTGGGAATGTTTTCCATGACTACTCATGTATAATTTATTTTGAAATGCTTGAGTTCTAGTGGGTGGGGGTGGGAATAGAGGAAGAGAAGTTGGAACAATTTTTTTTTAAAAAATTGATGTTAAAATTTGTTTTTACATATATTTTGGAAAATAAAATTCTATTCTTAAAAAAATAAATAAATAAAATCTCTACCAAAGGGAATTCTAACACCTCTCATGGAAACTCTTCCAATGTTCCTCTCACTATGGATAAACCCATTTCCCCCCTTTTTTGTTTGTTTTTTGGGGTTTTTTGAAGGGCAATGGGGGTTAAGTGACTTGCCCAGGGTCACACAGCTAGTGTCTGAGGCCAGATTTGAACTCAGGTACTACTGAATCCAGGGCCGGTGTTCTACCCACTGTGCCACCTAGCTGCCCCCAACCCATTCCCTTTTGACATGGCCTTTGAGGAGATCATTAGTGTCTGTTAATAATTGTCATTATCTCTCAGATTTTTGAGACTAGAAGATGCCTATGTCTGTAGTGAATCAATAACTGTATCCTGACTTTTGCAGGCACCACTGGGTTGAGAATGTGCTATCAGCTCCATTAAATAGAATCCTCCAATATAAATCTTTTTTATGAATATGCTCTTACCATTGACTTTATTTATCTCCCATTTACAAGTATGAGTGTGATGCTTGGGGCTAAAAAGAAATTTTAGACAAGGTCCCTCCCCTTAGGGATCAAATGAGAAAATGAATGTAAAGCACTTTGCAAACTTCAAAGTGCCATATAAATGTTATGATTATTATCTTACAATCTACTTGAGGAGACAAAACATGTACCTGTGAAAAAAATAATGAACAAATTAAAATAGCATGTGCCTCAGCTCAGTTATAGCTCTCCCATGTGAAGAAAGAAATGCTATGGTGGCTGGGAGCTGTCCACAGCTGAAGTTTCTTTGGAGAAATCCAAAGGGAGACAGCACTATAGCTCCAAAGAGTAGTGTTAGCTACAGTGCACTGAACATAACAAATTGTGCACAAGTTCTTTGTTTAAGGTCAGACCCTTCTGGACAACTTGTTTATCTGAACTATGGCCTGAATTTCAGGCTACTTTCCCATTTGCCCCTTGGATTTCATCAGGGCAGTATACATACTCTTTAGGACCAATGCCTTCATTTACTTTCATGCCAGTTGTTCTGATTACTGATTACTGCCTGTTCTATTCCCTATCACCCACCTCCTTAAAATAATTTCCTTTGGCCTGAGACATTACCACAGAAGCTATCCTGCCTCAACCATGCCAGCCCACTGGTAGTATCTTGCACCATGAAGTATTCTTAGTTTCACCCCCTGGTTGTCCACCACCTGGTCCTACTCTTAGAAAGGACTAGTGGCAACATCACAGCTAGTAATTGCTAAGTATACTTCAGATTGGACTAGTCACAAAAAGCTTTGTGAAGGAGGTACAATCTTACCTGCTTCTTGGAGGAGCATGGTGCTTGTGGTAGTAGGAGTGGGAGAGCATAGAATTTGAGGAAAGAATGAGAAGAGCAAAGGTATGAAGGCACCCATGACAATGGCTCTAACATTCCATTACAGCTGGTTGTTTGAGTTTGAAGGAAAGAAGATTTAAATTCTGATATTCCCATCTGTCAATGTTCCTACCTTGTGTGCTTTATGAGGACAGTGACAAATGCTCCATAAACACATCTGTGATTCATATATTTAAAACAGTGGCATCTATTGTGATGAATGCAAACGGTTTCAGAATGCTCTCAATATTAACTATACTGGAACAATCCAATACTACATGTCAAAGATCTGTTGTAGTTTCAGGGTCTGGCCCAATGAGGCTCCACCTCTGGTGGAGTGTTTTTTTTTTCTTTTTCCTTATTTAAAGCCAGAAATGTTTTAAGGAAGATTTCTTCCAGGTGTTTTCTGATTTATTTCCACATCAGTGATCACAATATTTGTTGAAGGCTGTGTTCTCTGATCCTCAAGAGACTCTGTGTATGTGTGTACTCCCATGAACATGTACCATTGCTATTATGGATAGCTGGAAAATGCTGAATTGGATAGGGAATACATGAACCCACCACTGTGTATGCGATGACTGAGAAAACTGAGGAATTGAGAAAACAGAGAGACTGATGTCAAGTTCAAGAGGGCAGGCAAACACAGGCAGGAACCAGGTTATGAGTTAATGGAATTGGAGATGTGGTTGAGTCAAGTTAAAACAAGTCAAATCGGGAGAGTGAGATTAAAGTTTAGGAAATTAGGAAGCCTGGACTGAAACCACTGTGAAGTCACAGAACAGAAATGGTGTCCAGGGCCACCACTAAGATAAACTGTCCACCAACAACTGGTCATCACCAACACTAACTACTGACAAAAATGCCACCAGCCAGCAGGCACTTGCAAGAGCCTCAGGAATAGTAATGTTTCTCCTCACCCCTAGGCCATTTTTATCTGGTTCCAGCCCAGCCCCCACAACAATTGTCCAGGGGAGCAACTCTTGAAATGCAACCAATCTGTCCAGTGCTTTTGTGGGTTCTGTATTTCCTCAGCAGTCATAGTCATAAGGACTCAGAATGACAAGGTTATTACCACCAAATTCCTTGACAATATCAAATGGTTCAACATCAGAAATAGATATGTTTTATTAATGGATATGACAGTAAAGAAGATGCATTGCCATCTGCCTTGCTGATGCACTTTAAGGACTGCTGGGCCTCTCCATCTGGCTTGTGGCTGAAGCCTCACATGTATAGTGTGTCTCTCTATTAGAAAGTTAGCTCCTTCAGAGCAGAAACTCTTGTTTTACTATATGTATTCCGGGCGTTTAACAAAGCAATTTGCACATGGTAATTGCTTAACTTTTTCCCCACTTACTTGTTTCCCCATTTACCTAGACAGGATGCCACTGGGGCCACACACATGCTCCCTTCTATTCACACCATCCTCATTGCCTTATCAATTCCTTGCTGAGTATGGCTATTATACTTTCAGAAATCAAGGTAATTCTTTTCTCTGTATTTCTATGTGTAGTTCCACGTGGTACGGATCACTCTTGCTTATTTGCTAATAAGAATATAGAGCTAACTGGATAGAAGTCAGAGCCTTTACTGATGATATTCTGATACATTGAGGTATTAGTTAAGCTGGAAGACACTGGACTCCCTAAGGAGTCCCTCCCACTATTCTTCCCTGAATATTGAGTTTTTTGACTGCATGGATTTTGGTGATCCAGTCAATGTGGGAACAGTAAAGCCTATTCAATAAAAAAAAGGACATGCCAGTCATCTACAAATCCTGAATGCTATTTCTCCTCTTCCTCCTTCAATCCTGGGGAAATATTTAGGTGGATGCTGTCAGACTGGAGCAAACCATTGATCTTAAAGCTGAGAAGAGAGGGCTAGCTTACTTAATGACCCAGATTCTTGCAGGATATAAGCTGTTTCAGTGAAAATGCAGTACCTTTGGCATGGTGACTTCATAGACTAAATCTTACCTGAGGGACCTGTAAAAGAAACATCCCTCAGGCAAGGTCAGGCAGGGTTAAATGGAAGAACATCTCTACACTTATGTAGAATTGACTTAAGCTTTTGTATCTTATTTTATGTTGCTTTCCCTCCTTAATTCCCTAGAAAAGCTTAAAAAACTCTCTTGTCTCATTGGATAGAGAAAGAAAGGTCTGTTTGTTTTTCCTACTGCCCAGGCCAGGAAAGCTGAGCTTATTCAAGAATCCCAGAGGCCAGTCAGGGTCATGTGACATTAAAGATCAGGGACCATCACCCCCTGCAAGTCAAGGGTGAGGGCCTCAGAGAATTAAAAAGATCTTATGGAGAGGTATTATCTCACACCCCCTAGTTCCCCACTCCTAGCCAACATCTCCACAACCACAGTGTAGTTTGAGCACAGGGTTTCTCTGGTTCAGCATTATGTAACTTTCTGTCATCTTGCCTTTCATTCCATTCTTTCTCTAAGCTTGATGCCTATAGGGTCCTTTCCTTAGTTAGATATTTAGAGATCCAAATGTGTCTCACCACTGGAGAAATGGAACAGCTCTCTCCTGGGAGCATTTCCTGGAAAGTGTCTTGACTCCTCTGGCAGAATTAGCTCTTTATCGAGTAGTCAGGTACTGATAAAGTCCTAACATTTCCTATCTCTAAACTCCAGAGACATAAAACATGGAAAGGTGATGCAGAAAAGTACGCATCAGGAGCTGAGGTTTATAAAGTCAGTACAATATTTCCTCCCAAATGGATAACACTTTTGGATAAAGCTGTCCATTTTCTGGTAGCTTAGGTTTCTGCAAGGTGTAAAGGAACTAAAGACTTGATCAAAACAAAGATGGAAGGTCCCTTTCCCCTTGAGCACACATTAGGTCTGCCAGTTATGATATATCACTGCAATAACTTTCATTCTTTTGCTTTAGGAATGGACATGTGGGTTACCTTGATTATATGTCTGTGGAGATTGAGATTGGGCATTAATTGTTGGGGGAGGGGAGGTGGGATGCAATTAATGGATAACAATTGTTGCCCCAAAAGTCCTAAAAGAGATATAAGATGTTTTTATACATTCCATTTCTAACCTCCCCTTTATCCTTGCCCCAATTACCAAGGGACTGGGGATTCACTGCTACAACTATAGCCAGAAGGAGAAGAGATATGTCGTAACCGCTCTGTTCCTGGGAAAAGCCTCCAGTCTCTTCCATAAACACCCTTTAGGCTACATTGCCCTTTGGTGATTTTCCTCCTTCAAGACTGCTACCTAATTTTACATGGATGAATCTATTTGTGGAATGGACAGAGTGGTTCAAGGATAAGTACACTGTGTGATCTGCACCCAGTTCCATGGCTTTGAGTAGTGGGAGAGCGAGACTGTCATTCAATCTCCACCTAAAGAAGCAATTTCAATTACAATCCCACCTTCTGGGCCCTGGAGAGACAAGGATGGGGGGAAGGGGAAGGGAGAGAAAGAGGGTTCCAAATAACCTGTTTTCTTTCCTTTCTTTTTCTGACTCAGACTCCCCAATCTCAGCACGAAAGGTTACAATTTCCCTGGGAAGAAATTGTGCTGACCTTGGGCTTTTGCAAAGAGTGTGGCATTTCTGCGCTGCTGCACAGCCTGCTGAAATTCTACTAAAATAGCTAGGAGACAAGAATGAAATCCCGGAACTGAACAGCAGTCTGCAACAGTCAGGCACAGTGTATAGATAGAGAAGGAAAGCACCACCACACTCTTTCCTCCTACCCAGCCAGTCCTCTTTGCTCTGCACTCCACTATACTATGGAAGGTATATACTGCTTCCCAAGAGGTCAGAAATGAATAGGGATAGCTTCAGAAGCCTAGCTGCTCCCTCTGTCCAAGAATGTTCATTGGAAAGTTGAAGAATTATGAGATTTATCAGACTATGAGAGTTAGGAGGGATCTTAGGTCATTAATTCCTGAGCCAAATCATGTGAATCTCCTGGCCTTTTACTTACCCACCTATACAAATGGGGAGAATATCTCACTGAGATACTCTTAGGATAAGAGAGATAAATCTCTTATTGAGTGTTGTTTTTTTTTTAAGTTCCTATGTAAATACAGTTCAATAGTAATGGTCTATGTCATCTAAAAGTTTTGAAAAGCTGTCAAAAATTTTTTGTTTGTTTTTGTTTTTTGGTTTTTTGGTTTTTGTGAGGCAATTGGGGTTAAGAATTGCCTAAGGTCCCACAGCTAGTAAGTTTTAAGTGTCTGAGACTGGATTTGAGCTCAGGTCCTCCTGACTCCAGGGCCGGTGCTCTATCCACTGTGCCACCTGGCTGTCCCGCCAAAAATTTTTTTAAAATAAATTTACACAGGGAGGGCAGTGAATAAAGCACTGGCCCTGGATTCAGGAGGACCTGAGTTCAAATCTGGCCTCAGACACTTGACACTTACTAGCTGTGTGACCCTGGGCAAGTCACTTAACCCTCATCGTCCTGCAAAAAAATAATAAAATGAAACGAAAAAATAAAAATAAATTTACACGACAATAAGTTGTGCATAGTAGATTTGTAGTTTCATGTACAATCATCTTTTTTTATTGTACTATGTTATAGAAATGCATGTCTTATTCCATAAATTAAAAAGAAAATTAAAGTTGCTAAGAAAATTATCACTACAATTTAATTCAGTGATTGATGTGGGGAAATATAACTATGATTTTATTTTTTACATGAATACCTCCAACCTTAAATGGTCTCAGAGGGAGTACCTGGGTATATTACCCCCAGTAGAATACATAGAGGTCTGAAAGTCTTGGTGCTGTTTTACTCTGTTAAACTTAAGGCTCTTTAATAGCTTAAAACTTTGCTCACCTTTTCTCTTTTGCAGCAGCGTGTGATATGTATGCCTTCCTGACTAAGGAAGACTCGGAAGCTCAGTGGGCACATCAGCCATGTCCACAGGTGAATCAGCAAGCACCGGAAGCACCCCAGAGGTTGTGGAAATGCAGGAGGGTTGCACCATCACCGCATCAATTTCGACAAATATCATCCAGGTTACTTTGGGAAAGTGGGTATGAGGCATTACCACTTAAAGAAGAACCAAAGCTACTGCCCAACTGTCCACCTTGATAAGCTGTGGACAGTGGTCAGTGAGCAGACCAGGATTAATGCTGCCAAAAGCAAGGAGGGGCTTGCCCCTATCACTGATGTTGTGCGGTGGGGGTACTACAAAGGCCTAGGAAAAGGGAAACTCCCCAAGCAGCCAGTCGCCATGAAGGCAAAATTCTTCAGCAGAAGAGCATAGGAAAAGATTAAGGGTTTTGGTGGAGCTTGTGTCCTTGTGGCATAAAACCAATGTTATCAAATAAAACAAATGTCTTTATTAAACAGCAAAACAAACAAAAAAAAACTGCTGAGACTTTTAAGACACCATGTATGAGATTCCTGAGGGCAAGGAATCTTTCCTTTACCCTGTGTACCCTCAGTGCCTTGCACATAGTAGATGCTTAATAAATGGTGGTTGAATTGAATTGAATTATGTAGTAGTAGTTTTGGTAGAAGTATACATCACTGGACTTTACTGATGGTTTCCTTATGACAGGCTATTGAGGAAGGCAGAAACAAACAGATCCAAAAAAAACAAAAAAACCTGCTGAAACTATCTCAGTGGAACGACTTTAAAAGTTCCTTTTTTTAAAAAATCAAAATACTTTGAGGAAGGTCTACACATTATAGGGGATAGGAGTCACCTAAGATTTTGTTTATTTCCCTTCCAAGGGTAGTCCAAATTACAAGGTGGTTCTGTGAGCCCAGGAGGGTCAAAGTGGGTAGACTATATCAGATCCTGGGAGAAAGTGAATTTTTAAGACATGGAAGGAGAATGATATTAATTGTTATGGGCTGCTGTGAATCATCTGTTTTCTTATATTTTGGTGAGGTGAATTAAAATATGTCCTTTACTCTGTACCCAATCTTCCTTGTTACCTCTAGTGTTTATCTAGGAGATGGAGACTCATATTAATTTCTATAGAAACCTAGACGTGAGCTATACAAGACATAGTCTGAGGTTTCCTACAATCGGCTCTGTATTGGGGCAAAATGTGCCAAAGAGTTATGATTTTGGAGAGGCCCTAAGGTTGCTTCCAGTCAGGGTAAGCTCAGAGCTTGGAGTTCTGAACCATGAGGTACATATAAAATGGAGTAATGAGAAGATCATAACGAAGGCACTAATTTTGGGCATCAGTTTTCTCATAAAATATGGGGCTTAGGTAAAATGGCCTCTGAAGTCTGTTCAGCTCTAAATCTGCAAACCTATTGATTTTCCAGGGACTGGTAAGTCCCTGGACAAGATCACCATTATTGGGGGAGCCCCAGCTTTACTACTCACTTTACTCCCAGCTTGATTCCTTCTCCCAATTGCTGCACTTCCCCACCCTATGGAGACCCCCCTTTGTCCTTAAGCCAGAATCCCACTTTTAAGTTCTTTATATGTTGTCTTCACCTTTTCCTATGTAAGCTCCTTGAGAGTAGGGATTGTTTTGTTTTCTTGGATCTGTAACCCTAGAGCTTGGCACCCAGTTAGTGCTTAATACGTATTTTGTCTGCCCATCTGCCTGTCCATCCACCCATCTATTTTCATTATCCTCTCTTTCATTAGCTAGAAAATTGGGTTAGTTAATACTTGTACTACTGTAGTCATTTATACATACTTGGCAAGGCAGCATTGTATAGTAGAAACCATGCCTTGGAGTCAAGAAGCCTGGGCTCAAATCCAAACTTCAGAATATGCTATCTCAGCTGACCATGGGCAAAACGCTTAACCTCTGGAGATAGCAACTTTCTCACCTGTAAAATATGGGAACAATATTTTCATACTTAACTATTTTATGGGGTTAATCAAATAACGTAACAGAATGCCCTATGACAGTGAGCACTCTTTCTCTATGTCTCTGTCTTTGTGTGTATTTGTCTCTCTCTGTTTATCTCTCTATATTTTTCTATATATCTGTCTCTGTATATTTCTGTTTGTCTTCCTGTGTCTCAGTCTCTCTGTTTCTGGTTCACTCTCTCTGTCTCTGCCTCTCTGCTATTATCTTTATATCCCCATCTCTCTGTCTCTGTCTCTGTCACTATTTCTTTCTCTGTCTCTGTCTCTCTCCCTCTGTCTGTCTTTCTCTTCATCTCCCTTTCCCCCTCCCTCCCGCCCTCTCCCTCTCCCTCTGTCTCTCTGCTTCTCTCCCTCTGTCTGCCTCTTTCTCTCTCTTTGCCTCTCTCTGTCTCTCTCTCTTTCTCTCTCTCTGTCTCTCTCTCTGTCTGCCTCTGTCTGTCTGCCTCTCTGTCGCTCTGTTTCCCTCCCTCTCTCTCTGTCTCTGTCTGTCTCTCTGTCTGTCTCCCTCCCTCCCTCTCTGTCTTTCTCTCTCTCTGTGTCTCGCTCTCTGTCTCCCTGTGTCTGTCTGCTCCCCGCCCCCCCCCCCCCCCCCCCGCCTCTGTATGTCTCTCTTTCTGTCTCCCTCTGACCGTCCTGGTTTTCCTTCAACCAGCCTGTTTGACAGCTCCCTTTCAGTCTCCTTCACTTGATTATAATCCATCTCTTCCCTTCTTAGTATTTGTACTACCCAGGGTTCTGTCCAGTGCCTTCTTTTATCTCTCTCTACTAGATCTCTCAGAGATCTCCAGAAGCCCTATAGGTTCACATGTCATCACTGTATAGATGACACTTGAATCATTCTATACAACCCTAATCTCTCTACTCATCTCGAGTTTTTCAATGACATCTGCCTATTGAATATGTCCTGCTTGTCTTGTAAGCATCTCAAATTCACTGTCCAAAATGGAATTCATTACTTTTTCCTCTTAAACCCACCTACACAACTTCCCTATTTCTGCTGAGAGCATCAGCATCTCCTCTAAAAACCCTGGTTTATAATTTCAGAGGGTTTGAATTGGTCTGCATACCTATGGTCTCCCTCTCTTCCTCTACACAGCTGCCATTCTGTAGGAACTCCCCTGCTCAAAAAGTGTCGGTAGCTCCCTATTGCCTAGAGCAGAGATGTCAATTTCCTACTTCCATAGCACTTCTGAGTATGGCCCAACCCAGATTAAAATGTAATTAGAAAATATTTAACAAAATAAATAAAAAATAATAAAACATAGAAAATGTTAATATGTGGCTTTCTAGGTCACTATGTAGCCAACCGGGATCCTTATATACCTGTGGCCTTGTTTCTATTTGAGTTTGACACCACGTGCCTAGAGGATAAAATGCAGACCCCCTTCCATGGGCATTGAAGGCCATACATAATCAAAATCCTACCTACCGTGCTGCCCTTATTTCATACTACACTCCTTCATAAACTCTATATGACTGAGTTGCTTGGAATTCTTCTAATTTAGTACTCAATCTCCTGCTTGTATGGATCAACACAAATTGTTCCCCAAACCTGGAATTCACTTCTTCCTAAGCTTGGATACCACCTCTTCTTTGAAGCCATCCCCAATCTCATCTCTCCTTTCTCACTCCTCCCCGACACAGTTAATAACTAGCTATAAATATTATTTTCTATACCATCAATTATCCTTAAAATATTTTTATCATCTGTGAATGCTCTATCTACCCTCCTCCCATATAATGGAAGTTTCTTGAGGGTAAGGGTTGTATTTAATTTTGTCTTTTTATCTCCAATGCCTAGCACTGTGGGTCTTAATTAATGCTTGATGGTTGACTGACAGCACTGAAAATCAGCTCTGATCCCTCTCTCCAAAATTTCCAGCACTGAGGCTTGAAAAGGACCATGACATTTTTTCCACTCTATTGCAAACTACGCCTACAGGAGAAGTGCTTATTAGTGAAGAGCATTTTGAAAGCCCCCAGATATGTATGCAACCAACTCATTCTTATGGTGACTTACTTACTCTCCCTGTGCCCTTGGCTAGTATATTTTAACATGCAGAGAATGATACTTAGGGCCATGAGTCTCCATCACTCATCATTCTATGGAAGTTAAAACAAAAATAGTTATGGGAGGGCTCCCATTACAGGCTCTGAATGGTGGAGTATTTAATGTAGAGTGACCTTATCATGACACTGCTGAGATGAGCTCGGGAGAAAGCCAAATGCAGCACTGGAAGGAGGGTGTTATTAACTGAGTTAAAGGGAAGCTACTCAAAGTAATTTCTAACTGTATTGGGGAAACTGCCAGCCAGATAGGGGGAAAATCAAATGGAAAATGGGCTGATAATGAAACACTTGGAGAGTTTACAGGAAACAACATTATCCAGAAATGGAAGAGATGGGGAGAAATTAAAGCAATGCCCATTAACTGAGCTAAGCCAACCTTGCTTAGCCATCTGACATTCCAGTGGGACAGCTGGAGGGTGGGGATGGGAACATTTTGTCACACTTTGGTCATATGAGGTGGTATGGAAAGTAAAATGGACTTACTGTCATTAGACCCAGGTTCAAATCCTCCCCTGACAGTTATAGAGTATATAATATAGGACAAGTCACACTTCCTGAGCCTAAGTTACTTCATCTGTAAGATGGGGATATTGTTTATCTCATAGAATTACTGTGAGGAAAACACATTTTAAATGTTAATCTTTGGACAAGAGGAACTCAAGATGGAGGTACTACCTGGACCAACTTCTTAGTCAGAGCTTAGTAGAAAAATCCAAAAGAGTTAGTTGCCTGAGGTTCTCAGAAATTAAATGACTTTCCTAAGGTCACACTGCTAATCCATGTCAGAGGCAGGTCATGAACCCAAATCCTCCTGACTTCACATCCAGGATTCTATTCATTAGACTAGGCTTCCTCTAACACCATCAGTGTAGTAAAATGTTCTCCAGTGGAAAGGTAAGGCATTCATAGAAGCACAGGATTGTAGAATTAGAAGGCACCTCAGCAGCCACCTATTGAAGCCTATACTCAAAAGGAATTCCTATTCCAATGTACCCAATGGGTGGTCTTTCAGTGGTCTGCTTGGAGGTCACTAATGTAGTCCTCGTATAAGTTTCAATAGTATCACAGCCTCAAAGAGATAGAACCAGAAGAGACCTCAGAGACCATATAGTCCAACTCCCTTAATTATTTACAGATGAAGAGATTTCTATCTAGGGAGGTCTAGATAAGTAGTGACTTATCTAAGGTCATCATTGCAGCAAGTTCAGAGTATTTTTTACCTTTTAGCTCACAGGAAACTCACTCTCTCTTTTTTAAAGAGAGCAGGATGTGGGTGACTTCCATACTGCTCCTGGGACTTTAAAGGAAAGGAAATGATTTGTCAGCTGGTCTTCAATTTTAGCCTTTGCTCAGCCTACCCCCTCCCACGTTGAATCCCTTAGAAGACAACATTATCCTCTATGGGGCCTGGCTGTAGACATTTGTGCTCCAAGTCGGGAAGTAGGGACAGGAGAGTTTTGTCTCAGCTGAGATAGTTTGTGATTAACTGTAGAGTTGACAGAAGTCCAGAACACCCAATAATCTTGACATTTTGTTGTCAGAATAGACTTATTGGAGGCTGGTATATGGATTTAGGAGATGCATCCACATGCAATCTGCTTGTGTCACATAAGGAGTCATTTTTATGATCTATGGCTAGGTCTGGAAAGTGCTTAAGCCAACATGCTGGGGGCCCAGTCAGACTGTGGAGGAAGAGTACAGAGATCATGCATACTGGGAAATGTCCCTTACTGAGCTAGAGCAGAGATGTTTTATTTGTGACCAACAATCTAGGAATGTTCCCACTGGGCTCATGGAGAATTTAAAAATTATAATATGCCTTATTTTTTTAAAAACTGCAGTAAAATGGATTTGAATTTCATGAAATATTTTCAATCCACTTAACCAGGCAGTATGGTACTTTAGTGAGCATACTAGGCTAGAATACAAGAGATCTGGGTTCTAATGCTATAAGAATAAAAATGATAACAATAATAATATATTCTTTAGATGTATTAATAATAATAATATTTCAGCAAGATATTATACCTCTCTGGGACTCAGTTTCTTCATCTGTGAAATGAGGGAATTGGATAAAATGATCTCTAGAGGTCTTTCCAGATTAACAATCTATTAGTCTAAGTGTTTGAATCTTTGAGTTATCTGAGATGGATTGTACTTGTGTCCTTACATAAAATGCTAAGCACATCTTGCTGGAGAATAAGGCATTAATTCTGCCATACTCTTAGGCAGAGCTGTAACTAGCATGGGTAAATGGAGATTTGCAATATGTGCAATGGCATGTTTCTTCCTTGTGGGGTGGGGCGCACATTCTCCCCTAGATGACATTCTTCTCATGGGAATCAGCACATTCACACCTCTTTCCTCATCCATCACTGGCCTAAACTACCCTTGGCTACCAGGATCCTGTGACCATCGTGTCTTTACCTTGTCCTTCCTTCCTCTCCCAATCCCTGATTGGGGCAAGGGTTGGATAGGTCTCTTTCCCAGTGCAACTATACTGACAGTTGAACTCTCCCTTTTGTAGCTGCCATTATCACCCTCCTGTCCTCTCTACCCTTCCAACAAATAAAGAAATAAAGCAAAACAAATACTAGTTTTGCTCCAGATTTTTAAAAAAATCATAGTTATGATATATGCTTGGGGTGCTGGTGATCAGAGTATAGCAATAATTCAGTGAAAGACTAGAGAAGTTCATGCTAAGCTTTCTACCTGGGTAGTAACTCACCCAGCTGATCTTGCAGAAAATGAGCCTGTATGGGTCCAGTCAGCTAGCTACTCCACCAATTCCCCCTCGTTTCAAGCTTTCTCTAAGGTTCTCCTTGAATCAGGGCGCATGAGGAAAGAAAGCAGCCTGCTTCCTATTTTCACGTATCCATAAATGAATTTGAAAACCCAGGGAAGGAAAAAAATTCTCTATCTCTGTGGTAAGCCAGGCTGACATGACAGATAATTAGCAGAGTGACCTGTTTCCTTGAGATGGGAGGCTCACCAATAATGAAGGACTTTCAGTCTCCAGACCTTTTTATATCTGTTCCCTTCATGAATTCCATTCCCTGGAACATCTCTGCCAGTCAATAGTGACTTGAATCTCAAAACCTTCAATGTCACCTTTTCTTTGAAAATCCTTCTGACAATGATGCTGAATAGCCGTGACTTTGCCATTTGCTCTAGTTTTCAGGACATACAGAGGGAGAGGCAAGGGAGAGATTAGTTGAAACCCGGAAGAACTTGCCTCTCCAAAGGGATGCTCCTTGAATAGGCATGCCACTTATACAGTTCCTTTCTTTAATGTATAATGATTCATTCCCATTGCACTCTGCCTGAAAGAATCATGTCACGTGTGCAATGACAGATTTGGAAGCCCTCCTGTTTGAAGCTCATAGATGGAGTAATCCTTGATGTCTATCCAGTCTCATGGGATCACAGGGTTTGCAACTAAGAGGGATCTTAGAGATGATTGAGCTCTATGCTCCCCTCCTTCCTCCACATGCCACCATTCACCATCCAGAAGAGGAACCTGAAAAGTTAAATAACCTACCTAAGGCCAAACACCCAATTACTAGCACAGATTTCTGACTCCCAAAGCAGTATCTTTCCACTATATCATACTGATCCTCACTGAAGATAAAGAGTTAAAAACAATGATTAACATTAGTAGTTAAAACAACAACAACAACAACAACAACAACATAACACAGGTTCAGTAGCTATTTTCCCAACCCCAACTAGCTCTAGCAAGTCGGGTCCCCAGAAAGTGGCTGTTATTTCTCCCCTCAGAGATCTATGGGGTTCTACCATTAGTTGTGAGCTGCTTGAGGGAAGGTTCTGGTTTTTGCCTTTCTTTGTTGCATTGTTGCCATTGCATATTACAGTGCCTGACATAGAGTAGATACTCAATAAATGCTTATTGACTGATTATGGGATCATGATGAGGGGGGCAGCGATATCTTTCTTTTTATTATTTTTGGCAATATCTTTCTATCGTTATCTCTTATGAGTCCCCACCAATGCACTCCAAAAATTATTAGTTAATATCAATTAGCTAGTCAGAAAATTAACTTTTTTTCTTTTGCGGGGCAATTGGAGTTAAGTGACTTGCCCAGGGTCACATAGCTAGTAAGCGTCAAGTGTCTGAGACCAGATTTGAACTCAGATTCTCCTGAATTCAGGGCCAGTGTTTTATCTACTGCACCACCTAGCTGCCCTCGACAATTAATTTTTTAAAGGGATATTTGCTAAGGTAGTATAGTAAGAATAGCGAGTAGAAAATATCCATCCCTTCCTCCACCAATCTATAACACTCCCACCAGTATATATAGAGACCAGGGGAAAGTTTAGGGTCAAGCTTAGAGAGTTCATGCAACAGAAGGAGTAACTCACAGTTTCTGATTACTGGAAGTCATTTTCTCTCTTCCATGTGGGTACTCATGAATTTCTCTTTCAGAATGGCATGGATTTCTTCCAAGCTGCTTGTCATTCTTAAAGCTGCTTTTCCTCAGTTGGCCTAGGTTAGATTCAGTTTCCTGTGAACAAATTGTCATTAGCCTCTGCTATTTGGAGATGCTGCTAAGGCAATGATTAGCAGTCTAAATTCTCTGATTTTCTCAAGTTCATAAGCTTTCCCTCTGACTTTATGAGGGGGGGAAGAGACAGAAGTCTTCTTTCCTTCCTCCCCCCCTAAATTCCCTCTCAGGGGCTTTATTGAGATATTCTCTCCTCTTTGTTATCCAGGCAATCTTAGGTTCTAACTGACTTTCTATTTTGTAGAAGGTCCACAGGGCATGACAGGGCATTCATTAGTTTAATGTCATTGATTGGTTGATTGATTGGAGATGTCTAGGCCTGTTTACACCTGGTTCATATACCTGATTGATTCAACAAATGCATCTTCACCTGATAAAGGTATCAGAATATACAATCTCATTAGTTACTTCAATAAGGGTGGAATGTGTGATTGATTGATTCAATTAACCCCCACACCTTCACAATAATGATAATATACTACACATATATAAAATAGATCCAAGTATAGTAAGAACACTAGAGTAGTTCAAATTATATGGAAATCTGGTCTTTACTTAAAACATGCTACTAACACAATAATGATAAGAAACATTGATATAAAAATAGCATCTTTTTAGAGAGACAGTTTATGCCTATTTGGGTTCAATATAACCTTAAATCCAGTATCATATCTTTTAAATAGGACCACATTTGCTCCTAAAGTAAAGAGAAAATCAAACCAAAACACCTTATTATTAATTTGATGCATGCAGATGGCATTAAAGCTACTTAATTGTACTGAAAAAATATATCAAATAAAGCCTTTATTTGGCATAATCTTTATTCAGAAATGTCAAAATGTGATTTGTACTCAACAAGTGCAAAATTCTTAATATGCCAAGTAAAGATGGGCAATGAGGTCATACATATTGAACCAATGGATAAAGGCGGTATTTGAAAATAGTTTGGTTTATTCCTGGCATGACACATTGAACATAAAAGTTATCAAAGAGCTGTGGTTAAATACATTAAGAAATTTCCTGGCACCCTGAAATCAAATTTAATGGGAAGAATCCATGTATAGCAAGTTCAAATCTCATCATTGACTGACTACTTATGTGACCTTGAGCAAGGCATTTACACCCTTTGAGTCTCGGTTTCTTTACTTTTAAAATAAGAGGGTTGGATTGGATGCCCTCTGAGGTTAGGTCCAGATCTATATTTATGATCCCTGACAAATAATGTGGGAATAAGAAGGTAATGGTACAGAAGATTCACCGAGGAGGCTTTCAGGGATGTATTAGGATTAAAGTTTATGAAAATAAGCCAATGTAGATAATAATACCTAATAGATTAAACATCTTAATACTTTTATTCAGCTACAAAAAAGAGTTATTTTATCCACCTGTGCAAGAGTCTGTAGAACATTAAAGATAAAAGAATAGTAGTGGGATAGATACTTATTTTCAGACAATTTCTACCTGAATTCTCTCTGAATTCCATCAAACAAGATGAGAAGACTGATTTCCTATAATAATAATAATAACTGACATTTGTAAAATAATTGTTAATATCTGTATACTCTTTTAGTAGTTACAAAACATTTTAGAGATTTCATTTGATACCCATAGCATTGTAGAGGCAGTTTGGCATAGTTTGGGGTAGAGAATAGACCATGGAGTAATGAAGACTCAGATTCAAATTCTGCTTCTGACATATATTGGATGTGTGACCCCCAAATAAGTCACTTAAACTCTCAGTGTTCAGTAAGTTCTTTAAGTTGCGGAGGTGGTTCCCAACTGCATGATCACAGGGAATTTTCTTATTGGAAGTTAGACAACTTCCAGTGAAATCAATGGTTAAGTTTGTTGTTTTTATAGTTGTTGTTGTTTGTTTGTTTGTTTTTTCAGGATAGCATTTTACAACTCACAAAATACTTTGAAACCATCATCTTATTTAGGACTCATATAAGCCTTATGGAGTAGGTTATTTTTGGTTCTTTTAGTCAAGACCTGTGATTTCTTCAGTGCAGAAAACTGGTGCAGATATCCTTTTCATTGTTAGCAGAAAACAAGCATTTATTAAGATCTTACGGTGTGCTAGGCACCATAAGTATTAAGGATAAAAAGACAAACAAAAAAAGAAAAACAACACCACCCTCACAGAGCTTACATTCTAACAGAAGAAAACAACATATGGAAGGGAGCTAAAAGGGCAAAGGTTGTTTGATTGGGAGCATGACAGCAAAGTCCATAGTCAAACTCAGTTTGAAACTTGGCTGGTTTGGTCCCATCCCCAAACAGAGGCCCTATAAGGAACTTAAACAATGGGGAAATGGGACTCATATGACAGAGGGATTTTTCATAGTGATAAGGCCCCATGTGCTGAGGAAAGTTCCAGTGTGAGGAAGCAGCTAATTCATGGTGACAAAGAGTAGAATCAGAAAGACTGCCAAAAGGTTCATGAATGAAGTTTGGCTAGCTTCAAACTATGTTCAAAATGTTGGATCCAAAAGGAACTCACCCATATAGCAATCCACTACCAAATCCACCTATACAGATTGGCAGTTTTTCTGTAATACACTATTTTAGAAAATTACCTGGGGGCACTGAGAAGTTAAATGAGAGAAGGAAGGAATGAACATTTATATATTGCCTACTGCATGTCAGGCACTGCGCTAAAATCTTTGCAAATATTATCTTGTATGATATTCACAGAAACCTTGCAAGGTAAGTACTGTTATATATAATCCCAATTTACAGCTGAGGAAACTGAGACAAAAAAGGTTAATGATGTGCTCAGGGTCACACAGCTTCTATAGTGTTTAAAGCTGTATTTGAACTCCAGTCTTCCTGACTCCAGGACCAATACTCTATCTCTCCATTGCACAACCTAGCTTACCCTTGTCCATTCAACTATTCCATGTGTCAGAGGTAGCAACACTTGTATTCAGTTCTTTTCAACTCTGAAACCAATTTTCTATCCATAACTTCTCAGGTAGATATGAAAGGTAATTTTCACTTTTGTAAGTTAGGAAACTGAGGCTCAAGAGGGGCTAAATTACTTTCCCATGATCACATGGAAAGCATCAAAGTCAGCATTTGAACCCAGGTTTCTAGATCAAGGCTTTTTAAACTTTTTTTTTCCATTCATTATCCCTTTTGACTCAAGAAATGTTTTGTGCTAGCCTGGGTATATAAATATATAAAATAGTTATACATAGCCTTTTACTGTTGCCAAATTTTTCATGACCTCCACGTTCAGTTCAGTTACATGACCCCATGTAGGGTTATGATCCACAGTTTAAGAAACTAGGCTCCATGTGGGGAAGGGGGAAGGAAGGTAGGGTGGGAGAAAAATTTGGAACTAAAAATCCTATGAAAACAAATGTTGAAAACTATATTTACATGTAACTGGAAAATAATAAAATACTTTTATGATAAAAAAGCTAGGTTCTAGATTATAAATCCAGCATTCTATGAAGAGGAGAAAAGCCCTTTTCCTCTTCCCCTACCCACATACTTGGATTCTGCTGTGTCATCCTAAAATCAATGATGAAAGTGCATTGGGTTCACGGAATTATAGAAATTGAAAGAACCCTAAGGTTCTTTCCCTAAAGCACAACTTCTTCATTTTGCAAAAAAAGATGACAGTCAACTTGATACCTGTGCCTTCTTACTATATATCTAGTGGCCTTTTTACTTCATAATGACAGAGGCTGAGAATAGAAGGTAGGAGAATGAAGGAGGGAGAATAGGAGATAAAGACGCTTGTCCATCCCTCCCACCCCCCTAACTGTAGTATGTTACCACAGTATTATATATATATATATATATAGATAGATAGATAGATATAGATATAGATATAGATATAGGTATATAGATATAGATATAGATATAGATATAGATATAGATATAGATATAGATATAGATATAGATATAGATATAGATATAGATATAGATATAGATATAGATATAGATATAGATATAGATATAGATATAGATATAGATATAGATATAGATATAGATATAGATATAGATATAGATCTGTCTGAAGCCCAAGAAGCTATTAAGCTATCCAAACTATAAAGTGAACCTTTTAAATTAACTCCATAAAACTGCTGTGTTGGTGCCGAGTAGTAAGGCCCTGGATTTGAATGTGAGGTCTCTCTGCTCCTTCACTTTGCTTACTAGTAAGTTAAACACAGGTGCAGAATTAGGGTAATTTCCTGATGCTCCTATCTTGATATTAAGCAGCTATCAGACCCTTCTTCAGAGGTGGCTGGACTGTAGAATGTAATGGAAGATTATCAAGCATTATCAATTTTTTTTTGTTAGGGAGGGTGTTGCTTTAAAAAGAAAACCAGGGAGCCAGTGGAGAAGAGGACATACTTCCCTTCTTAGTGGCAGTAGC
Source organism: Dromiciops gliroides (assembly GCF_019393635.1). Taxonomy (NCBI): domain Eukaryota; kingdom Metazoa; phylum Chordata; class Mammalia; order Microbiotheria; family Microbiotheriidae; genus Dromiciops; species Dromiciops gliroides. The sequence goes on from NC_057864.1 coordinate 108,762,067, forward strand.
AACAGCCTCAGGCCTTGGCAGCTGCTGCCAAAATTGAAGTTGAGTCTGATACCTTGGGCAATTCCCAGCTCACTTTCTGACTTGTTCAGGCTCCTTACAAAAGTGACAAACTGATGATTGTCACACATCTCACTTCACTTCTAATTACGGTTTACAACTTCCCATTTCCTCCACCAAAATAGCAGGGACCCGGCCACTGCTTGTGGTGACTGACAAATATTCACACACAACAAAGCAGACAAATGATTCAATATGAGAAGCTTAATGAGGAAAGAAAATATGAAACTTTCTTTTCCTTTTTCTAGTCTCTGATTCCTATCACCTTGGTCCAAAGAAAAAATTTCTGCCTATGTAAGACAATTAGAGATTCTTAAAGTTGGAATGGATCCTAGAGGATGTCTAGTCCAACCTCTCACCAAAAGCAGTAACTTTTTCTAAAGCATTCGATAGAACAGATATTTATCTAGTCCCTGAAAGACATTAGGAGATAATGGAGGAGGTTCAATTCCTTCCTTGAAAGAGCTTAGAAATTATGTCTTAGGGGAGATAAGACCTATGCATAGATATTTATTGAAGGAATAGATGGATAGATGGATGCATGGATGGATGGTTGGATGGTCATAGAGTTGGATGGATGGATTAAATTCTTTCTATAGTAAATGTACATATAAAATGATGTTATCTCAAACTCAAAATGTCCAAAAAGGGACTGTTTTTCCCCAAACCTCCCTTCTTCTGAACTTCCTGGTAACTTCTCAGGGCACCACCCTCTTCCCAGTCACCCAGGCTCACCAATTCAGTGTCATTCTGGACTCTTCATTCTCATTCACCTCACATAGCTAATCTATTTCCAAATCTTGTTTCATCTACCTTTAAAACATATCTTCTTTATTTCCCCTTCTCTCTACTCACATAGCCAAATCCCTATTTTAAGCCCTCATCATCTCTCACCTAGATGATTGGAATAACCCTCTAATTGGACTCCTAGCTTTAAGTGTTTCCCCCATTCCAACACACCTCACACATAAAGTGATTTTTCTAAACTAAAGATCTGATCTTGTCACTCCCTGATCACTGGAATTCATTGTTTCCCTCTAACCTCTAGGATCAAATATAACATCTTCTGTTTGGCATTTAATGCTCTTCACAACCCTGACTCTTCTTACCTTTCCAGTCTTCTTATATTTGGTTGCCCTTCATGTATTCTATGATCCAGAAACTCTGACCTACCTATCATTCCTCAAACATGATGTGCCACGTTGTGTTTCTATTTCTTTGTCCTAGTTGTCTGTCCCCCCTTATAACTGGAGTACTCTGCCTCCTCCTCATTGATTATTAGTTTCCCTGAATTCCTTCAAGGATTGAATCAAATCCTACCTTCTGCATGAGGTCTTTTGCAGTCTTCCTAGCTTCTAGTGTCTCTCTGATTGACTTCCATCTACTCTCTACATATCTCTACATATCTTGTATTCACCTATTTATTTACATGCTGCCTCCCCATTAGGATGGAAGTTTCTTGAGTGGTAGGAACTATTTGTGCCTTTCTTTGTGTCCCCAGTGCCTGGTATAAATCAAGAGCTTAATAATTCTTTATTGATGGCCTACTTACCTATAGTAATTCAGAGAAAGAAGAGATTGTTTCTAACTGGGTAGATCAGGAGATTAGAGAGAAAAGGTGATATTTGAGCTAGCTTTTGAAGGAAGAATGGAATTTGGACAGATAGAGATGTTGGGGTTAGATGTTAGTATAAGCTCTTTCCTCTAACATTTTACCAGTTTTGGGAAAGGGAATGCTTCAGAGGTAATCGCTGCTCCAATGTGTATTGTATCTTTTTGCCACATTCCAGATAAATTCTAGTTAGTAGGGCCAGAAGTCAATTATCCTAAAAGACATTTTCACAGGATGAGTTTCCAGTTTTTTTAGAGGGATCCACAGTCCCAGAAAGACCAATGTAATTTCTCCAGATCTATCCCTTTTCTTGAATGACATAGACATTATACTAACTCCTTATGGCTAACTCCCACAAAAGGAAACCACTTGGAGATAAACAACATAATCATATATAAAGAAAAGGAAGGAATACATTGCACCACCATCAAAGGTTTGCTGCAACCAACTAAAACTGACTTATAAGACCTGATTGTTACCTTTTCACTGTGAGCACTTATACCTTGAAGATTGTTAAATGCTACAAGTGAGAGTTTTATTTATTGTTTTTCTGATTTCTAGACTCAAGAATGGGCAGCTAGATGATGCAATAGATAGAGCCCCAGGCCTGGAGTCAGGAAGACCTGAGTTCAAATCTGGCTGCAGACACTTACTAGCTGTGTGACCCTGGGCAAGTCACTTAACTGTGTAAAATGAGCTGTGGAAGGAAATGACGGACCACTCCAGTATTTTTGTCAACTAAACCCCAAATGGGATCATAAAGGATCAGACATGACTCAAAAAGACTAAATAACAACAAGTTGACCTTGATGAATTCAATCCACTGGGACCAGAATTGTATCCTCAGGTTCTGGAGAAAAAAAACCAAAAACTTGAAGATCTGATTATTCAGATACTGCCAATAAACTTTGAAAAAATATGGAGAATTGGAAAAGTGCAACAGGTCATAGAAATGCAAATACTGACCAAATTTTTGAAAAACCTATTTGTTACAAAAAGTTTTGTATTGTTATTTCACTTTCTCTCCCTGCAGTTACCTTTTGGGGGATTTCATAGAATAGACGGACTCATTAGCAAATGCTAAAAGCAACATGGCTTTATTTGCCTCATTTTAACTCACACAAGGGAAGACTTGAAGTGTAACTTGAAGCTTAACCCAAGTGGCATGCAGAGGCAAGCAAAGATACATCAGGATCACAGTCAGTAGAGACAAGGAGATAGTTCGAAGCTCTGAAGGTACATGTCATATCTGTGACTAGGGCTGTAGAAAGTTATAGAGCTTGAGTGAGCTGATCTTTTGGGCTTCGGCAGGTGGAGGAAAGGATATCAATGACCATACTACAAGCACATGCCCTATCTGGTGCACAGGTTATACCACTTTTCATTATTCCTCCTACTTCTATGTAAGAAGATCTGGGATCACCCAGACAACAAAGCTGCTCAGCTGAAAAAGAAAAGGGATAAATGTTTTATAGAGAGGAACTGGTTTTGACCACACTTTTTTTTCCCTTTGCAATGTCAAAATCATTCAATCAACAAGCAGTTATCAAGTACCTACTATGTGCTAGGCACAAGAGTTAGACCTTACATTTATCACTATTAGTTTTCAAGTTGTAAGGTATTCTTCTCCAAAGGAATTATTCTTCAGGTATTGGTCAACCAAGGTGGCCTTTGAAGTTTATTCTGAGTATAATTTCCTGTGTCTGACTTCTGGTACAATGCTCTTTTTATTACAACACAATCTCCCTAACAAGATAAGTATGAAGTTCAGAAAGAATCATGAAGGTAAAGCTTTTTTTTCTTATAAATTGGACCAGTAATTTTATTGGTATAAGGAATGCCCCATGAGGAATCTCCTCTATCAATTCAGGTTGGCACTCTCTCCACAATTTATAGTCTTAGAGATGTCTATATTCACTGACAGGTTAAATGACTTATTTAGAGTCATATGGCCAATATGTATTAGAGGCAGAACTTATTCACATGCTGTCAGGATGTTGTTAGCAATAAATTGTCATATAAATGGATCCTTATCCTCATCCTCACCAATATTATTCCACTTTACATTCTCTTCCTCTATCCCGAGTACTCTGAATATGCTACTGTTTATTATTATCCCACTTAAAATATGATGCTTAGAATGTAAAATGATATCTTAGATGTATTCTGAACACAGAATATGTTGACACTGTGTGTCAATGCAGCCTAAAACAGCTGTGTCACACTCAAGATTCATCTTGAGCTTGTAATCAACCAGACCTTCCAGATCTTTTCCATATAAACTGTGTTTGACAACAAATGGACTTGGCCATTGCCATGGAACACAATTAGGGTATTAGAGTAGTGGCTCCATAGCTGAAGGAACATCTGGAGAAATGTGAGTATTTGGTCACACAAGACTGAACATAAAAACACACATGTCCTCACAAATCGGTTGAATGTGGCAAGTTGAGATAACTCTTAGGTCTGACTTGGCACCCTGTTCATTTCCTGCTACTGAACTACAGGATCCTAAACCCTGGACCCCATCTCTTGCTAGTTCCTTCTCATATATCTTTGTGATTCCTGGTTTTGACCTTTCTTTTCTTTCAGATATTACCTGTTGCCTGTGGCCCTTTATGAATCATCAATATTGTCTTGATTTTGAGTGGTTTGTGCCATGAATCTAAAACCTGCTTACATTGTTATGCCATTCCTATTCTTGTCCAATTCCCCAGCCCCATTTCCTAGTTCAGTCAGCATCACAGATCCTCTCAGCAGTAGTACCAAGAGAGGAGAGGCCAGGAAAAAAAAAAAACTCCTTATAAGCCAGGTTTTCCTCTGCTGAATTTGAGCAACTGATAGATTATCTCAAAAGCAAAAATATTTTTAATTTCTAAAAAATTTCATCTTGGTTTCAGTTAATTATTCTAGCCCATGTGGATCTACTTCAATCCTGATGCTATAATCCAATGTATCATTAGATTCTTCAAGCTTGGTATTTGGTGAATCTGTGATTTCATCGATGTGCATGATCTCTCTAATGGTACAGACGGTACCCTATTCATGACTGTCCATAACCTAAGAGTATTGCCATGCCAACCTCCACAAGTTTGCCCCAGGAAAGTCACTCAACATATTAAGTACTTTCCTCATATTCTCATGACCTCGTAAAGATACCAATGAAGCACAGGCTGTCCAGTATGTGTGCGTGTGAGTATTAATATATAGATACATATGTGTGTATACATGTATAATATTTTTAAATATTTTATATTTATTATATATATCCTTATATTAATAGACATACACACATCCTTGGGTATAGAAAGTCATCTTACTGAACAGAGATGTAGGAGGGGAAGCGCTAGGAGGAGGAGGAGGTAATAAGAGTGAAGGCACATTAATGGAGGCAGTGATCAAAAACAAAACAATTTTTTTAGGAGAAGATAGTATAAGAATGTTGAACAGTTTTGGCAGGGGGCACAACCCTTTTGTGTGCTACAAAGGAATTTTATCTAGGTGGAAAATAATTTACAGAACAACCTGCTTTGGAACCAATATTTTGGGAAGCTTTAAATCCACCTAAAGGTACAAATATTCAGCCCATCTCTCCTTATCTTCTCTATAAAGATATAAGTGATTTTGTCAAATTCCTCAATGCTAAGTATACCATTTTTATGGAATTCCCTGGATCTGCCAGTTTAAGTATCCTTTTCAATAGAGGAAGTTAGTGGCATGGAGTATTTATTACTTGCCTGTAGTGAATCTATGTTGCCTCCTAGTTATCACAATATCTTTTTTTTAGGTGATCACATAACAAACCTTCCTTCTCACTATTCCCCAGTATATAGTTCACTCTAATCAGGCTGGCCTCCTTACTGTCCTGAAAACATGTCTCTTGCTTAAATTATTTCCTTGACATACTCCTGCTCTCTTTCATTAGCCTATACAAATATTGTGCATCATCCAGGGACCCTCCACAAAACTTTCCCCCATTTTAGGTCTTCCCTCTCCCTTCTCTGAATCCCTATCACATTTACCATCTGAATCCTATAATTCAGTACTAAATGACACACTGTTTGTTACAGTATGTTGTTCTTTCCAGTGCATTTGTTTCTTCTCCCCTCAGCTGAGCATAAGCACCTTGAAGGCAGAAACTACATTTTTCTGTTTTTCCTTTGTCCCCATAATAATGTGAGTAAATGATTCTGAGCTGGGCATGTGGCCACTGCAAGCTTTAGAAATGCAGTGAAATAAAAATAACTGATGATTGCAACATCTATTTGGGATATTAATCAGTATCACATTGATTAAGGTTGATTCCACTCTCCCTGTCCCATCCACCTAGATGGAATCTGGAGGGTCACTACGATGAAATACAATGCAATGCAATGCAATGCAATGCAATCCAGAAGGCCTATACAACAGCAACAGGTAGTCATACATAAGATCCCTCTAGAAAGTCTTATGTGTAAATCTGTCACACAGTTCTTAATCTGGGGTTCATAGATTTCAAATGGTCTTAAATGTGAAACTTTTATTATTTTGATAACTATTTCAATATAATTGATTTCCTTTGTAAATAGATGTATTTGATATCATGCATTTAAAAAAACATTCTGAGAAGGGATCTAGAGATCTCTTAGACATTCATGATATGCACATGCGTGCACGCGCACACACACACAGACACACACACACAATACACAAAGATAAAAAAGTCTGCCATAAAAGAAAGATGTGGGAAGTTAAGGGTAGAGAAAGGACTAGATTTTCTTTAAGTTCACATTCTTTTATATACCTTACTGCTTCCCCACCCTCCAGATCGCTAATAAAAGGCCATTGTACAGCCCACTGTGGAGCTGTATTTGACTTCCAACAATTACATATATTTTGTAAGTGCTAATAGTTCTGTGGTCACAAAAGGGGGAAGCAGGGAAAAAATGCAAAGGAAAGCAAGAGAAAGGAGCCAGTTTGAAGGGATTTTATCTAATTTCATTTTAATTAGATCCTTTTTCTAACTGAGTTTCTAATTTTTCAATTAGCAATTAGCAGCTGCAACTCATTCTGAGCATCACGAGGTGCCAAAGACACTAATTACACCACAGGAGTAGGAGGCTGGAAATGAGAAATAAAATTATCCATGAATGTTATTAGAAGAAAGGAATGATTACTCTCCGTAATAATATACTGATGTGTGCCTAATTAGATTGAAGGATTCAGAGGGAAAAAATGAGATTTAAAAATGGATTACGTTTAGATGCCTTGAGGTCATAATTTTGCTATAAATATTGCTTTAGAGCATTTCACTTGAAAACAGACAAGGGTTGCAAGTCTGATAGTGTTTATGTCAGAGCGTTCAGCAATGACCCGCATCTCTAGTGTAGAACAATCTCCAACATCAGTGACTTTGGAAATGCTAGTTCTATTTCTGCAAAGTGTGTCTGAGATTGCAAATACACTTATTCAAAGAGAAAAAACTCAAGGAATACTTAGGCAGAGGGAGAGCACGAAATGAAGAGTGCAGAATAAGGCCTGGAGATTGAGAGGGGGAGTAGAGATGTTGTGGAATTCTTGGCTACTCAAATTATAGGTTTGTGGCTGTTGACTCAGCTGGTTTCTTTCCTCTTCAGGCAGTGTATCAAGTAATACAACCAGGACAATTGGGTTTAGTCTCTATTTCCAAGGCCTTCTTGTCTGAGAATGTTACCAGTCAAGAATACTGGAAGTATTCTTGGTATGCCAGTCCAAAATAATTTCCTATTAACCAGGGCAATTCCAGCAGCAATCAGGCCATTCTAGTCCCAGAGAAGAGCTAACTTTGTTTTGAATGTATGGAGACAAAGATGCTTTAATTGATGATTAATTGATGATTGCATATCCAGTAAGTTATATAGAGAGTTTGTGTGGAATGCTGGACTTAGAGTGAGGAAAACAGAGTTTAAGTCCTGCCTCAGACACTTGCTAGTTGTTTGAATGAATTTAGGTAAGTCACTTAACTATGCTTAGGCTCAGCTTTCTCAGCTATAAAATGGTGATAATAAAGCACCTACCTTGTAGCAATGTTTCCAGGATCAAATAAGTTTATATATAGATATAAATACAGAAACAGATATAGATATAGATATATATGTGCTACATCAATGTTAACTAGTTCTCCTCCTCCTCCTCCTCCTCCTCCTCCTCCTCCTCCTCCTCCTCCTCCTTCTTCTTCTTCTTCTTCTTCTTCTTCTTCTTCTTCTTCTTCTTCTTCTTCTTCTTCCTCTTCCTCTTCCCACCACCACTACCACTGCTACTATTATTATCATAGATTTAGAGCAAGAAGAAATGTTAAAGATCATCTAGGTTCAACCCACTATATGATCTCTAACATTTCTTCTAGTTAACTTTTTATATCATTAAGAATCATAGGATTATAGATTTAGAACTAGATGGTTACTTAGCCCAACCTCCTCATGGTACATAATATGAAATTAAGGACCAGAGAGTTTAAGTAACTTATACAAGGTGGCACATTAAATAATTGACAAGGGCAGGATTTGAACCAGCTTATCTGATGTTCAACACATTCTCAACTCTTTCCTGACATGCCCTGCCACATCAAGTGATCTTGCTCTTTTGGCACAAATGCCCAATGCACTTGCACATCTAGTATCTCATATAATCCTTACATTTATGCCAACTAGCATGTATTAAGTTCCTACTATATTTCATACAGTGCACTAAGCATTGGGGATAAAAAGGGGAAAAACAGTCCCTGTTCTCCAGGAGCTCAGTCTAATATATTTAGGGTGATAATTATTCATACTGTATCCTGAACCCCAACCTGATGCTTACCTCAGGTATACCCAGAGAATCCAAAAGGAGGTGGGATAATGAATTTGATTAAAAATGAATCAAACTAAAGAACAAGGTAGGTAAATGAATAGCAAAATATTGTCTGTACCCAAACACAAAGGGGTCCAAATACACCTTGTAACATGAGGACATTATTCACACCACCATAAAAGGAAACCCAGGTCCTTGGGTGTTAAGCAACTGGCTCAAGGTCACACAGCCAGTTAAAACACAGGACCCTTGACTCTGAGGCTAGTGTTCACCCTTCCAGATGTAGGCAGGTAATGACTGGGATACATTTTCCTTCTCTTTCCAATCACTCTGATGGAGTCTTATAATGAATGACCACATCCCCTGACAGAACCTGAAAGAATTGATGAGCTCCTATTCCTTTGCCCACCTATCTGTCTTTATATATCTCACTGCATTTGCCACTAATTATATTTCTCTTTATAATCTGCACTCCCCAGTTAAGTAATATAATTGATCGTTCCTGAAAAATATCATTAATTCCAAAATGGCCTAGAAGTGTTTTGTCATGCTGTTTCCTCTTTTTCCCCCCACCCCTGGTGTTAGAATTATTAAGATGTCTCATGCATCAGAGAAGAGCTAGTACTGGTGGCATAAGACTGTAGTGTGTGTGTGTGTGTGTGTGTGTGTGTGTGTGTGTGTGTGTGTGTGTGTGTGAAAAGGAAAGGGAGGAGGAAAGAAAGGAAGGCACCATTTTTCTTTCCTTTTTAGTAGATGAAAGAAGAAAAGAAAACTCCTCTTTAATATGAAGTTTCTAGGAGCTATAGCATCTACAGAGGTTTGGAAAGTGAGACACATGCCATTGCTCTGTAAACTAACCCTCCTTTCTCTGTTGGCTCCTTAACAGTTACCATGATATGACAACTCCCTACCAGGAGAAGAATGGGAGGAAGGGACAGTGTGTTGGGTAAAGAGGCTTAATTTTACACCTTCCCAACCCCTACAAATGGCTCAACAATATCAATTGTTGACTCTTTGGACTATGAAAATATCTTAGAATGTGGGCAGCTAGGTGGCACAGTGGAGAGAGTGGTAGTCATGGAGTCAGGAAGACCTAAGTTCAAATCTGGCCACAAACACCTACTAGCTATGTGACTCTGTGAAAGTCACTTAACCCTGTTTGCCTCAGTTTCCTTTTCTATAAAATGAGTTAGAGAAAGAAATTGCAAACTACTCCAGTATCTCTGCCAAGAAAACCCCAAATGGGGTGATAGTTAGATATGACTGAAATGACTGAACAACAACAAAGTATCTAAGAAAGAGTCCTCAGGTAGAAGAGGCACAGATATAATAGCTCACATTCATGTGGTTATTGAAGGTATAAAATATTTTCCCCCCAAGAAACCCTGTTAGGTAAGTATTACAAATATTACTAAAACATTTGAAAATATAGAGTATATGTAGATGGATTCTATTAATTATATCTTGAGGCCAGGAAAGTCCTACTCAAAGAGGGATTACATTACTCAGAAGGCTGTGTGAGTCCACAACATGGTGAGCACACCATGATGTCCACAGACAAAGACTATGTTTACATGTAAAGGGAATATAATGTAGAACTATAAATGCTGCGCAAGTGAAAGCAGGACACATAGCTGTAGTCAAGAATATACCATGTGTCCAAGATTGCCGCAGCATCCCAAAAGGCAGAATCCTCTGTAAGTCATAACTACAGAGCTGAGGCAATGGCTGTTGGCTGGTCTTTGGCCTGCCTTGAAATACTTCAAAATAGACTCACTATATACTCCCCCTTCAGCCTTCAGTAAAGTGCGGTTTTGTTCTCACACTATGCTGGGAAATTACAGGAATCAATGGGAATTATATTATATTATATATTATAATTTCTCTAGGGATATAAGATATTTGGGTCTTTTTATATGTGGGTGCTTTATATGTTTTGCTATTGGATTCACTTCATTATTTAGGTTATGTGACCATGTTTATTTTTTCCTTTTGAATTTGTTTGTCTCAAGTTAGACCAGCAATAGAAGGACATATTAGGTTGGGGATCAGGATGTGGTTGAATTCCTACCCCAAAACATCATGCTGAATTAAAAAGGGGTGTTATCTATGTGATAAGGTAACTAAGGCTCAGAGAAGTTAAGTAATTCATCTGTTATCACTCAGCGGATATATATGCATATGCATACACACATGTACATGTGTACACATGCATACTACATATATCAAACACACATGTCTACATGTATATACTGACATGTACATAATACATGTATTAAAACATGCAGTATACACATGCATATATACATACACTCTATCTCTCTCTCTCTCTCTCTCTCTATATATATATATATATATATATATATATATATATATATATATATACACAAACTGGGCTTTGAACTCAGGTCTAATGACTCCAAGTTAAGGATTCCTGCAACTACAGTATACCATTTCATGTGTTATAACTGGGTTTTTTTGTTGTTGTTTTTGGTGAGGCAATTGGGGTTAAGTGACTAGCCTAGGGTCACACAGCTGATAAGTATTAAGTGTCTGAGGTCAGATTTGAACTCAGGTCCTCCTGACTCCAGGGCAGGTGCTCTATCCACTGTGCCACCTAGCTGCCCCTATCTATAACTGTTAATCTTTGAAGATCTAATTGAATGTTGAAAAATGTGAGCAGCTTTTCCCAACACTGCAAACCTAGATTTTCCCTACTTGACTGAGCCAAAAATTGGAGTGAATTTTCAGGATCTATAAAATAAAGACCCCATGTTGCCCCTTCAGCAGCCTTCCCTGCCCTCTTAGATTCTTGATCTTTTCACAGTGTGGGAGGGGGATTTCCTGAAGCTTGCACTCAGGTTTCATGGTGATACACATGAACTAGAGCTGCAGCTAAGTCAGGGAGGGGAGGGGAATCCTCAGATGAGAGAAGGGGAAGGAGGGAAAGAGGAATGGAAAGAAAAAGAAAGAAACAGAGTAAAGGAGAAGGAGAAGGAAAGGGAGTAGAGGGAGAGGTCTTAAGCCAAGCCTTGAACATGGGGCTGTGGGGATGGCGATCTATCTCTCTGCAAGTCTGTTCTGCTTTCACTTGGAGGTATGGTTTTTTTTGAGGGGCAATGAGGGTTAAGTGACTTGTCCAGGGTCACACAGCTAGTAAGTGTCAAGTGTCTGAGGTCCTCCTGAATCCAGGGCCGGTGCTTTATCCACTGTGCCACCTAACTGCCTTTTGGAGGGTTTTTAATGGGAAAATGAGGGTAGGATTGGGAGGCTGAAATGAGGTGACGGGCTGGAGTAAAGAGATTGAGCACAATACTGAACAGCAAAATTAACGATAGGTTTGTGGTGTTGTTTTTTTTTTAATGAGGATTTCTTTCATAATTCTTTCTGTAAAGTCAAATATGTGTAATGCAAACTGTCTGTACTATTCTTCTGATATACACAATGTTCTAGCAGAACCATATTACCATCAGCTTCTCCAGTATGTAGCACACTTTTCCACCTCTAGGCCTTTTCTCATGCAATTCCCTATATCTAAAATTTCCTTTGCTCATTTCTTCCTATTCAAATTCTTCCCACTCTTCAAATGCCATCTGCTACAAGAAGCCTTCTCCAATTACCTCCCTCCAAAGGTAATCTTTCTCTCCCTCTGTTGAATTCTCATTTATTCTTCTTTATACTTTTTGTGTGCACTTAGATTCCATTTTGTATTATTTACATACATATCACATAACTTAATAGGTTGCAAGTTCTTTTAGGATGGTATGATAGATTTTTTTTTGGTAGCTTTGAAAGGGCCTTGCACATAATATGTCATTAATAAATATTTGTTGAACTAAAGTCTTTCCACACTATTTCAACATTCTTCCATAGCCCCTCTGAACTGAAGGTCTCAGAACTGTCAGCTGATAAGTTGACTATATCTTCTCTATGAGGAGTCATAGAGCTGTCTATGACTTCTCTGATTTGCTTTGAGGGATGGATCTGAGCTCTAAATATTAGGTCATTAGAGATAATCAGTGTGTCTAAATGGATAGGGAGAGAGGTATGAGGTGCTTCCTCATCTTATTGACTTCTCCAAGCCCTGGGCTGAAGCAGAAGCACCAGCTCTGAAGGCTTGTGAAATTCTTTGGGGGCCATCTCTCTCTGATGGCAGCTGTCCATGGTAGTCCAGACTTTTGAGCATCTCGCCTGAGCCTTCTCTGTCTCACAACTCCCTCCCTGAAGCTAACATCCCTTTGTCTCCAGCTGGTTCTTGGCCATTAAGCTGTTCTCATTTGTGATTTTATTTTTCCAGAGTGGGGGGAGTGGCACAGAGCAGGGCTTCCATCCAACCCATCCGGCAAGATCTTCCCTTTCTCTCATTGTGAGGATTCTCACTGGATCTGTCTTCTCTCTTTCCATCTGGCACTACACAGCCCCTTTATGGGACATGCAGGGCTGGGCCCTGGCATGGTCAGGCAAACTGTAAGGTAGCACAATTTCAGAGCAATAAACTGGGCATCTAGGGCATTTAAGTACCCCTGACATTATTTTGGACAGGATAAAATGATAGGGAAGTTTAAAAATGAGGGAAGGAAAAATCAAATTCCACAGTATGAAAGAGCTTTGTCCAGCCAGCACTTTCTAGAGCCATAAATCTGCTTTAAAAATTTAGAAGAAAAAATTGTGCAAATCACTTTGGTGGGAACCCATTTCTCCCACCCTCGGCCATTTCCCTGCATCAGCTTTTCTCTCAATTCCTGGGGAGAGCTGCCAGCATATTAAGGAATCATTGCAAACAAAACATATTTTGAGCACAAATACAGAGATGCTTCTTGATATGGAATCCAATGGTTGTTTGTCCACTAGGCTGTTTGCTGCTGCCAGAAGGTCTGTCTGTATCTGTTTCTGCTGACCTGATATTATTTCTTAGAACAGTGTATCAAAACTCAGATCAGAGCCCTCTCTCATGAAGTTTATGGAAGAAATGGAGACAGAGAAGAAGAGTACTCTCCTTAGAATTGTCATTAAAGCATAGGTACGCAACTCCACACCCACAGAGGGTCATGGCAAATGCATCTGGAATGATGGGGAAACTGAGTGGTGTAATGGATAAAGTGCTGCAGGGCTCTATCCTGCTGATTACAAATCTTTCCTCAAAAGCTTTCTAGCCATGTGACCCTGAGGAAGTCACTTACCCTCTCTCAACCTAAGTTTCTACATGTGTAAAATGAGCATAATAATACCAGGGTTATGAAAATCATATGAGTTAATATATGCAAAGTCCTTTGCAAACCTTAAAGTTTTACATAAATGTTAGGTATTATTGTTATTGTTATTATTATTATTGATATTTCTGTAAGACCAATAAGGAATGTTACTTCTCAGGTAGGAACAGAGGCTGATACTTGTCTCTACTGCTAAATTTGGACTGCATATTTGTTTATAATATTTTCTGAATAGTAAATGATTAATAAATGTTTGTTGACTTAAAATTAATTATTAACTGTTCCTAGAATACCCCTCAGGTAACTACAGCGGGCCGGGGCAGGCCAGGGCGAGCCGGGGCAAGCCGTGCCAGGGCTAGCCGAGCCGCGCCGGGGCGCACCAAGCCGGGGCAAGCCAAGCCACGCTGGGGCGGGGCGGGGCGGGGCGGGCTGGGGCAAGCAGAGCCCAGCCATGCCGCGCTGGGGCGGGGCGGGACTGGCGAGCCAGGACAGACCTAGCTGGGGCGGGGCGGGGTGGGCCGGGGTGGACCAAGCCGTGCTGCGCTGGGGCGAACCGTGCCGACCCGTGCCAAGCCGAGGGCGGGGCGGGGCGGGGCGAGCTGAGCCGGGGTTGAGCAGGGGCTGAGCCGGGACGGACCGAGCCGGGGGCGGGCCGGGGCCGGCTGAGCGGGGCGAGCCGTGCCGGGCCGGGGCAGGGCGGGGTGGGCCGGGGTGGACCAAGCCATGCTGCGCTGGGGCGAACCGTGCTGCGCCGGGGCGAACCATGCCGCGCCGGGGCGACCCGTGCCAACCCGTGCCGACCCGTGCCGACCCGTGCCGCGCCGGGGCGAGCCGTGCCGACCCGTGCCGGGCCGGGGCGGGGCGGGCCGGGGTGGACCTAGCCGGGGCGGGGCGAGCTGAGCCGAGGCTGAGTCAGGGCGGCCAGGGGCGGGGCGAACTGAGCCAGGGCTGAGTTGGGGCGGGCCGGGCAGGGGCGGGGCGGGCTGAGCGGGGTGAGCCCTATCGGGCCGGGGCGGGACGGGGTGGGCCGGGGTGGACCAAGCCATGCTGCGCTGGGGCGAACCGTGCCGCGCCTGGGCGAGCCGTGCCGACCCGTGCCGACCCGTGCCGACCCGTGCCGACCCGTGCCGACCCGTGCCGACCCGTGCCCACCCGTGCCGACCCGTGCCGACCCGTGCCGACCCGTGCTGCGCCGGGGCGAACCGTGCCGCGCCGGGGCGAACCGTGCCGCGCCGGGGCGAGCCGTGCCGCGCCGGGGCGGGGCGGGCCGGGGTGGACCTAGCTGGGGCGGGGCGAGCTGAGCCGAGGCTGAGTCAGGGCGGCCAGGGGCGGGGCGAACTGAGCCAGGGCTGAGTTGGGGCGGGCCGGGCAGGGGCGGGGCGGGCTGAGCGGGGTGAGCCCTATCGGGCCGGGGCGGGACAGGGTGGGCCGGGGTGGACCAAGCCATGCTGCGCTGGGGCGAACCGTGCTGCGCTGGGGCGAACCGTGCCGCGCCGGGGCGAACCGTGCCGCGCCTGGGCGAGCCGTGCCGACCCGTGCCGACCCGTGCCGACCCGTGCCCACCCGTGCCGACCCGTGCCGACCCGTGCCGGGCCGGGGCGGGGCGGGCCGGGGTGGACCTAGCCGGGGCGGGGCGAGCTGAGCCGAGGCTGAGTCAGGGCGGCCAGGGGCGGGGTGAACTGAGCCAGGGCTGAGTTGGGGCGGGCTGGGCAGCGGCGGGGCGGGCTGAGCGGGGTGAGCCCTATCGGGCCGGGGCGAACCGTGCCGCGCCTGGGCGAGCCGTGCCGATCCGTGCCGACCCCTGCCGACCCGTGCCGACCCGTGCCGACCCGTGCCGACCCGTGCCGACCCGTGCCGCGCCGGGGCGAGCCGTGCCGCGCCTGGGCGAGCCGTGCCGACCCGTGCCGACCCGTGCCCACCCGTGCCGACCCGTGCCGACCCGTGCCGACCCGTGCCGACCCGTGCCGCGCCGGGGCGAGCCGTGCCGACCCGTGCCGACCCGTGCCGACCCGTGCCGACCCGTGCCCACCCGTGCCGACCCGTGCCGACCCGTGCCGCGCCGGGGCGAACCGTGCCGCGCCGGGGCGGGGCAGGCCAGGGTGGACCTAGCTGGGGCGGGGCGAGCTGAGCCGAGGCTGAGTCAGGGCGGCCAGGGGCGGGGCGAACTGAGCCAGGGCTGAGTTGGGGCGGGCCGGGCAGGGGCGGGGCGGGCTGAGCGGGGTGAGCCCTATCGGGCCGGGGCGGGACGGGGTGGGCCGGGGTGGACCAAGCCATGCTGCGCTGGGGCGAACCGTGCTGCGCTGGGGCGAACCGTGCCGCGCCGGGGTGAACCGTGCCGCGCCTGGGCGAGCCGTGCCGACCCGTGCCGACCCGTGCCGACCCGTGCCGACCCGTGCCGACCCGTGCCGACCCGTGCCCACCCGTGACGACCCGTGCCGACCCGTGCCGACCCGTGCCGACCCGTGCCGACCCGTGCCGACCCGTGCCGCGCCGGGGCGAGCCGTGCCGCGCCTGGGCAAGCCGTGCCGACCCGTGCCGACCCGTGCCCACCCGTGCCGACCCGTGCCGACCCGTGCCCACCCGTGCCGACCCGTGCCGACCCGTGCCGGGCCGGGGCGGGGCGGGCCGGGGTGGACCTAGCCGGGGCGGGGCGAGCTGAGCCGAGGCTGAGTCAGGGCGGCCAGGGGCGGGGCGAACTGAGCCAGGGCTGAGTTGGGGCGGGCCGGGCAGGGGCGGGGCGGGCTGAGCGGGGTGAGCCCTATCGGGCCGGGGCGGGACGGGGTGGGCCGGGGTGGACCAAGCCGTGCTGCGCTGGGGCGAACCGTGCCGCGCCTGGGCGAGCCGTGCCGATCCGTGCCGACCCGTGCCGACCCGTGCCGACCCGTGCCGACCCGTGCCGACCCGTGCCGACCCGTGCCGACCCGTGCCGACCCGTGCCGACCCGTGCCGTGCCGGGGCGAGCCGTGCCGCGCCTGGGCAAGCCGTGCCGACCCGTGCCGACCCGTGCCGCGCCGGGGCGAGCTGTGCCGCGCCGGGGCGAGCCGTGCCGACCCGTGCCGCGCCGGGGCGGGGCGGGCCGGGGTGGACCTAGCCGGGGCGGGGCGAGCTGAGCCGAGGCTGAGTCAGGGCGGCCAGGGGCGGGGCGAACTGAGCCAGGGCTGAGTTGGGGCGGGCCGGGCAGGGGCGGGGCGGGCTGAGCGGGGTGAGCCCTATCGGGCCGGGGCGGGACGGGGTGGGCCGGGGTGGACCAAGCCATGCTGCGCTGGGGCGAACCGTGCTGCGCTGGGGCGAACCGTGCCGCGCCGGGGCGAACCGTGCCGCGCCGGGGCGAGCCGTGCCGACCCGTGCCGACCCGTGCCCACCCGTGCCGACCCGTGCCGACCCGTGCCGACCCGTGCCGCGCCGGGGCGAGCCGTGCCGCGCCTGGGCGAGCCGTGCCGACCCGTGCCGACCCGTGCCCACCCGTGCCGACCCGTGCCGACCCGTGCCCACCCGTGCCGACCCGTGCCGACCCGTGCCCACCCGTGCCGCGCCGAGCCGGGGCGGGACGGGGTGGGCCGGGGTGGACCAAGCCATGCTGCGCTGGGGCGAACCGTGCTGCGCCGGGGCGAACCATGCCGCGCCGAGGGCGGGGCGGGCCGAGCTGAGCCGGGGCTGAGCCGGGGCTGAGCCGGGGCTGAGCTGGGGCGGACCAAGCCGTGCTGCGCTGGGGCGAACCGTGCCGCGCCTGGGCGAGCCATGCCGACCCGTGCCGACCGGTGCCGACCCGTGCCGCGCCGAGCCGGGGCGGGCCGGGGTGGACCTAGCCGGGGCGGGGCGAGCTGAGCCGAGGCTGAGTTAGGGCGGCCAGGGGCGGGGCAAACTGAGCCAGGGCTCAGTTTCCCTATGGGAAAGTTTTCTACAAAGTAAAAACAGATCTAAGTGAAAGTCTTCTCTTCCTGAGCATTTTATGACCCTAATTACCACAGTCTCCAAGAACACACAGGACAATAATCCCCTGGCCTTCCCGGCGGGGCGGGAGATCACATGCCACATACTCTAGAATCGTTCCTTGATTCACTCCATTAAAGTGATTTCTCCCTCCTCAAATTTTCCTTGAAGACCAAATCAACATTTGCTTTATAACACATTCTAGTTTTTATTATATTTACTCTTATACTTGCCATAAACATTTTGTGGGCAGGTCCATATCATATTCTTCATCCCTTTCTCCAACTGTGTCTAGTCCACTGTAAGGCACAAAACACAAGTTAAAAAAGGACAAAGAGTGACAGCTAGGTGGCGCAGTGGATAGAGCACCGGCCCTGGAGTCAGGAGTACCTCAGTTCAAATCCAGCCTCAGACACTTAACACTTACTACCTGTGTGACCCTGGGCAAGTCACTTAACCCCAATTGCCTCACTAAAAAACAAAAAACAAAACAAACAAAAAAAGGACAAAGAGTCCTTACAATTATATATGGATAAATGGCACATTAACATTTAATATTGTCCTTTCTGGAACTTTCGTTTTGCCTCTGGACAGCCTACGTTAATTTCATACTCATGTGTCCCTTTTGACCTCGAGTTTTTTTTCTCCTCTTTGCCTGTTCTATGAGGGAAGAAGAAAGTTGGTAGGGAGTAGAATTTCCACCTCCTCCTATGCAGGTTGACTTCCATTTCTTGCTGCTGCTGTCCTCTAACTTCCAGTCTTCAGAAGGAAGAGGGGTAGTGAAACAGCGTCTCACATTTGACCACCTGATCACAGAATTTCCATCTCATGCTATGGGCTGTCTCCTGACTGATCTCCAGCTTCCTCTGGGAAGGGGAGTGGTACCCTCCATTCAATAATGAACACTGTCACAACACATCTCAGTGATTCATAACCCATTTAAGTCATCATTCATACCTCATTCCTTATTCCTTTGATATGATTACTTATTCTCATCTCCCTCAACTCTCTCCCTAAAGTCTCAACCAAACACCACTCACCCATTCAGCTGTGACCTCTGCAATACCTCTTCTACAAGAAAGTAACTTCCTTTATTATGGAGACTCCTTCTCTCCCACTTTTTCATGACCTTGACAGTGTCCTTATAGTGCTTTTCCTGACCACTACATGAGTGCTTACCTTCTGTTGAGTTTTGCATAAAATAGTCTTTTAGGCAAGTATACATTAGGCATTCAAAGAATGTGGCTAGCCCATCAGAGGTGTACTCTCTGCAGGAGAGTTTGAATGCTTCATAGTTTAGCTCAAGAGAGGACCTCAGTGTCTCGTATATTATGTTACTTGCTTGTGGAAGAGGAATTCCAGAGGTCACTTCCCTTTGGAGCCTCCCAAATGCTGAGCTACCTCTGGCAATGAATGCATCAACCTCATTATCAATCTGTACGTGCCTGAAAATAAACTGCCAAAGTAAGTGAACTTATCCACAATATTCTAAACTTCTCCATTTGTATAATTGATGGTTCCACAGATGGATGGTGTGGTGCTGGCTGATGGAGCACATGTGGTTTTTTGTTTTTTGTATTAATTCTTAGGCCAAAATTATCACAAGCAGCAGAGATTCGATCCATACTTTGTTGCAGCTCAGCTTCAGAGTCTGCATTGAGTGCACAGTCATCTGCAAACAAAAATCATGCACAAATACTCCCTTTACTTTAGTCTTGGCTTGTAGCCTTTTCAAATTGAAGAATTTACCATCAGTGTGGTCGCTGACCTTAATGCTATGTTTGTCCTCATTGTAAGGCATTTGGCAACATGACTGGAAATATCATGCTAAATACCATGGGAGCACACACACAGCCTTGTTTCACTTCATTAGTGACTTGGGAAATCGTGAAGGCATTGTCCACCAATTACAGGAAAGAAGGAAGTGATATTAGGAAGATGTTGTAAAGATGACATTGTAATGGTGATTGGTGAGAAAGGAGACAAAGTGAAGTATTAAGCTACAGCTGCCACATTGCTTTGTAACAGGTAATGAATGATACCAGGTTTCTTTTATTCAAAAATAATCATAAATGTAAAACTCACTATCATCCCTCTGACTAGGTGCATCAGCAATTTTAGAATCGTTAGAAAACTAAGTAATGCTTATTCAGATGTGATACCACTGGCTTCTGAAGATAATGAATAAAGAGAAGAGAGATTTGTATTGACAGTGCCTAGCATTGTGCTTGGCCCAGAGAGAAGGTGTTGAAGAAGTGCTTGTTAATTTATTGATTGAAGAAGTAAAAAAAGTGGAGCTGGAAAGTATTTTTCAAAAAATAGTCTAGTGCAGAAGTGTCAGACAAGCTGTCTGACCCACAAAACTCCTGAAGACTGAACCAAAATAAAATGTAATTGGAAAATATTTAATAAAATAAGTTAAACATATGATAAAAACACAAAAATGTTATTTTCTAAGTCAATATGCAACCATCAGGGAACTTTATATATAGGTTAATGGCCTATTAGAATTCCTATTAGAATTTGACAACTCTGGGTTGGTGAGTCCCAGGCTCTGGGCAGCAGTAGGATCTACCACCATCCGTGCCCTACGGGAAACAAGGGCCCTCAGACCCCATCTCAGCAAGGAACCGAGGGCCTCCAGACCTGTGGGATGGGTGGGGATGTGGACCCTTGGGGAGGCTGAAGGAGCTGGAGCTAGTTCTGGGCTCGGCAGTGCCCGAGTTCTCTCTGGCACTGATTTTTCCTGCTGAGTTCTCTCCCCAGAAATGGGCAAGTTCATGAAACCTGTGAAGGTGGTGCTGATCCTGGCTGGGTGGTACTCTAGGCGCAAAGCCATCATCGTCAAGAATACTGATGATGGGACATCTGACGGACCCTGCAGCCATGCCTTGGTGGCAGGTATCAACCGATACCCTCAAAAGCTGACTGCAGCATAGGCAAAAAGAAGATTGCCAAGAGACCAAAAATCAAGTCCTTCATGAAAGTTTATCACTACAACCACCTCATGCCCACCAGATATTCTGTGGATATCCCATAAGAAAAAAGAGTTGTCATCAAGGATGTGTTCCATGACCCACAGCTAAAACATAAGATGAGAAAGGAGGCCAAGGTCAAGTTTGAGGAGAGGTACAAGACAAGCAAAAACAAGTGGTTCTTTCAGAAGCTATGGTTTTAGAACTGCTCTATTGGTCAGTAAATAAAATGTTTATTTTTTAAAAAAAGAACTTGACAACTCTGGTGATAATGACACATCCCATTCCTTTATTTGGAGTTAGCTTAGAGGAACCAAAAGTTAAGAACCAAAACAAGTGTTGTCAACAGGGCATCATCTACCATTTTCTCTCATGCCTCTCATAGATTTTCTCTTTTCCAAGCTAAATAGTTCCTTTGAATAATCTTCATATGTCACGTTCTCTCATTTGGCCTTCTCTGGATGTATGCCAACCTGCTAATGCATTTCCCAAAGTGTTGGGCCCAGAATGTGACACAAGGACCCAATATTCCAGATATGGCTTGACTTCCTAAGGCAAAGTTTAGTGGAATAGTTGTCTAGACACTCCCTCCTGATAAAATCTGGTTTGTAGTAATAGTTCATATGCATACAACATTTTATGGTTTATAAAGTGTTCTACTTACAGTAATCCTTAAAGGTTGGTACAACAAATAAAGTCTTTCCATATCATTTAAGAAAACAAAGGTCAGATAGGTCACACAACACCACACAGACACAATATAAGTACTGAAACTTTAACCAATGAAAGTCACATTTATATCCATTCCTACTTGTCTTATGTTCCCCCAAAAGATTGTAACCTCATAGGCAGGCCTCATGGCTTATGCATTTTTGTATCCCTTCTAGTCTTAAGTTCTGTTCTAGGTACATAGTAGGTACTCAATAAATGTTTATTGTTTATTTTATGAGTAAAAATCCCTTTTAGTCAGTGAACAGGAGGTGGGCCCATGAAGGGCTCCTACATGGCTTAGAGAACAATTTTGATGAAAATATCACCACACAAAAGTTGAAGTGACTAGATATTCAAGCCTTAAGGGCAAAAACCTATTCCCACCTGCAAAAAAGAAAGTCTCCATTCCCATGAGATTATTTCTTTGTAAAATGTTCAAATTAACTAGGTACTATTAATTATAAAAAGATATAGTACTTAAAAATTTGCAAAACACTATATATATATATATATATATATATATATATATATATATATATATATATATATTATATCTTTTGCTCCTTACAAGAAACCTGTGATGTAGGTGTTATTTCCCCCATTTTATAGATCCAGTAATATCATATTTCCCCTTGAAGTTAACCTATCTTACCAAATCTAAATAATGTCCAATCAATTCCAAATGCTGACTTGCTATAAAGGGAGGGAGTCCTTCAGAAATGAAAATCAGGGGATAGCTTCAAGGGTAAAAAATAGCTGCCAAAAGTTATCTCCCACATTACTTTCATTTCATTTTTTGCCCTCAATACCATGTACTAGTTCTCCACCTCTCTTCCTTTCTGTAAACCTTATATGAGTGTCTACATCTCCAACAAATATTTCCCTCATCTTATTTGACAATAAGAAAGGAGAAAAAATATAGCCCATCATGATAAATATCAGTATAATATTCCAATTTTCCAGCATTTGACAGCAATCAAGAGAAGACGAATGCGTTCCCTCTGTGACTAAATCATTTAGAGACCAAGGTATTCCGTCTCATTCTCATTAGGAAAAAAAATATTCCAATAATCTCATTATCCCAGTGTGAATAACAGTAAGGTAGCACCAAGACTAATGACTTCTTCAGTGTTTGTATCTGCAGCTATCAGCTAGTGGGGTTATGGGATGTGCTTTGGTAATGGGATCACCTTTACCATAGAGTTTGGCTCTCTTTTGCTACCTAAATGATTAGTGCTTCTATGTCTACAGCAAGGTTTACCCCTCTGCTCCCAAGATCCCCTTTTTTACATACTGTTTTTTAAACTAACTCCAGTCTAAAAAAGAATGTGTCATGGCATGTTAAACTTTATGGAAATTCTTCTGGAGAATAACATAATTTCATGGTGCATTACTCTGAAATGACCTGGTAGTTGAACAATTAATTTTTAAGGTGTAGCATTGACTTCCCCTTGATGCATTTAACCCACATCCAAAACTGTCAACAATGCCAAGAGTTGGGTTGTACATTGGGATGAGGGCATGAGTTTAAAAACTATTCCTTATGGCCTGTTGTTTCTTTGTCAACAATGTCAGTATGCCCTCTTTGGTTCAAAGGGGCAAGGGAAAGCTATGGATATCTTCTTTAGCAACAGTTAATTAGGTGGTTTAGAAGTGGGAAGAACCCAAGCCAGAAGACCTAGTCTTCATTCTATTTCTTGGCCAAATACTTGCTTGGTACTTTTCAAAATAAGGATAGCTGACAACCCAATAGGACTTTGCAATTTGCAAAGTACTTTGTAAATATTCTCATTTGATTCCCTCAACAACTCTGTACGAAAGGTAATATAACTAATAATACTAGTAGTGATTTAATTTTTGTTGTTATTTATTCCTTTCAATGTTTATTTATTTATGCATCCATTTGTTTGTTTCTCTGTTCCTTTTCCAGCTCTCTGTAACAATTAGGGGTTTTCTTGGAAAAGATACTGGAGTGGTTTGCCATTTCCTTCTCCAGTTCATTCGACAGATGAGGAAATTGAGGAAAACAGAGTAAAGTGACTTGCCCAGGGTCATAGCTAGTAGGTGTCTGAGGCCAGATGAGTCTTCCTCACTCCAGGCAGGATATGAGAAGCAGCGTATCAGTGAGTATGCTTCAAAACAAGGATGACCTAAGTTCAAGTTTCATCTCTGAGACCTGTCTTTCTCTCTACTAGCTCCATCCCTACTTTCTACAAACAAACCTGTATCTCCCCAAACCTAAAACTACCCAACCTCACTTGACTACCCCCACTAGCTCTTATCTATGACTCTTCTCCCCTCCTTACCTAAACCTCTTTGATAAAGACATCTTTACTAGGTACCTCCGCTTCTCCTTCTAAAAACTTTGCAGTCTGGCTTCTAACCTCAACCTTCAAGTAAAAGTACTCAATTCAAAGTTATTAATATCTTTATTGCTAAATCTATTGGTTTCTTCTCAGCTGTTATAATTCTTGATCTTTCTTCAGCCTTTACCATTGCCGATCTTATTCTGGATATCCATTTTGGAGACTCTTCCTCCTTAGATTTTTATGGCATTGTTGTCTCTTGCTTCACATCCTACCTGTCTGACTACTCTTTTTAAGTTGCTTTTTCTTAACCTTCATCCAGGTGATAACCACCAACCATGGTTGTCTTCAAGGCCCTATTTTCTTCTTCCTTTATACTATCTCAATTAGTTATCTCATCAGTCCCATAGGTTCAATTATAACCTTTTGGCAGATTATTCACATGTCTGTATCTAGCTTAATCTCTTTCCTAAGATTTAGTCCCACATGACTAACTTCCTTTTATGCATCTTGAATTGGATATCTCAGACATCTCAAACTCAACATATCCAAAATTGACCTCATCTTGTGGCCTCCTCATCACTCAATCTCACACTATTGGTGTCATTCTTTCTCTTCTCTTTACTCACTGCACCTCTCTTGACAATCTCTTGCCAAGTTTCTTCAGCACCTCACACTGGATTATTATAATAACTTTTTGGTTAATCTCTCCATTTGTCTCACCCTATTCCAATCTATCTGTCACTCAACTGCCCAAGTCTTTTACTTAAAACACATCTGACCATGTTACCTGCTTCCTGACTCACTAGACTCCAGTGGCTTTTTACTATCAACAAGATCAAATAAAAGTGTTATTCAGGACATTTAAAGCCCTTCAAAAATTAGCCCTTTTATACTTTTCCAGTGTTCTTACTCCTTACTTCTTTTTCTCACATTTTCTGATTTTTATTATCTTGGACTACTTGTTCCTCCACATAACACTCTATTTCTTGTCTCTGTACCTTCACACTGACTGTCCTTCCTTCCAAGTATGTTCTTCATCTTTACCTCTTCTTGCTAACTCCCTTTGAGACTCAGCTTAAATCTGCATTTCTGTAGTAGACTTTGCCAGGCACCATAGCTAGTTTTTTCCTTCTGAGTTTACTTTCCAATTACAATGTATGCATTTATGTTTATATAAATATAATATAATATATATTATAACACATATATACATATGTTTATGTATGTGTGTGTGTGTGTGTATATATATATATATATATATATATATAGAGAGAGAGAGAGAGAGAGAGAGAGAGAGAGTTATCGGTGAATTGTCTTATTCCATTAGAATGTGAGTTCCTTGAGGCCAGGGACCATGTTTTGGCATTTCTTTGCATCCACAGTGAATAATATGTGCTTACTAAACCCTTGTTGATTGGCTGTATGACTGGCTTAATTTTCCATGCCTAACAACTTTCTGAGGCTGTAAGTTTGTAGAAAGATTCCATCATCCAGGAATTCCCTATAGCAATGAAATCATCGGTCTGCTCTATATCCCTAACAATAGGATAATGGCTTGATTGACCCAGACCATTTCTAGCTGTACTTTCATTGAAATAGATGACACATTAACAGCAATAGCATCATAATCACCATTCTCATCAATCATCATCACATATGCTTACATAGTGCCTTTAGATTTGAAAAGTTCTTTACAGATGTTATCTCACATAATCCATATAACAGCCCTGTGAGATGCTACAAGAATATTATCCTTGTTTTGCAGATTAGGAAATTGAAGCTCAGAGAGGTTATGACATTCCCAAAGGAAAAGTTTCATTACTCAGTGAACTCCAGTAACTTCCTAGAATGTCTTTGGCTTTTACAATCCTTCATGGGGCAGCTAGGTGGTGCAGGGGACAAAGTACGGGCCCTGGATTCAGGAGGACCTAAGTTCAAATCCCGTCTCAGACACTTGACACTTACTAGCTGTGTGACCCTAGACAAGTCACTTAGCCCTTATTTCCCCGCCAAAATAATAATAATCATAATAATCATCAAAATAAATAAAATCCTTCATAATCTTTTTTTTCCAACCTACCTTTCCAGAATTATCATAAATTATTGCTCTTGAGACCTTGTCTCCCGGCTCTGGTTCTTGCTTCAA
The DNA here is from genome assembly GCF_019393635.1 of Dromiciops gliroides. Classification (NCBI taxonomy): domain Eukaryota; kingdom Metazoa; phylum Chordata; class Mammalia; order Microbiotheria; family Microbiotheriidae; genus Dromiciops; species Dromiciops gliroides. The sequence goes on from NC_057864.1 coordinate 108,787,827, forward strand.
CAGGTTTTGGACAGAACAGACCCGGAGATCCCCCAGCTGCACTCACGCTAGATCTTCGTCCTTCTGTAGCTCATCAGCCCCTGGGACCACCCGATCTCCGATTTCGAGACCATCCGCCTCTAGGACTATCTGCCCCTGGCCTCCGAGACCATACAGCTTCAGGACCAGTGGCCTCCTCCTGTTGCCGTAGGTGCCATGAGTTCCACCTCCCAGATCCGCCAAAACTTCTCCTCCTAGGATGAGGCCAAGGTCAACTGCCTGGCCAACCTCTACCTGCAGGCCTCCTATTCCTACCTGTCCCTGGGTTTCTATTTCGACCGGGACAATGTCACTCCGCCGAGGGTGTCTCATTTTTTCCGTGACCTGGCGAGGACACCGAGCGCCTTATGCGGCTCCAGAACCAATGTGGGGGCCGAGTCCTCCTCCAGGCTGTGCAGAAACCTGCCCAAGACGAGGGGGCCGCAGCTTGGATGCCATGGAGGCTGCCCTGAGCCTGGAGAAGGACCTGAACCAGGACCTCCTGAAGCTGCATGCCCTGGGCTACAGCCAAGGGGATCCGCACCTCTGCGACTTCCTGGAGAGCCACTACCTGGGCGAGGAGGTGAGGCTGCTGAAGCTCCTGGGCGACCACCTGACCACCCTGCGCCATGTGCAGGCGGACCCGGCCCGGCTAAGAGAATACCTGTTCCAGAGGCTGAGCCTGAAGCACTGCTAGGAGGAGCAGCCCCAGGAGAAGGCCAACGGAGCCCACAATAAAGAATAAAGCTGGGGGCAGGTAGGTGGCGCAGTGGATAAAGCACCAGCCCTGGATTCAGGAGGACCTGAGTTCAAATGTGACCTCGGACACTTGACACACTTACTAGCTGTGTGACCTTGGGCAAGTAATTTAACCCTCATTGCCCTGCAAAAAAAAATAAAGAATAAAGCTGCTTGCTGCAAATAAATAATAAATTTATATTATATATATATGTATGTATGTATATATATATATGTATGTGTGTATATATATATATATATATATAGAGAGAGAGAGAGAGAGAGAGAGAGAGAGAGAGCTCTTCGCACACTGTACTATTCAGCCAAATTGGTCTTTTTTGCTGTTATGTGCAGCATTCTACTTCCTGTCTCCATGCCTTTGGATAGACTTCCCCCATCCCTAGAATGGATGCCCACTTGACCATTTTGGAAATGCCTAGTCTCTCAAAGCTCATTGCAAATGTCACCTTCTACACAAATCACTTTCTGATGCTCCAAGCTATTAGTGCCTTATGTTCCAAAACTACCTTGTGCTTATTTTATAATAAATATACTTACATGTGTACAAATGCATATGTTATCTTTACTTACAGAATGTAAATCCCTCAAGGACAGGGACAGTTTCATTTTTGTCATTATTTATCCAATGCTTAGCATAGTACTTAGCATATAGTAGGTACTTAACATATGCTTGTTGATTGATGAGATTACCTAGCTAATCACCCAGAAGGTACCTCTTTAAACAAACTATTTCTCCTCTATAACCCTGAGGGATACAAAAAAAAAAAATCATCTTCCACCTATTTCTATAGGATTCAGTGATGATATGTGAAGAGCTATATGTACCAGATGCCTAGGGAAAGTTTTTTGGTTTTGTTTTTGTTTTTTTTTTAGTGAGGCAATTGGGGTTAAGTGACTTGCCCAGGGTCACACAGCTAGTGTTAAGTGTCTGAGGCTGGATTTGAACTCAGGTAACTCCTGACTCCAGGGCCGGTGCTCTATCCACTGTGCCACCTAGCTGCCCCTTAGGGAAAGTTTTAAAAGAAAGCTATGGGAAGACTCCAACCTCCTAGTTTTGCAGTTCACTCTCCCACTCATTTATTTTCTTTCTGTCTCAAACACAAAAAATCCTCAGGTAGTCCAGTGAAGGATTATGATTTCTATTCAACTTTCCTAGCATTAATCATTTCCCAATCTTGGTGAGTGAGCAAGAGATTCTTTGCAAGACCTGCATGAGACAAATTCAAGATACTATCACTATTCTTTACTATTTATTTCACGTTCAGACCTCCAAAAGGAAATTCAAACCTCCCTGTGAGTCCAAAATGGAGACAGTGAATGTTGTAATGGAAAAAGCCATAACTTATGAGACAGGAAACATAGTATCTAGTGCTAGTTCTTTCACTCATTAGTCATCTGACCTTCACCTTTGTCCCCCTACAATTGTGTACTAATATATAAAATAAGGAGCTTGGACTATCTCCCAAAAAATAAATAACATTAAAAAAAAAGATTCTCTAAGTCAATGAATCCACACAGGTAAAAGGCTAGTGTATATAGTTCAGAGAGTGCCAAGCTTAACCATTCTGAACTGACATTTTACTTTCTTTGGGCCAGAAACAGTGGATTTCTTTTACTCTCGTATTAAAATGAATTATTCATACAGTATAGGTCTGATGAGAGGGAGAATTGACAACCTAGCACCTCCAAGTATTCTTCACTTCAAGGGCAGATCAAGACCTTAAAGCATCATAAGGTTAAATATCTAAAGTTAAATATCTAAGGTAAAAATGAATGAATTAAAATATGGGTGTGGGTGGGATGGGAAGTTGGAGCAGGAATTGTGCCATCTAGATAGGAAAAACAAGTGTAATGATTTTTATGGGTTACTGTGATTTTGTGGCCCTAACCTACCTTTCCAGGATTATTATACATTTTTTCCATTTCATGCTTCCTATAGTCAGTATCTTCTTGGTCACACACAATATTCCATCTCTTATTTCAGTGCCTTTATATTTCTGTCTCCTATACCTGGAATCCACTCTCTCCTCACCTTTGTCTCTTAGATTTTCATATGTTAGATCTTTCCTGATCCTAGCTTCTCCCCTGAAATGACCTATGATTTATTTTATACACACTTTGTGCCTTCTTACATTTGTACATAATGTTTTCTCCACAAAAATGCAAGTTCACCAAAGGCAAGGATGGTTTCATTTTTGTCTTTATATCTCCAATACCTTCTGGAAATGCTCTCTTTCAATATGTGTCCCCAGTGCATATTCCCTGATCACACATGCTCTCTACATGTGTGATTTCCCCCACTGGTGAAATGGTAACTTGTGACTGATTATACCCTTTATATGAATAGGTTTTTTTTTCTTTTTAAAATAACTGTCACTTTACTTGCTATGTTATTTGATTAAATGTCTTCTGTTTTGAAATAATATGTCACTTGTCTGTCTGTCAAAAGAAACACTTTGGTAGGGGTTTGTGTGCTCTGCTTTTAAGTGGGTGCTGACCTGTAGAGTGCCTTAAAGCTGAAGTAGCTTTTGTGAAGACCTAGATGGGAGCACTGTCCCACATGCTATGCCCATAAGAAAAAGCATGCAGAGCACCAATGGTTGAATAATGTTAGGCTGACCAGAAAGAATAGATATTACAATGAATGTGGAACATTAGTTAAACTGGCAAGAATAGGTGTCTGGTTTACCATTTTATGGCTAAGGAGATAGATTGGGTGTGTGGTTGGCTCTGTGGAATCTATTGAGCCTTTTATGAAGAAGCTTTCCTGATGCTATCTTAGCTTCCCATAGTAGCTGCAAAGCCCCTTATTATTCTCCTCCTTGTTTTGCAAGAACCAATTGGAGCTAGGCACTACTTTGCTTGTCTTGCAGGCATCTGGTTCTCTGTACTTGGGGCTCATGAACGAATCAACCTGGGCTCCCATTGGGTGTAAGTGGAGTTATCTCTCTACGTAAAGACGAACAGGAAACACCCCCTGATCTCTGAAAAATTTTCCAAGATTGATTAAAACTCTCAGAATTATTCTACTAAAGAGATTTTCTTGTATTTAAGATCCTGGTTTACCACTCTGAATGTACAATATTAGTGAATTCACCAACCTAGACCTTTAGAGCTGGCCGATACATCTATTAGACGCTTCTTGATGCAACTGGTCTCAGAAGTTGTTCTGTAGTTCCCCTGTGAATTTTGTGACACTGGCCAGTAGAAGAATGTCTATAATTTAAAAAGGCCTAACCACATTTCATGGCCCTTCTTCTAATGCTAGATGTTAGGAATCCCACTTTGACAGGATATAACCAAAAATGTTATAGAGGTTTTTTTGTTTTTCCATATAAATATTTTATTATTTTCCAGTTACATCTAGAGATAGTTTTCAACATTTGTTTTTATAAGATTTCTAGTTTCAATTTTTCTCCCTCCCTCCCCAAGACAGCAAGCAATATGATACAGGTTATGTATGTATAATCACATTAAAAATATTTCTGCATTAGTGACACTATGAGAGAAGAATCAGAGCAAAAAGGAAAAACCTCAAAATAGAAAAACAACAACAACAAAAAACAATAGAAATAGTATGGTTCGATCTGCATCTAGATTCCACAGTTCTTTTTTTTCTGGATTTGGAGAGCATTTTCCATCATGAGTCCCCTGGAACTATCCTGGACCGTTGTACTGCTGAGAAGAATCAAGTCCATCATAGTTGATCAACACATAATTTTGTTGATACTGTGTACAATGATCTCCTGGTTCTGATTATCTCAATCATCATCAGTTCATGAAAGTCCTTCCAGGTTTCTCTGAAATCTGCCTGCTCATCATTTCTTACAGCACAATAGTATTCCATTACATTCATATACTACAACTTGTTCAGCCATTCCCCAATTGATGGGCAACCCCTCAATTTCCAATTTCTTGCTACCACAAAAAGAGAAGCTATAAATATTTTTGTACATGTGGGTCCCTTTCCCTTTTCCATGATTTCCCTGGGGAAAAGACCTAATAGTGGTATTGCTGGATCAAAGGGTATGTATAGCTTTATAGCCCTTTGGGCATAGTTCCAAACTGCTCTCCAGAATGGTTGAGTCAGTTCACAGCTCCACCAACAATGCATTAGTGTTTCAATTTTTCCACAACTTCTCCAACAAAAAATGTTATAGAGTTTTAAGGTCATATATAGCAACATCTGATTCAGAAAAGTCATCCAACTTATCAGGGTCACCTGAAATTATAGAAAGTGACCATGTCTGGAGTCTTTTGTGCAGCCACTGTCACTGTCATTGGTGTCCTGTCCATAGAATTCCCAAATACTACCAGAGGCTGAACCCTCATGCATCATAGTATTGTCCAGGTCATGCCTGCTAACCAGAGAGTTCCCAAGGCTCTTGCCTGGGTCCTCTTCTGTTTTACCTCTCTACTTTCTCACTTTGTGATCTCACTGGATCTTATGGGCTCAAATATAATTTCTATTTAGATCATTTCCAAATCTATTTATCCAGCCTCTCTCCTGAGCTTTAGCTTTGCATGACCAACAGCCTTTTGAACAACTCTGACTAGATTCCCTGTAGGCATCTCAAATGAAACTTGTTCAAAACAGAACTCATTATCTTTCCCTCAAAACCCTCCCTTATTTGCAATTTTCCTGCTATTATTGAGGATTCCACCATCCTCCCAGTCACCTAGGATATCAGCCTTAGTATCATTCTCAATTCCTCATTCCAACTCACCCCACATATCCAAAATTTTGTCAAATCTACCTTCAAAAGATCTCTCTCTTATGCATCTCCTTTTCTCTACCCAACCACTTTTGTTCAGACCCCCAGATCACCTCACACTGAGACTATCAAATACCCTTCTAACTGGTCTCTCAGAATCATTCCTTTCTCCATTCCAATCCATCTTCCACACAGTAGCCAAAGTGACCTTCCCAACATGTTTCCTATCGTGTCACTTTTCTATTCAATAAATTACAATAGTCCTCTACCTCAAAGGTCAAATATAAAATCTTTTTGTTTGACATTTAATGCCATTAGCAAGCTGGAATCTTTTGACAATTCAGTCTTCTTACATTTAACTTCCCCTTGTGTACACCATCACTGGCTACTCTAGCCTCCTTGCTGTTCCTTTCACACAACCCTCCATCTCTTGTTTCTATGGCTTTGTACTGGTTGTTTTTCCCCATTCTTGGAGTATCTTATGGTGGCCTCTTAGTCTCCCTGGTTTCCTTCAAGATTTAGCTCAAATTTTACTTTTTACATTTAGCATTTCCTGGTTCCCCAAGCTTCTACTCCCTTCCTCTCTCAGATTACCCTCTACTGTCTTATTACCTTTCACTGCCATTTTATATGTACCTAGTTATTTTCTAGTTTCTCTCTTTCCATTATAATGTATGTTCCTTGAGGGCAGGGACTGGTTTTGCCTTTTTGTGTATCCTTAACATTTAGCATAATGCCTCACACACAGTATTCACTTAATGAATGCTTGTTATTCAATTGACTGACTACAGAGTCTTGAATTTTTTAAGTTAGCCTTCAGCCCACAGAATAAACTTCTCATATTCATGTTGTAAATACCAGAGGAAGGCTGAATCATCTTGTGAAGGAGGGAATCAGAGGAGAGCCAAAGCCGGGACAGAATAAACATCATAAATGTACATAGTTGGAAAAGACTTTCCATGCTGTAGCTTCCAATTCATTCATGTTGTAGAAGAAGCCAGAGAGATGACATGACTTGTCCAATGTCTTACAGGTAGCAAATGGCAGAATCAAGATTTGAATCCAGATCTTCTTACACTATAGTGATCAAGCAATCTTCCATTGTACTTGTTGTGACATCAAGTTGGGAAGGAAGATTCTAATACCGAGTACATGAACAAGTCCAGAAGTCAAAATATAGAGGACTGGCAGTGATGTTGGGCCTTAGAACATGGATAATTAGGAGCAAGAATAACTAAGAAAATGGTGCCATGGAACAGTACAGAATTCACACCTGCACAGTACAGACCTGCGTGAAGGAGGATAACGTGAGTGGACACTGGAAATTATGTAAAATTGCTGGATCCCCAGGTGCCACCCACATTCTACTTTTTAATACTTGTCTCCTATGTCTCTGATGCTATTGCTGGAACTCTGGCCCACCTCCATTCTTGTCCCTTTATTCATTTACCTTTGTTCCTGCCATTAACCCTATTTAGAACACATTAATCTGCCTCTCCTGATTTTAGCTCATGAAAATCTTAGCCACCTAGCTCAAAAGCTGAAACTTTGCAGATCACCCCAGCAGCAAAGATCATTCCCTTGGATGAATTCCTATAGTATTTTGATAATTGCTCTCTTAGGTTGGTTATCACATTCTACTTAATAATAATCAGTGCTCTGGGTATGTTAGGTCCCTCCATAATATTATAAACTCCTTGAAGGCAGGGACTGTGTTTTATTCATCTTTGTTCATCACACAGTACCTTGCACTTAGTACATATTGAAAAAATACCGTTTGAATGAATACTAGAGGAAATGTGATCAGCAACTTAGAACTTCACTTCTAGGAAAGAGGAAAAAAAAACCTCTCAAGTAGTTTGGAGATGCATTTCAAAGTTTCCTTAATCATTGATGGAAATGAAAATGTTATTGAGTCAGTCAGGTGGAGGGAGAAAGAGAAATGGCCTGCTTTGAGATGTAATGCAGAATCTGCAGAATCTGTAGAAATTGCAGCATCTGGAAGCATCCATTTTCAGGATATTTTTAATTCTTTCCTATTTAAAATTCCAATCTCTCTTCTCCTTTCTTCAGTTCCCAAGCCAGATGCTGCCAGGGAACCTCTCTTTGCTGCCAAATGGAGAAGAGCATTATCTCCATAAGCTGTAGATCTTGCATAAAGTGCATTAGTCATTGTTAGGACCCACAACCTTGCAAATCAGTCTCCAAAAATATTACTAGCTCTGTGTGTGTGTGTGTGTGTGTGTGTGTTTGAGTGCATGCAGTTTGAAAGGAAGAGAAGGGAGAGAGAAGAGAAACACTGAGAAGGGGTCAGCATTTGACGTTTGTTAACCTAGGACACATCCTATGATAATTCTCACCCCTGGATGGGGCAGCTAGGTAGTGGAGTAGATAGGGTACTGACCCTGAAGTTGGGATGGACCAGAGTTCAAATCTCACCTCAGACACTTACTAGCTGTGTGACCCTCAGCAAATCACTTAACCCCAATTGCCTTAAAACATCTGGCACCATCTCTATCTGTCCTCATGCATATCTTGACACTGAACCAGGATGGCTCTGGAGGAGAGAGTGAGGTTGGTGACCTTGCCCAGCTCTCCCTCACTTAAATATAGCTGCCCCCTCTCCCTCAAATTTTAATATTTTCTCTGGACATTTTTTCCTTTATATTTTCACTGTCTCTTATATCATAACTCTTTGTGCACATTTCCTATCCATAGAGTATCATATTCTCAGTACTTTGAACAGGGTATGTTGCATCTATTCCTGTATCCCCAATGTCTTACATGTAGTAAGCACTTGATAAATATTTGTTGACTAGATGAATAGTGATAACTAGACCCAGTTTTCTGCCTGGAAAACGTTGGTCTTGGAATGGCTTGGAGCTTGGAGTGTAGAAGTAATTTCTTTACCACATAAAAAAAATATGCAAAAGGGGCAGCTAGGTGGCGCAGTGGATAGAGCACCGGTCCTGGAGTCAGGAGTACCTGAGTTCAAATCCGGCCTCAGACACTTAACACTTTACTAGCTGTGTGACCCTGGGCAAGTCACTTAACCCCAATTGCCTCACTAAAAAAACAAAAACAAAAAAAAAAGTGCAAAAGTCTTCATGGCTCTCTTACCCTCTTGTGCATCTCTCTCACCCTTATAGGCTCATTAGCACATCATAATCTCAGAAGGAAAGTTCTATGTTTTTCGTGGAGGCTGTCAGCCATGGACTTTCACTGGTTTTCTCTTTTTTGGTCAGTGTAAAATGGCAAGGCACTTGGGACAACACTTTTTACTTGGAAATTGCTCGCTATGTAAAACTGATCTAATGCTTGTGTTATTATAATTGACTTATTTGACGCCAACGAGTAATAAAATGACTTCTCAGGTTCACATGATTCTCTCCTCTGGTCATTTATGGAGTATGTGTTAAATGAAAAGTTTGAAATATCATCACAATCATGCTGAACCCCCAGTTAGGAAAATTCCTAACATTTAGGCAGAGGTTTGGCTCTTTGCCTTAATTTTTATTTTTATTTATATCTTGTTAACCAAATATGATTCATATACTTGAGGCAAAATACAGGTTATCACAAATATCTGGTTAAAGAAGTAGCCCAATATAATAGAATATCTGTTAATAGACAGAAACTGAAAGTTGAAGTTGAGAGAAGAGACAATTTCTAAAAACTTTCTCAGGTTTTGAGGTGGCATCAGCCTGAGTCTCTTGCTCCAGGGTGCCTGTGGGGCCAATAGTCCTCTTCAATCTCATTTTTCTCTGCTATGACTCAGTCCTACTTACTCCTTCTCCTTTTGTTGGTCACTCCTGGTCTGTCTATTCATTCTGGCTCATCTGTTTATATCCCCATTCCTTTATTTCAACAATAAGCTGCTCAAAATCTTATCTGAAAGTGACTTTATTTTATAGACAAACCACAGGGTGTGACCAAGTTTCATTAGCCAATCCAAAGACAATTTTCTTTGTAATGTCACTCCAACTGATCAACTTGTTTTTACACTTAGTCTATAGCTTATGATTGATTCAAGAGAGAAGTGTTCTCACTAGGTTAAAGTATTGGGGCTTAGCAGCTTGATATTTGCTTTAAATGGGGAAGAATGATTTCATTGACTTATTCATTTGATCCCTTCTCTTGCATTTTGTTTATCCCTATATGTTAATCTCCCTCAATTTCACCCCACCCTCCAGACTGAGATGTTTCTTTTCTAAAGCAACAGACATAGTAAGTAGCCTAGGCCCATGTCACAGTACCCAATAGCTTAAAAAAAGTGAGATAAATACATATTGCCTTCCTACCAACCAATTAGATTCTACGGGGTAAAATGTAATGAGATAGACAGAGACAGAGAGATTGAAAGAGAGATCACAAGGTTAAGATAAGATCTATTTTGTAGAATCACTGAATTTTTAACTTGGAAGAGACCTCAGCACCAACCTTGATCCAACTTATGGCTAAAAATGAGTCCTTTCTGCAACTCATCCATTGTAGTTATCCAACCTTTACATGAAAATGTCCAGTGAGAAGGAGCCCATTGTATGGAAGCCCATTCCACTTTGGAATTGCTTAGTAATTCTTTTCCTTAACTAGTCTAAATCTTAATTCTATAACATCTTACCTATAATCCAATGACACAAAGTCTAATCCAAATTCCACAGAGAAGACTTTAAAGTATTGAAATATGTCTATCAAGTGAACTATGGGCCTTCTCTTTTATAGACCAAATAATCTTCTTTCCTTGGAGCTGATCCTTATTTGGTGTGAATTTGAAGTTACATTCCTTTAGCTGTTCTCTGGTTTAGTGGTGCCCAGAACTGAACACAGTATTTTAGGGTTTTGTCCAAACATTAATACTCACTAAGATATTTTTCTTTGGACCCTGCTTTGGGGAAACCAAACATATAGGAGACATAACTGGTTTTAAAGACTAATGAGCATTATTGTTCTCTTTTAGCCCTTTAACTTTATTTTAGAGCCACAAAGGGTCAGAGTAAGTTATGTAGCCTGGATTTGTGGGATAAGCCCTTAGCATATGTTATAAGTTGCCTGATAACAGAGATATTCATTACCTTTGCACAGCCCAGCCAATTAGGGTGTAAGTTAAATTCTTCTATCAGTAAGTTTACCAGATACAAACACCAGGCTAGAGGGGAGAAATGGTCGACTTTGTTTGCCTGCCTTGGCAGGAGGTAACAAATATCTGGTTAATATATTGAATTAAAGCTGAAAATAATTATTTGAGATATCTTAATTCTTCTAGTTGTGTCATATTGGCATGTGGTACAGACTTCTCACACTACTAAAGTTGACCAGGTGTCCCTAGGCCCATGCCACTGCTTTGAGGCAGTACAACTATAAAAAGAATTGGCCACAGAGGGAGATAACAATGGTTTTTCCCTACCTCCCCATCTTTTGTCCTTCTGTTTTTAGTATCTGTCCTGCCTTTATATTGTCCCTATAGCTAGGTTTTCTTTTTTAGAATAGGTACACATAATATGAGCCTCTTCCTTTTCTTTCCCCAAGACAGGGCTTACTAGTTTTGTGTATCATTTCCTTCAGAGTTTTGTAGAGACAGATTTGGTAATATTTCATAAATAAATTCCTGAAATATACAAGATGGGAGACACTTCAATTTAAAGATCTCCTGGGAAAGAATGTGGCAGAACCTCTTACTCTGAAGAACCCTTAACATTTGACATTTCAATGGTGACTTTATGGATTCAAGTTATAATAGTGATCATGTAATGTTGATTTTATTAAAGCTACTAGAGTAAGAAGTAGGAAGCAAGGTTGAAGTAGGTTATGGCAGCAGGTTGGATGGCAGAAGATTGCTGGGATGGATGCTTGGGTGCACTATGAAACATCATCTGGTTGGTCTGGGGGAAGCTGCATATGGAGAGTTATGAGTGTTTGAAATTATTCATTCACCATGTGGAACAGTTTGGCTCTTGGGTTAGCATTTAAAAACTGAATCAAAATGTGCAATGTAACAAGGTAGATGGCAAGAAGATGGTCAGGGTTGATATTTGAATATGTTAAGAGATTGTTATCTTCTACATATTTTCCATCTTTCCAGTGCCATTCATAAAACATGGATCCCCTAACTGACTGGACTACTTTGGATGAGGCTTAAGGCAGAACCCAGTACTACTATCACCATTCTGGGCCTTAACATTTATCTCTTAATAAAATCAAAATGTCCATTACTTCCAGACATATAAGACTCTTCTTGAAATAGCAGCCCACTAAAACCTGCATGTATTTTTTCAGATGAATTGCTATCCATCTATACTTCCTCATATTATACTTGTAAAGTTGCTTTTTGAACCCAATGTTAAGACTTTATATTCATTCCTATTAAATGTTATCCTATTTAGATGTAGATCAGTTCTTTTTAAAAACATGAATATATAATACAATGAATCATCTATCTATCCTATTTTGTGTCATTTACTGATTTGATAAGCATTTCAACTAAATCTTTATCCCTCATTGATTAAAAAAAAAAAAAAAACTGAACTGAACAATACAGTACCAAAGACAGATCCACAAGAGTCTTCTTTCAAGCTGACATTAATCAAATCAATGACTATTCTCTGAGTTGGCACATTAAAACATTTCAAAATCTAACTATTTGCTATTGTCTAGAGAACATTTATCCAAATATTCCACAAGAACGGAATGAAAGATTTCATGAAATTATTTGCCAAAATTCAGGTAAAATATATCTACAGGATTCCCATGATCTATGGAGGCAAGAAATGTAATTAAGTTAGTTTAACATGACCTGTTCTTGATGAAACCATGCTGACTCTTTGGGATCACTGCTTCCTTTTATGGTTCACTAACCATACCTTTAAAAATATGTTCTAGAATTTTACCAGGAGTCAAAGTTAAACTCAGAGACCTATAGTTTTCAAGCTCCATTCTCCTCACTTTTTGTAAAATTAGAACATATGACCTCTTTCAGTCCTGCAACAATTCTTCCAATCTTCACAGTCCTTCAAAGATCACTTAACACTCATATCTGACAGTTCTTTTAATACTGTAGAAGGTAGTTCTTCTGGACCTCATGACTTAAAGTCATCCAATATCTATGTTCTGTCCACAGTTATCTTGAGTTTCAACTCTGTATTACCCATTCTGTGATATGTTCTCTCCAATGTGAAGATTACCCTCCTTTGCAGAGAAAACAGAAGAAAAATAAGAGTTAAATAGCTCTGACTTTTTTCATCATTCATTTTCATTATGCCACCACTCCAAACAAAAATCTTATGTTATATTTAAACACCATTTTTTCCTTTAATATAACTAAAATCTTTTTTTTTCAGGTTTCAACTTTCCCAACCAGCACTAGGTGATTTTGAGCTTTATCACTACCAGTATTATTCTTATAGGAACATTCCATGATTTTTATTTACTCTCAATCTTCTATCTATCTTAATTTTATCTTCTTTAAATATCTTTGAAAGAATCTATGTTGATCACTGAATACCTTACGCAAGCATCTTGTTCTCTTTGTTGGATCAAAGTGATTTCTCTTTATTTCACCAGCATTTCATTTTCAGGAGAGTTTCCCATCTCTTCTAGGATGAATTCTTGTTTCAGTCCATTGTAATTATAGAAAAAGGAAACCAGTTAATAATACTAAAAGAAATGGGCCTTTATTATGGGTGTATTTTACTTCACACAATGAAAAGTACTTAACTTCAGACATGAAGGTAGAGCATAACAAAAGACAGGGGGAGAATATACAAGAAGCAAGTATATAAGTAAGGCAGCTGGGCACTAGAGTTTAGATATGGTCTCAGATATTGTGTTATTCTGGGTAACTCATTTAACCTCTCTGCTTCAATTTTATCATCTGTAAAATTGGAATAATAATGGCATCTAATATCCAATGTTGTTGTGGGAATAAAATGAGATAATTGTTATAGACACTTGGCAAACCTTAAAGTACTATATAAATACTAGCTGTCATCATTATCATCTTCTGCTAGGTCTTCAGTGAAGGAAAACACTTTGATATTTAAAAAAAAACAAAACGACTCAAGTCTTCAGATCAAAATCAATAATTTTTCAAGAAATAGGCAGCTAGGTGGTGCAGTGGATAGAGTGCCAGCCCTGGAGTCAAGAAACAAGTTCCCCTATAGGCCCATCCAGGTCAGTTACAAAGAACAGGGTCATTTTATAATGGAGCATAAAGTTGGGTGTTTCATTTTCATAGAAAGGGAAAGGATCTTATATACTTATATAGTAATAATCATATACTAATACTTACATACTTATTGATTAATGATTGGTTTCCCACCTCTGATGTCATAGGCAAAAAGATGTTAATTACTTAGGAAGCTGGAAATTTTTAGATACAGGGGTGCAAGGGTTCTGGAAAAAGTCCAAATCTGGAAAGAGAGAGAGTATCAGGAAAGAGGAAGGGACACATATCAAAAGTTGTTCCTTAGTCAGTCATTTTCCAGGCACATCTGACTTTGCAAAACCATTTAGGATTTTCTTATTAAAGATACTAGAGTTGTTTGCCATTTCCTTCTCCAGCTCATTTTAGACAGGAGAAAAGCGTGACTTGCCCAGGTCATACAGCTATTAAGTGTCTGAGGCCAGATTTGAACTCAGGAAGATGAGTCTTCTTAATTCTAGGCCTTGTGTTCTATCCATTGAACTACCTAGATGCCCCTCTTATCAAAGGTAGAAATGGCTAGATCCAGAAAAGATATGCCCAAAATACCAGAGTTTTTTTTTTCTTTTTCTTTTTCTTTTCTTTTTTTTCCTGAACTACCAGTATCCCTGTAGAATAGTAGGCCATGGAAGAATCTCCATCTTACTATTGAACCCTTTGAAATTTACTTGTCCAAAATTGAGAGTATCTTATAAATTACACCTAGATTTCCCATTTTTCTCTCTAACATTGATTAGAAGATGAAGTGATCACTTCCCCTCAAGGTACCCATTGTTTCTACCCCAGAAACCAATTTGTCCTTGTTGATAGGAATCAGTTCTAAAAATGTCTGCTTTCCTCATTGATTCCATTTTTCTCTGTGCAGAATGTCACCTAAAATGTCTCTACCTCATTTTCTTGCCTCTGCTTTAATATTATGTCACATTAATGTACAATTCTACACAATTAAACTCCTTTAAATAAACCTTCTTTAAATAAGAACTACTTTTCCAGAGCCAAATGTTAATCATGGATGAGGGAGGAAATAAATATTTATACAGCATTTACTATGCCCTAGGCATTATGAAAAAAAAATTATACGTATTATTTCATTTTATCCTCACAGCAATCCTGAGAGGTAGGTGCTGTTATTATACCCAGTTGAGGAAATTGAAGTAAACAGTGCTTTAGTAACTTCCCTATGATCAGACGGCAGCTAAGTGTCTGAGATTGGATTTGAACCAGGTCTTCCTGACTCCAAGCCCAGTGATCTATTCACTGTGACACCTAGCTATCTCATGGCTTCTGTCCCACCAAGTTTCAATGCTGGAATTTGAGGTCATATTTGTCTTCTCATATTTCTCTTTTTCATTTGTGAGTGGATATTTGAGACCATAGATTTCATTGTAGGTTCCTTTTTATTAAGATTTATTGTTGTTGTCGTCATCATCATCATCATATTGGTAGGTGTTCTCCCTCTCACTTACTTTTTAAGTTTAAAACCCTTTTGATTCAATTTGTAAGATTCAAGGCAAGTACATTTGAATAAACTATTTTCCCCCCCTTTTTTTTTTCTTCCTTTTTTGGTGGGGCAATGAAGATTAAGTGACTTGTCCAGGGTCACATAGCTGGTAAGTGTCAAGTGTCTGAGGCCAGATTTGAACTCAGGTCCTCCTGAATCCAGGGCTGATGCTTTATCCACTGTGCCACCTAGCTGCCCCCTGAATAAACTCTTTTTTATGTATGCTCCATTCCCATTGAAGAGACCATAATTTCTTCATTTTGAGTCAAGTCTTATCAATTCAGAAACCCATCCTTAACCAACTATTCACTTCCTGGATTAACCTTTCTCTTTTGAAGCCTTTGTTTTCATTTCACACAACAATGAAAATTCTAACTTAGACCCCATGGTCTTCAATTTCTTGTTTAACACTAACAAGTCATAGCAATAGTTTCTTGATTCCTTCTAGCAGTATCATTTATGAATGTGTAAATCACTGAAAGTAGATTTGACACATGTTGGGAGGTTCCCTATCATATTCAAGTAATATATTCAGGGAAGATAGCAGATACCTCTATTGTTAAGTTGCTTTTTCTTTTTCTTTTTTTCTTTTTTTTAACATTTTTTCTGTTTAAAATTTGAGTTCCAAATTCTCTTTTTCCCTTCCACTACTCCCTCACCCACTAAGAAGGCAAGCAAGATGATATCAATTATACATGTGAAATCATGCAAAACATATTTTCAGTTTTACCATATTGCAAAAAGAAAAAATATATAAAGAAAATGAGAAAGTTATACTTAAGTTTGTTAGTTTGCACTCAGAGTTTATCCATTCTTTCTCTGGAGATGGATAGCATTTTTTTTTCATCATGAGTCTTTTGGGATTGTCTTGGATCATTGTATTTATCAGTGTCTTTCACAGTTGATCATCATTACAAAATTGATGTTACTGTGCACAGTGATTTCCTGGTTCTGTTCACTTTGTATCAGTTTACATAGGTCTTCCCATGTTATTTTTTTTCTATCACCCCCCATCATTAATTATAGCATAATAATACTTCATCACAAACATATGCCTTGACTTCTTTGGCTGTTCATAAATTCCCGAACCTCCCCTCATTATCGAATTCTTTGCTACCACACACAAAAAAAAGCTGCGATACACATTTTTGTGCGTATGGTCTTTTAAAATTTTTCTTTGATCTCTTTGGAATACAGACCTAGTAGTGAAGTTGCTAGGTCAAGGAGTATCACAGTTTTAGAGCCCTTTGGGTATAATTCTGAATTGTTCTCCAGAATTGTTGGAGTAGTTGAGAACTCCACCAACAGTTTATTAGTGTGTAGCTATTTTCCCTCAAACTCTTCCAGGACATATCATTTTTGTTAAATGTGAGGTGGTATCCCAGAGTTGTTTTAATTTGCACTTGTCTAATCAGTAGTTATTTAGAGTATTTTTCCATATGACTATAGATAACTTGGATTTCTTCTTTGGAAATTTGCCTACTCATATTCTTTGACCATTTATCAATAGGGGAATGGCTCTTATTTTTATAACTTTGACTTAGTTTCCTACATATTTGAGAAATGAGGCCTTTATCAGAGAAATGTGCTGTATTTTTACTATTTTTGAGACTTTGGCTGTAGCTGTTTTCACATTGTTGTTCTCTTCTGAGTTTGTGTCTTGGTCTTCCCTGTGAAAGTATTATCTTTTTATGGTCAAGCTCTCTCTCTCTCTCTCTCTCTCTCTCATTTATTCATTTCCAGCTTATTTCTTAACTTTGTATTTTATGTTAAACTTGGGCTCTGTTCACCTAGGGGCAAGGAGGCATTGTCCCAAGATTCAAGCTTTTTGTGCTACTATGTTCAGAGCTAGTTCTAGGGGTCTGCAAGGTTTTGGTGCATTCAAAGTAGTGTCATATGGGGAAAAGTGTGGTCACTGCTCTCCTGGTCTATACTTTGGTCTTTACCCAAGAAGGACTCCTTTTCTCTGGCAGCCACA
This sequence comes from Dromiciops gliroides, assembly GCF_019393635.1. Taxonomy (NCBI): domain Eukaryota; kingdom Metazoa; phylum Chordata; class Mammalia; order Microbiotheria; family Microbiotheriidae; genus Dromiciops; species Dromiciops gliroides. The sequence goes on from NC_057864.1 coordinate 108,804,995, forward strand.
AAAATAACACTCTTCCTGACTCTGAAAATATGACTATTCTCCTGCAGCCACAAGTGCTATTGTTTCTTTATGCCTTGAAACTGACTAGGTACCCTGGTGGTGATTCACCACAAGGTCTCCTCTCTGCTCTAGACTTTTGACTCAGAACTGCTTATGAGCAATATAGTTGCTAATCATTGCCAGCTAATAAGAAGGCAAAGAGTCACCCCAAATCTGTTTCTGACCAGTTATCTAACCCCCTTACTATCCCTGGACTGAGAAATACTGAAGCTCTTGCTGCTCCTGCCTCCAAGGCCTGTGACTAATGGTTTTTTGTTTTTTTTTGTGGGTGCTGAACAGGCATGCATTCCAATGTCATAAAACTCTCCTGCTGTCCTCATAAGTTGTCTAAGCCTGGAAAAAATGTCTCACTCTGAACTTTTATTGGCTCTGCCTCTCAAAAATTTAATTTGTGGTGTAATTTGAAAGTTGTTTGGAGGGGAATGTTGAGAGAGTTTAGCTGGTTTGCTGTCTATACATTTCCATCTTGGCTCCACCCCTATTTTAATTTTCAACCCACATCTTTCCATCTTGTCCACAAGAATAACATGAAAAAATTACCAAATTATTTGCTAAATATTCATTTGAAATATGTATTCTGTTCCCTTGATCTACTAGCCTAATTCACTTTTTGAAAAAAAGGAAATGAGGTTAATCTGAAATGATCTGTTCTTTATGAAAAACATGTTGGTTCTTAAAGTCTGCTTCCCTTTCAAAATGTTCATGCATCATCTCATTAATAATACATTTTAGATATTTTCCCTGAAATCAAAGTCAAACTCATCAAATTATAATGTGCTAATTCCACCCCTTTTTATTTTGAATATTACAACATTTGTCTTCTTCCATTACTCATACCTCTCTTATTTTCTAAGATCTTTTAAAATTGTTTCAGCAATTTTATCTCCCAGTTCTTTCAATATCCTAGGATCTGCTAACCAACCTACAGGCATTTAGTAAGCACCTACTGTATGATGGTAATTGTGCTATGATGTATCTTGGTCTGGTCATTTTGAATAGCATATATTTGGGGCTTCACTTCTCTGTTAACTATTTTCAGTCTAGACTTCTTAGAAGATCTTTCTTTTTGGAACAGAAAACTTGAACAAAATTTGAGTTGAATGGTTCTTCTTGCTCAATATAATCCATAGTCAAAGCCACCTCTCACCATCTACATTAAGCAGCAATCCTATCTCTTCTGTAAGATTCCCCTGCTTTCAACATGGCTTAACAATCCCCACTTTTTGTCCTTAGCTTTTCTCACTAGACTCAGCTATTTAGCTTTATCATTCATGTTACTATTTTTTAGGATCAAGCCATGCTTCTGTATTCATCCTTAGTTACCTGCCCTTACTTCCATCCTCTATACTTATCTTTAAAACATTGGAGTTGATCAATAAATTCCCAGTGGAGACACATCAGTCTCTGCTGACAGTTCCTTCTTTTCTAACTAATCAGAATCACTTCTGCCCAAGTTGATTCATGTGCATACAACTAATTCTGGACCTTAGGAATTTCATTCATGAGGGAATTAGATCACACTTGAACTGGCTTCTCCTTTAGAATTTTAGGCCTATTATCCTATCAATCCTTTCCCCAAACCTTTTTCAATTGACTTCCTATGCTTACTCCCAACCTGGGATGTGCATCCAGTTATGCTTATATTTCCTTTTCTCCATTACAAATTCTATAGTGGATCAGAAAATAATGAAGTCCTCAAAGTTGCACAAAAAAGTCTGATAAAATTCACCCTAAGTTGTGGTGACCAAACCAGCCCCACTGTTTTTACATATTTATAGTTCATTTTATGGAAAACATATTGAGAAGGGATAAGAGTAAATTATAGTGACATCAATTGTATTAGAATATGATTTTCTTTCAATCATTTGTCTGACATTTTTGTGGACAGGACAGGGACAAAATTCCATTTCTGTAGGCCCCAAGAAAATGAAGAACTCTGAAGAACTTTCACCTAAGTCAGGGAAATCACAGGCTTTTAGAAGTGAGAGAATGATTAAAGAGTATCTAATCTAATTCCTTCATTTTATAGGTGAAAAAACTGTTGTCCATAGGTATTAGGAAACTTGCCAAAATGCACCTAAGCTAATAAGTAGCAAAGCCATGATTTAAACTCAAATCTTTAGATTCCTCTATTCAGAACTCTTTTTAAAATACCATATTGCCTCATCCGCCTATCTGGTTATTACCATGGAGTTACAGAATAAAGGAAACTTGCCCCTGGGCAAGTCACTTAACCCCAATTGCCTCACTAAAAAAAAAGACATATAGGAATGAAAAGTATTATGTTGTCATGGAAAGAGTATGTGATCTGGTATTCAGGATATCATTCCTGATTCTGCATTGAAGACATCACATAATGGTGAAAAGAGCATTACACTGGGAATAAAGAAACCTAAATTTTCATCCTGCTTTCTACCACATACTTTTTCTGTGACCGTGAAAAAGTCATTGAATTTGATGAAAGGAACACTGATCCTGAGAACCAGAGAGTGAGTATGACATGAGGATGGGGAGGTGTTCATGGACCTAACACAAGGGAAGAAGCAGCAGGAGTATTGTAGAAAACACTTAAAGAGGAATAGAAAATCTTGAGCAATGGAAGCAGACTCTAAGAAGAGAAAAAACAAAACAAAAAGAATTCAACAAAAAATTAAATAATTTTAAAAGTACCTACTATGTGAAAGTACCTGTGCTCACTTCTGGGAATAAAAAGAAAAAAAAAACTTAGCCCTTACCCATAAGTTGCTTTCTTTCTACTGGATAGAGAATACATGTATATATATATATATATATATATATGTGTGTGTGTGTGTGTGTGTGTGTGTGTGTGTGTGTGTATATATATATATATATATATAATTTCAAAGTATATATGATGCCATACTGAGTAACTTCATATAATATTAGTAACTGGGGTAGGGGTGATTACAAAAGTTCTTGAATGATAGTTTATGACTGATCTTTGCTTTGAAGAAAGCCGGCTTCTTGGCACAGTGGATAGAGTTTTGGGACTGGAGTCAGGAACATTCATCTTCATTAGTTCAAATATGGCCTCAGACACTTAGTAGCTGTGTGATCCTGGGCAAGTCACTTACCCTGTTAGCCTCAGTTTCTTCATCTGTAAAATGACTCCGGGAAGTAAATAGAAAACCATTCCAGTATCTTTGCCAAGAAAACCCCAAATGGAGTCACAAAGAGTTAGACATGACCAAAATGACTGAACAGCAACAGAAATTTTAGAGTGCATCCCAGATGTTGGAATCAACCACAGAAGTGAGATATGCAATTCTGTGTAAAGAACAGCTAGCATTCTAGTTTTTCTAGGATGTGAAGTGCATGAATATGCAAAGACCAGGAAAGCAGGTGGGAGCTAGAACATAGAAGTTTTTAAATATCAGGTAAAGATGTTTGATTTTTTTATTAGTAGCAGTCTGGAGTGACTGAAGATTTTTCAGTGAGTAGGGCAAGGGTTACACACTCATACCTGTTTGGGGAATATAATTTTGACAGCTGAGTAAAGGATGGATTAAAGATGAGAGGCTATATACAAATGGACCAATGGGGAGGCTATGGCAATAGTTTAAACAAGAAAAATTGAGAATTTGAATTAAGGTAGAATTTGTAAGAATGGAACAAAGGGGACAAATGATATGATGAGTAAGCAGAATAAAGATTTGGCAACTGACTATATTTGGATAGGTGAGGGAGAAGGAAGGGGTAAGAATAATTCTGTGGTTGTGAATTCTAGGCATGGGAGACAGCCAGTAAAAATGCTCAGATTACCACACCACCTCCTCAAGGGCAGGTAGCCTATTCCTCATTAATCTTATCCAGGACCAAAATATTTAGTTTCTTAAACTGATAATCATATGGCATCTACTTTTCTCACTATCCTGGCTGTTCTCCTTTATATGTGTTCAAATTTGTGAAGGGCTCTTCTCAATACAATATTCTAGATAGGATTTAGACATTATTTTCCAATTAATACACTCAAATCAGGTTTGCTTTGGGGGCTTCATTGTCAAACTGCTAATTCATATCAAGCTTAAAATCTACTAAAACTCTCATATATTTTCCATGTGAACTGTTGTCTAGACATGTTTCTCCCATCTTTTACTTGTACAATTGAGTTTTTGTTCCAAAGATTGGACTCTAGATTTATCTCTATTAAATTTCATTTTATTAGATAGGTTCATTGCTCTATCCTGTCAAGATCACTTTGGATCTTCATTCTATAGCCCTTCATGTTAGCTATTCATCACAGCTTGGCAACCTGGTCACCCCTTCAATATTGTCTTCAAGGACTACTCAGAGAACTGTAAGACACCACACCATTATACAACTAGAATTTGGAAATATCTTCTCTCAGCTTTGATGAAATAATGGGATTTAGCAGATACTCAAGGACCCACCTGGAGATTAATCTAGACTGATTGAATCAAGTGAGAATGATTGACTGCTGATTAGCCTACTTCAAGTTAACTGGATTGTAATCACACCTGGCTAGCCCTTAAGAAGGTATTGTTCTCAGAAGCTAGACTGGGAACTCAACTTGAGAACACCTTCAAAACCAATGGATTTGAATGACACCAACCAATCAGCTTGAAGCAGTGTGTAAGGACTGCCTCTGTTCCAGACCTATAAAAAGCTTCCACAATCAGCTTGCTGGGGAGTTCCTGATTAAAGCAGGCTCATGGAGGAGGACTTGAGGAAGAACCCAACCAGGCTGGAACTCTAGGCTAGATAGACCTTTTCTTAACTTTCTGAACTCCATGTTAATACCTGTATGCTTTAATAAATGTTTAATGCCCAAAGACTGGTGCTGAAGCTTCTAATTTAAGGCAATCACACAATATAGATTTTAAACATCACACAGGATAAGAACCAAAATAATGTACCCTTTCCTTACAAATGTCCATAGGATTATAATCTTCTTTTCTTATTCAAGACTTTGGAAAATAACAGGAGTTGAGACAAGGTTGAGTATTCAATTGGATAATGACTTTGACCTAGAGGGATGGATTCAGGGTTAAAAATGATTTGGAGGGGGGTAGCTAGATGGCGCAGTGGTTAAAGCACTGGCCCTGGATTCAGGAGTACCTGAGTTCAAATCCGGCCTCAGACACTTGACACTTACTAGCTGTGTGACCCTGGGCAAGTCACTTAACCCCCATTGCCTAAAAAAAAAAATGATTTGGAGGGGGGAGCAACTAGGTGATGCAGTGGATAAAGCACCAGCCCCGGAGGAGGACCTGAGTTCAAATCTGGCCTCAGACACTTGACACTTAATAGCTGTGTGTCCCTGGGCAAGTCACCTAACCCTCATTGCCCTGCAAAAAGAAAATTAATGATTTGGAGGTAAGAGAGTTCTGTTGAGACAGTAAACCTTAGAATTTACAGATTGCAAAACATCTTATATATGCTGTAACACCAGCTTCAAGAACCCTTCTTACAGAGCTTATTATGGATACTTTTACTTTCTCTTCAAGAGTGACTGAAATCCTGGTAAGTTATAGTTAAATAGTCATTTTGGAGACAGTTCACTGGCATGGCAAGAGGCTGTGAGGCACAATCAGAATGAACTAAAAACCTTTTTTTCCTGGGGAACTAAGTTCATGGTTGTTTACATTTTGCAGACAGGGAAATCCAGACTAAATGAGATGAGTTGACTTGCCTGTGGTCACATGGCCATTGTGTTGGAAGAGGGATATAAACCTTTTTCTTTCTAACTTCAAGTTGATCACTCTATCTACTATAACATACCAACTCTCTTGTAACAAAGTTATACGTCTTACTATCCTCACACCTTGACAGATACTTGGGATTTCTCGGACAAGAAAAAGAGAATGAACATACTATACTACTTTTATATCTATATCTATATCTATATCTATATCTATATCTATATCTATATCTATATCTATATCTATATCTATATCTATATCTATATCTATATCTATATCTATATCTATATCTATATCTATATCTATATCTATATCTATATCTACATCTACATCTACATCTACATCTACATCTACATCTACATCTATATCTACATCTATATCTATATCTGTATCATCTATATCTGTATTTATATCTTTATCTCTTTCTACCTTATCTCTATTATCTACATCTACATCTATATCCATATCTATAATTAGCACGTATGTACACACAAATGTATGTATACAGATATGCATACATACATGTATTTGTGTAATGTAAATAAATGCATGTGTATGATATAAAAATTTCCATGTATAATATAATGTGATATAATAGTGTCCTCAAGGTACTATTTGAAAATAGAATTACTAAGGCTAGGAACGAAAAAGGGTACTAGCAAACATGTCCCAGATGCTCCGGAAGGTTCTGTTGGAAGAAAAGGAACTGGGGATTCATGTTAATAATATCTACTAAGGTTCTTTCCAATTAGGCTAGACAAGTTTTACCTATGGCCCTGCCATATAGACTAGTTTCCCCTACCTACCATATTCCATTAAAAACAGGTCAGAGAGGGGCAGCTAGATGGCGCAGTGGATAGAGCACCAGCCCTGGATTCAGGAGTACCTGAGTTCAAATCCAACCTCAGACACTTAACACTTACTAGCTGTGTGACCCTGGGCAAGTCACTTAACCCCAATTGCCCTGCAAAAAAAAAAACACATCTGAGAAACTATCCCTAAGACATCATTTGTCCAGGGGACCAGGGTTCTAACCATTAATGCATCTTCATAGTCACATAGAGATAAAAAGAAAGTTCTGGGTGTCCTATTATTATCCTATTTACCATATCCATTTGACCTGTACTATATGAAGATAGGGAGTGGGGTGGTGCCATATCCACCTGAACCTATATTATATCCTTGCTGGGTATTCTTTCCATTTTATTGTTAAGTGAGATGATCTACAAGTCTATCATTACTTTCCAATTCTCAGTCTGAATCAGTGCCAGTTCTCCACATCATTCATTGGTTACAGTAATCATGATTACAATGATAATAAAGAAGTTCCACAATGCTCATGAGTTATTTGTAGGCATTGTCTCATTTGAAGATTATGAAGATTATGGTTATTTATAAGGTGGCTAGGGAGATACTAAGCAGCAGTCTGAAGATCTGGTAATTCCTTTTTTCTCAAGTATTTTAGAAGCAGTTTCTCACATTTGAAGTCTTCAGATTGTTTCCTGGAGCCACAGTCAACCAATGGAGAGAAAAGAAGAACTGATTAGTATTCTTTAGGTTAAGCTTTAGGCTTAACCCCTCCTGCTGGCTGGTGGAAGTATAAATTAACATCAGCCTAGTTAGTGCTCGTTTTATCTGCTCATCGTATCATACCAAGTGGCTTGTTGTTACTTGACAACCCTGAAGATGTGGCTGAACAAGTGATCCCAAGGGGAGCTAAGGGATTTAGTAAACTTACAGGTCTCTATGAACCCCATTGAAGCCAAAAAGCCAATGTGATCCTAGACTGCATTAAAAGAATCATGCTCCCCCCCAAAAGTTCTATAGTCTTTTATCCTATTTGTGTTCAGTTCTAGTCAACTTAATTTAGGATAAACTGGGGCAGGTACATAAGAAGGCAGGCAAGATAGTGAGAGGATTGAAAACCATACTCTATTGTTTGAAGGCACTAAATATTTTTTTATCCTAGAAAAGACTCAATGGGCATGTGATAGCTGACTAGAAGTATTGAAGGATCATTATAGAGAAGATAGATTAGACCTGCTCTGTCTAGCCCAGAAGGCAGAAGCAGAAACTCTGTGTTAATTGCAGAAGATCAAATTTCAGCTCAACATGCTAGGGAAAAAATACTAACAAAGCCACTGCAAAGTAGATTGGATTATTTTATGAGATCTCCCACTCACTAGAGGTCTTCAGGTAGCAGTGTTGATCCCACAATGTTGATGGATAGAGAAGAATCCTACCCAAATACAGATTGGACCAAATGGCTTCTCAGATCCCTGAGATATTAAGCCTTATTACCAGATAATGGATCTGCTGTGACTGCATTGACATGGCATAAACAAAAAAATAAACAACAAAAAAAAACCAATCACAACAATGACAACAACAAAAATCTTTGAAAAGCCTGACAAAGGAAACAGACAAATATTTAATGAATAAGATTGAATGATACCAATCAGTGAACTCTGCCATATTTTCATCATTGTTCATATCTACATGAGAACCCTTCTCCTTCATTTGATTTGGGTCATTCTGTTCTCAGTGGAGATGACCCAGACATTTAACACTTTTTGAGAGGGACTGCACCCTCCCATACTGAATGGAAACAAGCCAAATATCATAGATGTCAGCCATTTAATTTAAGTATGTGAACATTTTCTGGGCATAGAGGCCCTCTGAGAAGAGGGGAGCTATAAAAATATTATTTGCAACTGTTACGTGAGCAAAGAAAAGTCTCAGTGGATGAACCAGGAAAATAATCAAGTAGTTTTGTCCTGTGAAAAACATTTGGACATAGCCATTTCCCTTTTGTGGCTGAAACAAAAGCTGGGATGGCCTTTGAAGGTGAAGGGCAAGAACCTCAGCCTCTCCACAATAATAACAGGGCTTCCTAATTGTCATCAAGGGGAACAATTAGCAGCCTCAGTCAAGAGGCCAAAGACCTCATATGGATCACAGAGATTTCACTTTTTGCATTCCCCTCAGAGAGGCAGTAATCTCTAGCTCAGGGGTGAGGTGACCGAATAAGATGGACCCTCCCCCTTCCCCAAAGCAGCCTGTCAATCCTGGAGATAAAGTCTGTTTCTGAATCAGCATCACTGGCTTCCTAACTGTGCCTCCCAGAAAATTTTAATCTGAAGCCTCTTCTTATCGTAATGCTTTGGGAACTTTGGGTAGAGTGCTGGTCTCTAGGAAAGCAATATTCAATTCTATCCCACCTTGTCAGTCTCCCAGGGGAGTTCCAGTTATCCCAAGGAATTATTTAGAAAAAAATCTCATGATCAAATTAATTTTAAACCAATTTAGTCTATTTTAATGCCATTAGTCTATTTTAATGCCTAGGCAGGTAGGTGATGCAGAGGATAGAGTGTTGGCCCTGACGTCAAGAAGACCAGAGTTCAAATTCAGCCTTGGACACTTACTAGCTGTGTGACCCTGAATAAGTCAGTTAACCTCTATTTGCCTCAGTTTCCTCATCTGTAAAATAGGATAACAGTATCACCCAGTGTTGTTGTGAGATAAAAATTGTAAAGTACTTAGCATGGTTCCTGGCATATAGTAAGTGTTATATAAATGTAGGTCATCATCATCACCACCACCATCACCATAGGTTGTTATCATCATTTTAGGAGGGAGAGGAATCTTAAAAATCTCAAGTGAAACATCAACCTGTCCAAAAAGATCAGGAATAATTGTCCTAACAAATTATCCTAATCAGAGTTATTCTGGAGCAAAATGGAGAACCAGATAAGAAATAGAGACTGTAGGGGATCTCCTCATTGTAATGAACAAAAGTTTCCCATAGAGGGAGAGGATGTCACTTTGACTACTTCCAGTTAACTTTATTAAGAGTCTAACTTCTCCTAAATCCCTTCTTTAACATCAGAAAACTCACAGATAATTCGTCTTATTTGCTCCCCTTTGGACTCTACTATCTCCATGTCCTTTGCATGATAATATGTAATCTTGATAATGCTATAATTTCCCATCTCACCAGAAATGTACCCCCCAAATAGACCAGTGTGATTACTGAGTAGATCTGGGCATTTTGTGCTTCATCCTTCTTGCCTTAACTAGAGAATTCTTTTTTATCCTTATAATAACTGAAACATTTGAACAATCATTGTCCTACAGTGGAGCTGCACTTGGAGCAATTGTGCTTTGTACCACTCCATCCCCTCTGGGAACAGGATCATTTTTAAAATAATGACTTCTCTAGCAGTTTATTACCAGCCTGGAGTCATTTTCACACCTCAGAAGTGAGGACTTAATGAGCAGAGAAATTAAAGAGTAAAACTCGGCTTGTGTCTTCTTAAATGGCGAGGGCATTTTGGCAGCTAGGTAGAGAATGTGCTTCCAAGGAAGAGGTTGCATTGCATTCATCTTGTTCTCCAAATAACCTTTATGTAATGAATCTCAAAGGTTGTTTTCTTTTTCTCCCTGCTTCCCCCTCTTTTTTTGAGATTGTGTGAAATGTCTGTTAGGAAGACCAGGTGTTGAATAATGGAGTTGTGTGGCAGGAGCTGTATACAATGCTGAGCAGTCTAGTTGGCACTCAGCAAATATTTGTTGGTTTATTGACTGATGTTCTTTGGAATAGTCCAGGGGATTTGGTGTATTTTGTTACTGTGAAGAGCGGATAGAATTTGGGTCTGTAAGTCTTGACTCCAGGCGATGGATGGTCAAGACCACAAGGTAAGTGAAAGAACTAGTCATTCAGTGCATGTGAACATATTAGACAGTGTGTAGTATGTTGGGTTAGGGAGAGTAAATTCTTGGATTCAGAGGCAAAATTTTGGGGTTACTATTGCCAGAATATTTTCTGTAACAAGGGATTAGGACATTTGTAAACTGTCAAATTCATTAGCCTAGTGAAACCCAGAGAGTTTATGTCTGGAAGCAAATCCTCTTCACACCATCTGAATCTTTTGGGAATCCATTTATAGCCAAGAAACTTCAATGCAGAGTAAGGATGTTGTCAAATTATGTTGGGTTCCCAGTTCCTTTTGATGGTGCAGTAAAATCAGTCTATATTAGCAGCTGTTGAGGGAGCATCTGCCTTGTCTGGTTTTGTGTTTTGCTTGGTTGGACATAAACTCCTATTGACACTTTGAATGATTTTCTCTTCTTGGTTAATTCAGCTAAGAAGAGGGCTGAACTTAGGTTTTAAAACCTTGCATTTCACTATTTTCTTCAAAAAATTAAGAAGAAGAAGAACAGCAGGGAGAGTATGAGAAAGAATGAAATGGCTTAGTTTTGTACATAGTGGTGGCAGGGGTGGGGGTGGGGGTAAATAGAGATAATGCATTAGTGCCGAAATTGGATAACCATGAGACCTATTGCTGGTTGAGACATCTTCATCATCATTAGAGTCCACTACTGATGCTAATAATAACAATCCAGGCCAGTGATGTGTCCAAACTCAGCTCTGTGTATAATGTGGAGCCTGATTTATTGCCATTAGACACTGAGAAATGCACTACTCCCTTCTCATTCCTCCCCACTCCCAATACACAGAGTGTATCATAGAAACGAGGCTGTTTGCCTTGGAAAAACAAATGGAATTAAACCAGTGTTTACTGCTTCATAAAGGAGGAGTGGACAAATTACCCAACTAGACCATATTGGTTAGGATTGTTAGTTAAAAGTGACAACCTGGTCTGTAATTTACACAGCACTTTGGAAATTTAAGCTGTGAGACTCTAAGCTCTAAATCCTGCATTGTAAAGCCCCCTTTGTATTTCTGACTTTTTTTTTTGTGCTGGGAATCATTTAGCCATTGACTTTAACTGCTAATACAGTTCCATCAAATATCAAGTATAAATCAAAATTACTAGGTCATTCAGAATCTGTCATAGGAGTTGTTTATATATTTTTCTGCCATTACTTCTGTGTAGTTGCAAGGGAAACTGGTAAATTATGATATATCGTACATGTCTGGTTGCCATCTTTCCAGAGCCTCTTGCAAATAAGATGTAATCCATGACAAATTATTTTCCTAGTTATACAAAACATAAATAATGATAATAAAAAATAATCAAACTGATGAGAGATGTTGAAGGAAACAGAAAAAAGTTCGGCTAGCCCCTTGATTCATTTTTAGCTGCTCTAAACAGGTCTATAAGACCCAGATAATTTTTAAAGGAACCTCCGAGAATTGGTCTGTGAAATTTTAAGATTTAAACTGGTCCCTTTCATCCTGTACTTAACTACAATGAGATTCTTACTTTGCACTAAAGTACATTTTGTTTGTGGTTAGGTTGGCAGACATAACATTGCATTTGGAGAATTGATGTGAATTTTGTCAAGCATTGACATAGAGAACATGTGGAATCAACCCACACCAGAAGTGTCTAGGCAACCAAAGGATTTGGTAGGCCTGGGCCACTAGAGATCATGAAGATAGCTATTTATCAACTGGCATTTCCATTGCATGTCAGATTTAAAGAGAGAATGGTTCACATAGACCAAAGACCTCATTTAATATATGAGAAAACTTGGAGCCAGAGAGGTTAAATGATATGTCCAAACTAAACAGCAATAAGCATGGAGGAAGTTGGAGACAGTATGGCACAGCAGATGGAATGATGGATTTCAAGTCAGGAAAAGCCAGGTTTAAGCCAGGCCTCTGAAACTTGCTATCTATATGGGCAATCATGTAACTTCTCTGATCCTCATCTCTAAAATGGGAATATTGTTTATACTAGCTAGCTCAACTGGTTGTTGCAGGGCTCAGGAAAGACAAAGTTTCTAAATCACTTTGTGAACTTTTATGTGCCATGAAAATGTAAGTTGTTGTTGTTGTTGTTGTTGTTGTTGTTATTATTATTATTATTATTATTTTGTTCAATGAAACAAACATTTTATTTTTTCCAGTTACATGTAAGGGTACTTTTCAACGTTCATTTTCATAAGATATAGAGTTCCACATTTTTCTTCCTCCCTCCCTTTCCTCCGCCCTCCACAAGACATCAACCAGGTTATATATGTACAATCCACAAATGCTCTTTTTGTCAGTTATTTCTATGGGAGTGGATAGTATGCTTCATCATTAATCCCTTGGGATTGTCCTGGATCATTGCATTGCTGAGAGTAGTTAAGTCATTCACAACTGCTCATCGAATAATACTGCTGTTACTATGCACAATGTCCTCCTAGTTCTGCGCACTTCACCATTTTCACCATACATCAGTTCATACAAGTTTTTCCATGTTTTTCTGGGATCATCCTGTTTGTCATTTCCTATAGTACCATACTATTTCACTACAATCATATACCATAGCTTCTTCAGTCATTCCTCAATTGATGGACATTCCCTTGATTCCCAATTCTTAGCCACCACAGAGAGTTGCTATAAATATTTTGTGTACATTTTTTCCCTCTTTTCGTTTTCATGATTACTATTGTTAACTGTTTCCCTCCATCCCATTCCCTTCCCCATGATATTTACTCTATTATCTATCTTCTTTCACCCTATCCCTCTTCAGAAGGGATTTACTTCTTTCTGTCCCCTCCCCCAATTTGCCATCCCTTCTTTTGCCCCTCTCTCTTTATCCCCTACCCCTCCTATTTTCCTGAAGGGTTAGATATATTACTCCACCCAATTAAGTGTTCATGTATTCCCTCCTTGGGCCAACTCTGATGAGATTAAGGTCTTTAAATCCTATTCTGATGAGTGTAAAGTTCATTTACTGCCCTGTTCCTCCCCCATCTCTTCCCCCACTCTATAAGCCCTTTCCTGTTTCTTTTATGTGGGATTTCATCCTATGCTACCTCTGCCCTTCTCCCTCCCCCAGTACATTCTTCACACCCCTCAATTTTACCCTAAGGATTTCATCATGGGGCAGCTAGGTGACACAGTGGACAAAGCATCCACCCTGGACCCAGGGAGACCCCAGCAAAAACCTAGCCTCAGACAAAAGACAGTAACCCACTGCATGGCCCCAGGCATGCCCCCAACTCAATTTTTTTAATGGTTCTCTAGAGTCTTGTATTTGAAAGTCAAATTTCCTACTCAGTTCAGGTCTTTTCATCATAAATACCTGAAAGTCCTCTTTTTCATTGAAGTCCCATTTTTTTCCTCTGAAAGATTACATTCAGTTTTGATGAATATGTGATTCCTGGTTGTAATCCCAATTCTTTTGCCCTCTGGAATATCATATTCCATGCCCTCAGGTCCTTTAATGTACAAGCTGCTAGATCTTGTGGTATCCTGACTGGGGCTCCACAATACTTGTATTCTTTCTTTCTGGCAGTTTGCAATATTTTCTCCTTGACCTGGGAGCTCTGGAATTTGGCTATAATATTCCTAGGAGTTTTCCTTTTGGGATCTCTTTCAGGAGGTGATTGGTGGATTCTTTCAATTTATATTTTACTTTCTGCTTCTAGAATATCAGGGCAATTTCCCCTGACAATTTCTTGGATGATGATGTCTAATCTCTTTCTTTGGTCATGGTTTTCAGGTAGACAAATAATTTTCAAATGATCTCTCCTGGACGTATTTTCCAGGACAACAGTTTTTCCAAGAAGATGTTTCACATTGCCATCTATTTTTTATTCATTTGAATTTGCGTTACTGTGTCTTGGTTTCTCATAAAGTCACAGCTTCCATTTGTTCAATCCTAATTCTTAGGCAGTTATTTTGATCAGAGAGCTTTTCCATTTGACTTTTCAATCCATTGACTTTTTTTCTCATGTCTTTCTTGCATCACCCTCATTTCTCTTTCCCTTTTTTCCTCTACCTCTTTAACTTTATCTTCAAAATCCTTTTTGAGTACCTCCATGGCCTGAGACCAATTCATATTTTTCATGGACAATTTAGATATAGGGGCCCTGATGTTAACATCTTCCTCTGACGGTGCACCTCTATCTTCCTTTTCACTAAAGAAATTTTCTATGGTCCTCACCTTTCTCTGTCTGCTCATCTTGCCTTTCTTTTACTTGACTTTTAGCTCCTTAACATGGGGTACTGTTTCCAGGATGCACTATCCCAAGATTCAGGAGGTCCCAGGTGGTATGACTTAAGGAGGAGCAGGTTCTTCACTCATCTTGCTTATTCCCTGGTCCATAGATGACCACAGACCAACTTGCTAATCAACCAGCTTTGTGTGTTGTGTCTGTCAGTTCTGATGAGTCTATGCACCTCCCCAACCTGGGCAACTGATACTCAAGTCTACCTTCTGGTTCCCAGTAGGGGTGAAAAACCCAAGTTCTGCCCCAGAACCAGCAGAGACCCATGTAATCTCCCCCCTGACAAGGGCTCAGCCCTCTCACCAGACTGTGAGCTTAGTTCCAGGCAACACCAGCACTGCAGCTGATTCAGAGGCTCTGGGGGTCTCTTTCTCTGGTGAGGCCTTCCTGGGACTGAATCTGTGTCAGCATGACTATGGGGTTGGGTTCCACTCCTGTGTCAGCACAGCACCTCCATCGTTCCAACCTTCAAAGCTGTCCTTGGTTGGAAAATTATCTCAGCGTATTCTTCTGTGGGTTTTGCTGCTCCAGTATTTGTCCTATAGCATTATTTGGATTTTTTTTTTGGAGCAATTATTTCATGAGTTTGAGAACTCACTGCCTTTCCTCCCCCATCTTGGATCCATCCCAGAATTGCTGTTATTATTATTATTTTTTTTTGCAGGACAATGAGGGTTAAGTGACTTGCCCAGG
Source organism: Dromiciops gliroides (assembly GCF_019393635.1). NCBI lineage: Eukaryota > Metazoa > Chordata > Mammalia > Microbiotheria > Microbiotheriidae > Dromiciops > Dromiciops gliroides. The sequence continues at coordinate 108,820,405 of NC_057864.1, forward strand.
GTCACACAGCTAGTGAGTGTCAAGTGTCAGAGTCCAGATTTGAATTCAGGTCCTCCTGAATCCGGGGATGGTGCTTTATCCACTGTGCCACCTAGCTGCTCCTGCCAGCTATTATTATTAAAGGGCAGCTACATGGTGAAGTAGATAGAGAGCTGGTCCCATAGTCAGAAAAACTCATCTTTCTGAGTTCAAATATGGTCTCAGATACTTACTAGATGAGTGTCCCTGGGAAAGTCAATTAACCCTGTTTGCCTCTGTGGTAAAAAATGGATGTTTTAGCTGAATCGTTTGAGAGTTGAGCGCATGCTACTGAGGTGGCTTTTGAAGGACCTCCTTTTTGGCAACGAACTTCCGGCACGCCAGTTTAAAACTGAAGGAGGAACTCTCTCTGGCTTTTCAACTTAGCCATGGCGGTGCACATGTTTTGTGTTCGATTTTTGGGTGTGCTGGTTCTTGGCCTGGTGGGTAGTTTGGGATTCAGTGAGTTTTATAAAGGAATATAGACTAAGCTTAGATCTAAGATTATTCATTTGTATTTCTACTTTCCTATTTCCCTAATTGGTATCGCCCTTTGTTGTCTAATTAATTCTCAAGCAATAAAAACTAATCCCTCACTAATTAAATGTCAGAGGCTTCTTTTTCTCAGTGGTCTGGGAGATATATGAAGAAAAAGTTAAAAGGTGGAATTTAATGCTCATATATCCAATTTTAAATCTCACACCTCAGTTTCCTTATCTGTCAAATGATCTGGAGAAGGAAATGGCAAAACATTCCAGTATCTTTACCAAGAAAACCCCAGGGCACCTAGGTGGTATAGTGGATAGAGCACCGGCCCTGGAGTCAGGAGTACCTGAGTTCAAATCCAGCCTCAGACACTTAACACTTACTAGCTGTGTGACCCTGAGCAAGTCACTTAACCCCAATTGCCTCACTAAAAAAAATTAAAAAAAAAAGAAAAGAAAAGAAAAAGAAAAGAAAACCCCAAATGGGCTAACAAAGAGTCAGACACAAATGAAAACAACTAAAAAACAATGAAACTATTATTAATAAGAAAACATAATTCCAGATATAAAGATAATTAAATATGTAAATTAGAAGTCATTGTCATAGGGAAAATAGTTAAAACTTCAATATTCATAACTAATTCTTTAGTCATCTATGATACCCTGACATTCTTTCCTACCTTTCCCTTCACCTGCTAGGTCTCTTCAGAACTATAATTAAGAATAGTATTTCTCAAAGTAGGCTTAGTAGAATCCTACAGAGTAGTCCACAGGATTCTGTTTAAAAAGAAAGTTGCCATGGGCAGCTAGGTGATGCAGTGGATAGAGCACTGGCCCTGGAGTCAGGAGTACCTGAGTTCAAATCTGGCCTCAGACACTTAACACTTACTAGCTGTGTGACCCTGGGCAAGTCACTTAACCCCAATTGCCTCACTGAAAAAAAAAAAAGTTGCCATGATAGGTAGGTATGCCTAGCAAAGTTCTCTGTTCTCCTGTGTGCAAAAAATAATCTTGGGACAAAAACATTGGCTTATTTAGGGTACAGAAACAGTAGTGTTTGACATGGTTAATTAACTTGTTGATCTGTCTCAGCAGAAAGTGTGACTATCTGTGTACTCTATGAAATGTTCTTATCAGGTATATGAATAAGTACATATATATATATATATATATATATATATATATATATATATATACACACACATAAGTATATATATATACACATAAAGATATGTGTGTGTACATACATACCTACATACATATATTATAGTTGTGTGTATATGTGTGTGTGTGTGTATGTGTGTGTGTGTGTATGTGTGTGTGTGTGTGTGTGTGTGTGTGTGTGTGTGTGTGTACCAAAGCCCACGTTAGAAGACTGGAAAAATCAGTAACCTTAAAGAGATTAAAAAAGCCCCAAAAGATAAGTAATTAAAATTGATGATGAAACTCCATGAAGCTAATTTGAGCATAAAATGAAGAATATGTGAAAAAGGCAAATATCATGAATATCATCTCCAGTTGAGGTCAACTTCTGATACTGATATGTAGAATGTGTTATTTCACTACAATTAATTTTTTAAATTATAGAATCAAAAAATCTTAGAGCTGGAATATATTACAATGGTAGCTAGTTTAATCAATAAATTGACTAAAACTCCCCTCTACAACATACCCAGGCAAGTTGCCATCCAATCCTTACTTGAATATGTCTTTCGAAGGGGGACCTACCTACTCTCAAGGCAGTCCCATTCCACTACTGAACAATTCAAATTACTAGGAAGGTTTTCATGACCTAAGTCTGTCTTGTTGAAAATTCTCTCCTAAAGACTACATTATGGGGGTGGGGGGGTGGAGAAAGGGAGTTTCCCTTTAATAGGACAACTTTTCAAATGTTGGAGTATGTCTCTATCTCCCTTCTGGGCAGCTACGTGGAACAGTGGATAGAGTGCCAGGCTTGGAGTCAGGAAGTCCCATTTTAATGAGTTCAAATCTAAGACATTTACTAGTGTGGCCCTGGGCAAGTTACTTAACCCTGTTTGCCTCACTTTCCTTATCTTTAAAATGCACTGGAGAAGAAACCACTCTAGGATCTTTGCCAAGAAAATCCAACATGGAGTCACAAAAGTCAAGTATTGTGGAAATTTATTTTGATTTGGGGACCCTACCTTTGGGCTGAGATTAAAAAGCCTTAGGCCCTCAGGGTCTTTTTTGTCAGAGGTGCTGGTGCCCCTCCCCTCCACTTCAGCTGAGCCAAAAAGCCCCGTGGGCTGTATGAGATGCCAGGTCAGACAGCTGGGGGGAAAAAGCCCCCAGCTCCCTCCGACCTCAGAGGATCTATCCAGAGATCCTGGGCTTGTCCAGGCTAGGCTCTGACGTAGCCTGTGCTGAGGCATGTGATGCTCAAGCGTTCCGCCAGCCCCAGCCACAGCCCTGGCTGGTGGATTAGCTTGGGGTCTGTGGGGTTGAAAAAAAAGCTCCAAGATTTGAGTGGAGAAAAGTAAAATATATATAGACCGGGGAATTAGACTCAGGGAGGTCAGCAGACAAGATTAAAGGAGGCTGACAAGATTACAAGAATGGAGGAGAGGGGCTACAAAGGCGGCAAAGGGCAGACTGATGGAGCAGAGTGACAGACAGAACAGGAGGCAGTGGAGAGCACAGAAGCAGTCAGCACAGGGTACAGGTTGAAGAAAGCAAAGATTAAGAGAACAGAAGGACACTGGAGCACTAGGAGAACAGAAGGAGAGGTCGGTGAGAGAGAAACACAGGGGTTCAGCACTGGCAGTAAGGAGAGGAAAGTTAGAAGCAGGGGGATAGACAAAGTGAAAGGGGCTCAGAGTTAGAATAAAGTAGTTGCACAGTGAAAGTGGAACATACCCTAAGGCAAGAGGCGGCTAAAGCCCTTATTGTATTAAAAAAAGTTCCAAGCTCAGCGGGTGGAAAGAGATGCAGTGGAAAGAGACTCACCACAATGCAGTCAGGTTGTACATTTTATTTCCCTGTATTCTTAATTTTAAATAGTATCTCATAAATAAACTCTGCTTTGATTACTTAGTTAAGAGGCTTCTTAATCTTTTGCTTATCAATTTGGGAGCAGTGTGGTGGAACTTTTAAACAGCCCATATTAAGTTAATGGCAGTCAGATAGCCCGTTAGTCAACAGTCCCAGATTAAGTACCCCAGTCAAATTAGGCCACCAAATTAGGCTAGTTAGCCAAAATATTTCTACATTTGAATGGCGACCATGAAGGGCCTTATGGCCCAATTATAATTTTTCTAAACTTATAATTTTTCATATAATCATAATTTTTCATAAGTCCAATTATATAATTTTTTCAGACTAGATTAGCTAGTTTATAATATTTTTTTTTACAGTATGACTGACAACAAAAACAAATATATCCTTGCTTGAGGTAGCTAGAGGGGTCAATGAACATAGTACTGGACCTGGAGTCAGGAACCCCTTAGTTCAAATCCAGTCTTAGACACTTACTAGCTATTTAACCCTGGGAAAGTCACTTAGCATCTGTCAATCCACTAGAAAAGGAAATATGAAACCAGTCCTGTATTTTTGCCAAGAAAGCCCCATAGTCAATATGGTGCATAGAGTCACAAAAAGTTGGATATGATTGAATGACTGAAAAACAACAAATATCTCCCTCTAAATCTTCTCTAGACTAACACCCCTGTTTCTCTTAACTACTTCACATATGATATAAGTTTAGGGGACTTCATCATTCTTGTTCTCTTTCTCTGTGTGCACTCTAGCTTATAAATACTCTTCCTAAAATGTGATAACAAGAACGGAAGACAGTACTTCAGATATGGTCTGACCAGTGGTCATAGTGCAACAAGAACAAGCAAACTCCCTCATTCAACTGAAAGAGGACACAATGGCCCTTAATTCAGTCTATCTTCACATTAGCTTTTGTGTCTGCCACAGTATATTGTTCATGTATGCTGAGTTTATAGCAGGGCTGTCCAGGAGCCAGCTCTCTCCTTACATTTCCAGTGCAATTTGCACTTCAGAAATTGGCAGCTACAAATTATGGCTTGATTAATCATTTTGTTAATTTTCTAAGAAATTGATAGATAAAATATTAATAATTCAGATTTAAAGTATGTGCATCCTTTTTATTTTTAATTTTAGGAGACACTGGCAATTAAACATTTACCAGCACACCCCTGTGTTGCTCTATGAACTTCTTCTTTTGAGCTCAGCAGGTATGCAATAGAAGGCTTACAGAATAAAGTCATCAGCAGATTGGAAACCTGATGACTGTAGGAAAAGAAAAGAGGGAAGGAAGGAAGAAAGGAAGAGAGGGAGGGCTGGAGGAAGGGAGGGATGGAGGGAGGGAGAAAGGAAGGAAAAAAGGAAGAGAGGGAGGGAGGAACATTTCATATAACACAGTTTTTTTTAAGTGCTTTACATTTATTATCTCATTTGGGCTGCCCTACAATCTCTTAAAATCCCCAGGCCTTTTTCAGCTACTCTCTAGCCATAACTCTCCACCATTGTACTTATAAAATTGATTTAACCATTCTTAAATAGTTTTGTGATTCTTGAAAAAAATCACAAAGGCATTTACAACAAAACAAAGCAAATTTACAAGCAACATTCCCATGAAAAGATGATTAAGTGAGCCAATCTCAAAAACACCAACTTATGTTGGTAAAGGCGAAGCTAAAAATGTGAAGTGTGTCATAAGCTGAGATATCACATCCAATATTGTTCACAATAATAAAATACATTAGTAGAAATCAATCACACCTTTCCCTCTTAGGAAACTTATTTGCAACATTTTTATACTGCTAGTTAAATTGAAAATATAAAATTATTTTAAAATTGGTAATACGACTAGTCTTAAATATGTACATATATATGTATATATGAGTATATTCATGTGTATATGTATATACATATGTCTATGTATATATCTGTACATATAAACTTTAATATAAATGGTCTATTAAAGTTTTATTGAAAGAGGAAGTTTTCACTGTTAAAAAAACTTTTATGACCACTGGCCTAGAGAATTATTAAATAGCATACACATATAAGATGATTTGGGAAAAAAAAAACAACTTTGTTTTTTATTTTCTAAATCTCTGTAACAACCCTGAGTGAGCTGCTTCTGCGGATAATAATAACAATAACATTTATAAAGCACTTTAAAATGTACAAAGGACTTTACAAATATCTCATCTTATCCTAGGAGGAAGATGCTATTATTATCTCCATTTTAGAGATAAAGAAATTGAGAACAGCTAAAGTGACCTCCCTCCCCGATAGTGTTTTAGGCTGCATTTGAACTTGTCTTGTTGTTTCTGGGTCCAACCCTCTATCCACTGTACCAGTTAGCTTCGGTATTATTGGTATTAGCTCACAACTTTACAACACTTGACTATTTACAAAGAATTTTCCTCATGATTCTATGAAGGGAGGTAGTAGAAGTATGACTGTTTCTATTTTCTAGAAAAGGAAATAGAGATTCAGAGAAGTTAAGGCTTTGGTCATGATCATACAGCTATTAAGTGATGGATCTAAATATATGTAATGTGATAATAGGATTATAAATTTAGAATGAATTTAGAGACCGTTTAGTTCAATCTCTTCATTTTGCAGATGAGGAAACTTTGAGTGAGCTTAAGTGGAACACCCAGCATTGCACACATATGACCATCATCAACAAGTATTCATTAAACACATACTGTACACCACATACTGTGCTAAGTGTAGGTATACAAAGAATGGGAAAACCATGTTCCCTTCTCTAAAGAAACTAACATTCTAAGGGAGATAACATGCAAATAATTGTGTACATACAAGATATATACAAAGTAGATGAAAAGTAATCTCAGAGGGAAAGGAGTTAGAGAAAAGGCCTCATCAAAAGGTGGGATTTTAACTGTCTGTAACAAAACAAAACAAAAAACAAGGAAGCAAGGAGGTAGAGGTGAAGAGTAAGATCATTCCAGATGTGGGGGAGAGGTCAATAAAAGAAAAACATAAATCTGAAAGATGGTGTGTCTTCCACAGTAATAAGAAAGTTAGGGAAAATGGAAGGGAGGGCAGAAAGTAGAGTGCATAAGTTCTGTTATAAAAATGTTGACTTTGAGATGGCTACAGGACATTGAATTAGACATGTCCAATAGGCAGGTAGTGATGCAAGAATGAAGGTCAGGGGGGCAGCTAGGTGGCGCAGTGGATAGAGCACCGGCCCTGGAGTCAGGAGTATCTGAGTTCAAATCCGGCTTCAGACACTTAACACTCAACACTTAACACTTACTAGCTGTGTGACCCTGGGCAAGTCACTTAACCCCAACTGCCTCACTTAAAAAAAAAAAAAGAATGAAAGTCAGAAGAGAGAACAGGGCTGGCTAAATTAATCTGAGAGTTATGGTATAGAGATACTAATCGAAATCCACAGGAGGTGATTAAATCACCAAATGATAAGAGGGAGGGAAAAGAGAAAAGAAGCCAGAACAGACCCTTGGTGGACATCTATGGTTGGTGGGCATGATCTGTATGAAAATTCAGTAAAGGATACTGAGAAGAAATGGACATATAGGAGGAGAACCAGGAGAGAACAGTGTCATGAAAACCTAGAGAGAAGAAATTATCAAATAGAAAAGGATAATCAGTAGTGTCAGGAAGTCAAGAATGGAAAGGATTGAGAAAAGACCAGTAGATTTGGTGATTAACAGAACTTTGGTAACTTGGATGGAATGATTTCAATCTCTTGGCAAGAAGACAAAGTAGATATGGAATTCCAATCTAGGTACTCTTAACTGTGAATCCAGATTTTATTTATTTTAGGGATAATGTATACATTTGTTTAATATTTGTTTATTAAAGACATAAAATAACATAACCAACTGGATTTAGAGACTCTGTAGAGCCCTTTGTTGATGCTGATCATGGCATGGAGGCAACTCCAAAAAGCTATTTCCATGGAGCCCAATGTCTTCTATATTGTACTGTGCTGGAAAAACTTCACATATAGTCTCTATGATATACTAAGTCTTCATTCAGATGAGAAATAGAGAAATACCTAGAACATTGTTACTCATATGTTGACCATTCAATGATTTCTTTGGCCATGATACCTCATGAAACATAGAAATATAAAGTGGTCCTCAGTCCTGTACAGCCCCTACTCCCCTTATGCAGTAATAGTGGGAAAGTGGAGAAGACTAAGAGAATCAGATAGCTTTTTAACCATCTATAAACTTTACCTTAACCATTGGTACTCTAAATATGAGATCTTTGTTCAGTGACCATTGAAAACAAACAAGCTACCAGAGGAATTAAATCATATTGCCCATGAAATAGGAGTGTTGTAGCTGGATGGAAGCATCATTCCAAGGTTCTACCTGGAGAAACAGATAAAGGAATTGGTCGGCCCTGTGGCCCTGTTGTCCTGTTTAGTGGATGTTTGATGTGAGCCATTATATCTAAGTGACCTTAACCATGTTACACTTTGCTATCCAACTATCTTCCAACTAGCTACCCTTCATCATATATTCATTCATTCACCCCATCTCTTTCCATAATCCTGAACCAGATTTTCACCAGCTACCCTGTACCACATTATACCCTCCCACTCCTGTAATCAAATCATTACAGCCTTAGTACCTCAATGGGTCTGTCAATCTATTCCCTTCCCTAACCATGATTCTGCTATGTGTGTTGTCTTCCTCCACTTGAATGTAAGTTCATTGAGGGAAAGGACCATTTTCACTTTTGTGTTTGTATCCCCTGTAAAATCATAGCTTGGCACTTAATATATTTTTTTCATTCATTCATTCATTCATTCATTCATTCATTCATTCATTCATTCATTCATTCATTTATCCATTCATTCATCCATTCAGTTGACTTTATCAGGCACCAAAGGCAACACGAAACATCATTTTATGGGACATTTGGCTTTCTCTCATACTTTGCTATTCATCATCACTCATTATAACCATTAGCAAAAAAATTTATCATGAAAACAATTTCTGATTAAAAACATTTAGAATGAAATCAGCTGACTCCAAATTTAGTATTTTATTTTAATTTCTGCCATAACAGACTAAGGTAATATTTCTAAGGACTTGAGATATTTTATTAACTTCCCAGCCTCCTCTCAAACTTTTCCCTATTTTATCCTGCTTTGGCTCCATAATAAAAATTTGGAAGATCTGTGTGGTATTGGAAGAAGGCATGAAATGGAAGCTACAAACCAAAACATCCATCTTATGCCACAAGTTCATTACACATAAACTAGCACACTGAAATAAAAGATTCATAAATGGGCATTCATCAAGTCATGCCTTTGTTTGTACTGATATGCACAAACATACAGCAAATAGATGACACATGCCACCTAATATATCCATCAGTAAGGACAATTGAAATTATGTAATAAGGAGAGGATATATATTTACTAAATTTGAAGATTTGGTCAGAAGCGACCCTTTGAAGAAAGGCTTTTGAGACTTTTGGGGGTTTTATAAATATAGATTGTCCTAAGTATTAATAATCAGCAGTTATCAGAGGATGTTAGTTCTCCAAAGCTGCAGATTAAATCAGAAAACCAGGTGGGAACTATAAACATTTAACACATATGCACAAGCATGAATATACACACATACAATTCTTAGCAATTAGGAATATATTGCTCATTTATAGCATCATGTTTTCCAGGAACACAGCTTAGGATAAGACATGTTTCATGAGGATTTCAACAAAACATAATGATCATGGACATTTCAATGGAGCAGATAGCAGAGCAATTTGTACTGGCAGATGGTTCACCCTGGGATCATTGCAATTATCTTCTTACTCAATACACAGGGGTAGCCAAAGACTCAACAGTTGATTATTCAAAATATCTTAGAAATGGAAGTGGGTTTCTTAGATACTAAAGCAAACAATGTTGTATCTTCCCTTACCCATGTAACATACTAAGCAAATCCCTTTAAATGTAAGGCAGCTGGTTAGACCGCAATCCTTCTCCCTGAGGGAAGAAAGTAGAACATGTGTATAAAATTTGAAAGACTAATGAATCTATGAGTGCTAACTTTGGAAGAATTCTACCAACCACTCTGTTCATTTCACCAGATCTGCATGTGATTATATTTAGAGGTATTGGAGTCTGCTTTATTGGTACGTTTATAAAATTCAGTTCAATTAAACAAACACTTATTAGGATTTGTATTATGTGCCAAATACTGTAACATAGCTTCCTTTGTCCATCTTAATATAAAACTACATAGCTCTCAACATCTTTGGGCCACTCTGAATCAGTCTATTCTCTGGGTAGAGATGACCTCTGTGAGTGTGGTTTTATATATATATATATATATATATATATATATATATATATATATATGCAGTTTTATTTCCAAGAACCAGACCAAGACTGTGATCTAAAGATAACAATGAAGTATGAGCACATGTATCCCTGAATCCTTGTGTGTTTGTGGATATTCTATTGGTGCCTTATAGAGTATTAATAAACCCTATAGTTGGGTTACTCCTCCTGGATCACTGCCTTGGCATGATATAGGGGCTTATGTAGCTCAGTGAAACCATGAATAATGCTGTGCAGGATTACCCAAGATGTACAGGTCATAGTGGAGAATTCTAACAAAAGGTGATGTGTTGGTGAAGGCAATGGCAAACCATTGCATGATATTTGCCCATAGAGAGTGGGCCTGGCATTCTATGGTCCCCAGGGTCACAAAAATTTGGGCACGACTGAGTGATTGAATAGCAATATGGTTAGATTGATCTACAGCAGGATTTACTCAGAATTTCAGGAAGGTGGTGAGGGAATTTTCACAACTGGGTCTGCATTCACCCTAAATATCCAATTGGTTGTCAGGTCTTATTATTCTGACCCTCCCAACAACTCTCATATTATGTCCCCTTCTCTGCATTTACCCTCATTACTTCAGACCTAGAGCAGTGCAAAAGCCTTTTGGTTGCTCTTCCTGTCTCAAGTCTCCTCCTGCTCTAGTCCATCTTCCATTTAGCTATGAAAGTGATTTCTTTTTTTACTGAGGTGCAAGTCTAGTCATAGCATCACATTATTCAGTAATATCCAGGGGCTTGTTATTACCTCCTTGATCAAATATAAGGTCCTCTGTTTTGTATTTAAAGTATTTTACCTCCTGGCTCCTCATGACCTTTCCATTTTTCTTCTTGACTCCATTTCTGACCATCCAGTCTTCCATCCCCATCATGATCCAGCAACCTTCTCTTTTTTTGTTTTTGTTTTGGTTTTGGTTTTGCAGGGCAATGAGGGTTAAGTGACTTGCCCAGGGTCACATAGCTAGAACATGTAAAGTGTCTGAGGCTGGATTTGAACTCCTCCTGAATCCAGGGCTAATGCCTTATCCACTGCCCACAACCTTCTTACACTTTATGAACATTCCATCCTTTCCTGATTAGTCAATTCTATCCAAACCCTCCATTTTAAGAAAAGCACCAAGACCAATCTATGTTCACTATTTCATTCCTCTCTGGGATCTGCTGCTGCCTCAATGTATTTTTTTCTCTAGCATTCCCCTATACAAATACCTCCTCTCTTTGCTACCCCTCATCACAGATCCTTTTTGTGTATATTCTACCCCCATTAGAATGTAAGCTTCTTAATAACAAGGACATATTTCTTAGACTGTAATTTCTGGTGCTTGCCACACTTCCTGGCTCATACATAGTATGGGGTTAAGAAGCATATATTGACTTGAATCAACTTGATGTGATCTTCCCACTTGTACTCTACACTGGCCTTCTTTATAGTTCTCAAGCCACCACCCCACCTTTGTCTCCCATATTTGGTTGTCCTCCATATCTGAAATGCCCTCACTTCTCACTTCTGCCTCCTGTCTTGTCTAGCCTCCTTCAACATTCAGTTCTAATCCTGCTTTCTTTAAGAGGCTTTCCCAGCTATTTTCCTGCCTTCCCTCTCAAATCACCTTTTATTTACATAGCGTATACCTTGTATGCATGCATTTGCCTATTATTTCCTCCATCTAATAGTGAACTCTTTGAGTCCTGAGATTATTTTTGCTTTTCTGTGTGTCCCCAACACTTAGAAAATAGTAGGTGCTTAATAAATACTCATTGACTGAATAAATGAAAAACAATGGGATTTCACAGTTCCCTTCTAACTCTACATCCTCTGAACCTAACAAATATGGCATGATGAGAATGCGAATTATTATCACGCTATTCAGTGCTATATTGGACCAGGATAGGGCCAGGCTTTGATCTCTTTCTTGTAGTTCTTTCATAAGAACAGTCTTTAACCTCTTTTTATTTTTTATTTTTTTGGTGAGGCAATGGGGGTTAAGTGACTTGCCCAGGGTCACACAGCTAGTAAGTGTCAAGTGTCTGAGGCCGGATTTGAACTCAGGTACTCCTGAATCCAGGGCCTGTGCTTTATCCACTGTGGCACCTAGCTGCCCTTCTTTAACCTCTTTTATCCCCAAACTTTACCTTATCTTCCTCAATACATTATCTCTTTTATGGAATTAAATTTGATTTTATTTTCAAACAAAAATCAGCCTTCTCTCCCTCCAACATTTCTCTCTTCACAGGCTTCACCCTCCCCACCCCCAATCATTAAAAAGCAAAAAAAAGCAAAAGCCCTGGAAACAGACACATATAGTCAGGCAAAACAAAATTTTCATTGGCCATGTAGAAAAGCCATATGTCTCAATCTGCACCCGGAGACTATCACCTCTACATCAAAAAGTGGGCAACAAGTTTTATCACAAGTCTAAAAATTATGGTTTGTCATTGTGTTTATCTGAGTTCCCTAGTTTCCTCCACCCTTTTTTTTTCATGAGGCAATTGGGGTGAAATGACTTGCCCAGGGTAACACAGCTAGTAAGTGTTAAGTGTCTGAGGCAGGATTTGAACTCAGGTCCTCCTGAATCCAGGGCTGGTGCATTATTCACTGTGCCACCTAGCTGCCCCCTAGTTTCATTTTTTTTAATGTATTTTGTTTTAATCAGCCAAGATACAGTGTCTCAACATTCCACCCCAACACTCCCTGCCCCATTGAGAACACAAGAAAAATAAACACCATTATAAACATATACAGTCAATTAAAACAAAGTTCAACATTAACTAGGTTAATATTTGCCACATCCTGCATTATGAGTGTTCCATTTCTTCCTCACCCTCTTTGGTGAGGCAATTGGGTTTTAGTGACTTGCCCAGGGTCACACAGCTAGTAAGTGTTAAGTGTCTGAGGCCGAATCTGAACTCAGGTCCTCCTGAATCCAAGGCAGGTGCTCTATCCACTGTGGGTGTCAGGAGGTGGGTGTCATGTTTTATTATTATTTTTTTTATTTTTTTGGTGAGGCAACTAAGGTTAAGTGACTTGCCCAGGGTCACACAGCTAGTAAGTGTTAAGTGTCTGAGGCCAGATTTGAACTCAGGTACTCCTGAAGCCAGGGCCAGTGCTTTATCCACTGCGCCATCTAGCTGCCCCCATGTTTTATTATTATTATCCTGGAATCTTGATTAGTCATCACACTACTATGAGTTCAGCATTCCATTCCATTTATATGCTATAACATCTTCATCCATTCCTAAACTAATGGGCATGCTTCCCCCAGATTCTTTGCCACCTCAAAAAGAGTTATGAATGTCATTGTACATCCTTAGAACTTGTTTCACCTAAGACCAAGCTCTCCTTTAATCTAACTTTGCTCTAATTTCCTGTTACCTTTTCTTGAGTTCTTCACATTCCTTACCTGGGTTTAGATCTGAGCAAGAATAGACTGCTGCTGACTTGAAAGCTCTGGTGTCTCAGAGACACATAATTATAAGACTTCCTTTTGGTCCAGGATTCCAAATCTGGCTATCCTTTGAAGAAAAGCCAATATATTAGAAATGAAACCCTGCTTTGTATCTTAGGTCTAAGCCATACCATTGTTGCTGCTGCTGCCTTCCACATTTCCTCCTTTCACTGTACACCTCCCAAGGCCTCCACAATTAGGAACATCACTGCTATGCCAAGAACCCTTTTCTCAAGTCTCTCATTAACCAGTAACCTGGGACTGGGTAGTTGGCAAAAAAGCTACCAGTGGGCCTCTGTCCCCATCATATTGTCTGATTGTCAGTTTATGGGTGCTTTAGTATGGGTTTGAGACTTCTTCTTGTCCAGACTCATAGTCTCTCCTTAGATACTCAAGTGCTCCTACAATTCAGTATGCTCTTGGTGAAACCCCATCTTCAGTTCCCTCAGGCTTCCTTATCTGTCCACCTATGCCAAGAGGGACACAAAGGACTCAGTATAACTTTTTCTGGATTTCTGTATCAGCATTATTCTGTTATATTTTCTAGATCTGTTAGAAACAATACTTGGAAAGAAGCTTACTACACTGCTTCCTAACACTCTACTATCTTGACTCTACCTCTTCTCAATTCATACTCAAGCCCTGTATCATGATTGTCACACAAATCATTTTATTATAAGTTCACAAATTATTTCTAAGCAAAATAATTATGCACAGGTTAATAGATGTTCAAGTTCAGTTTGGACCATATTAGCAGATTGGATTAACTAAATTCCATTGGTTCTGGACCCCCATGTATAGCTAAATGAGTTATAATAAAATCCTGATATATTATGTACCTCTATTTAACTAAAACAGGAAGAAAACTGCAGTGATGCAAAAAAGCTGAAGTCTCTGGTCCTCTCTGAGACAGGTCAAGGTCATTTCTTGCAGGCTCTTTCTGTTCTGGACACCAGTGGCCATTACCATCCTGTCATTTTCCAAAAACTTCTGTAAGCCATTCATAAACTTCCTATTTCCTTCAGTTCAGTTTCTCACATTAGTTATAACCCAGAGCTGAGAACCCTCGTATTCTGGGCTCACCTAGATGAGTTTAATTTTATGGATTAACCCAAAATATTAGTATCTCTTTAAAATGTTATATCATCAACTAGAATTAACTCTGGGGAAGGACAATGTAAAACATGTATAGTCTGTATTTAAGTTCCCACAAATGAAGGAAATTGGATTATCAACTCCCATACAAATACCCAAAGTAACAAATGCCTACTAGGTATGAAATATCCTTTGTTTCACACCATAGGAAATGTAGATAAAAAGGACTCATAGATACCATGAACAAATATGGACCTAGTTGTCCAGGAGGTCCTTCACTCCACCTTCTCTAACTAGCAAAGATTCTGGAAGGACATTGTCCCTAAATTCTTGTATCAGGTTAAGTGGGAGAGCTCCTAAAAGCTACTTCATGATATTAGACCACTGCTATCTCTCAATCAAGAAAATCCACTCTCAAAGCTCTGGTCTCTGACATGTGCATATAAAGAAAAAAGAAAAGCAAAAAGTAGCCTAGAATTTAAGATTTTGATACTCTTCCCACCCTCAAGGAAGTGCATACAGTTCATCATGAGCTGCAACTGAAAGATAACCATTAGCAACTCCTGGGGAGAGAGACAAAGGAAGACATTATTCTATATCTGCTGCACTTTAGGATTTCTCCAAAAGGATGGTAGAAAGGTGAAAGGATAACTACTGTGATGTTTAAAATCTAATGTGTGATTGCCTTATCTGCCCTACAGTGTGGGGGGTAGAACAAGCTAAGTTTACTGATAAATTTGGCAACAGTTTTGGCTTTTAAGAATTTATTAGGGGCAGCTAGGTGGCGCAGTGGATAAAGCACCGGCCCTGGAGTCAGGAGTACCTGAGTTCAAATCTGGCCTCAGACACTTAACACTTACTAGCTGTGTGACCCTGGGCAAGTCACTTAACCCCAAATGCCTCACTAAAAAAAAAAAAAGAATTTAAAGTGTATTTGAAGTTAGTGAAGAAAGAGAGAGTGAACACGGGACTCTGAAAGAATGGAAAAAACCTAGCTCAGATCTATGTGGGATAGACAGAGAGAAAACCTGCCTTCACCTAGCAGCTCATGCTTCCAAAGAGAGAGATTCCTAGTCACTTCACTTGGAAGCCCCCCTGTGGAAGCAGGGCAGTCCCTACACACAGCTCCAAGCTAACTGGCTGGTGCATTGATTGACATGACTTACAGGCGATCTATGAATAGAGGTCACTTCTCGATGCCTGGCAGCTTCTGAATGCTAGTCAAATGCTTTTTCATCAGGGAGACGTAGTCTTTCTCACAATGTCTTTCTCAGCAGAGGGTGGCACCCTGATTCTCACACTCCCCCCTGTGCTTCATGAAGAAACCTCATTTCCTTATATGAAGCAGAAACATTACAGATATTTATGACTAACAAAGTAAAGGGAATGAAAAGAGAGAAAAGAAAATGAGCAGTGCATTAACAAAGGGTAAGGGGGGCACTTCCCTTTAGCAGGTGGACATTACAAACAGAAAAACTAAATGGGGCACTCCTCTTTAGTAAGATGACATTATAAACAGTGTATGCAATGGGGAAAAGGAAAACAGGAAAATGTCCATTTACATCTTTGGAAGTCTTTTCTCAGATGATTCTTGGTATGTCCTCTAGGTGTAATTGTGTAGTGAAAGTCTTTCAGGTGTGGATGCTGATGATCAACTAACAAGCTTCAGCTATATGGTTTTGGGTGTGATTGTAAAGTCTCTCAGGTATTTCAGATAATGGTAATCATATGGAAAGTTTCCTACAAAACTTTTCTTAACACAACTTTAAATAGCTTTGCCAATCACCAAATCAAGCAATGAGACTTCTCAAAAATATGTCTAAGGAAATTCAGAATCTTTTAGAGATTTTACAATTATTGTCCAGTTGTTACACATGAAACATATAATAAAAGCAAAAATTGAAACATTCTCTAAAACTTAATATTACTACACTCCCCCCTGTGGAGAATATATTGAGAAGACAATTGTGATATTAATTTAGAAAATAATTTTTATCTTTGTTTCATCACTTTTTGCATCATCTGCCTAATTATCCTCATGCCATTATGAGAAATTAAAGGATCTAATATAATTGGTAGCAGATGTCAAGGTCAAATCTAACACTGTATTTATCATGACACCTGAGATGGCACCTTGATTCTCACACTACACACACACACACACACACACACACATATACCCTTGATGAAGACTACTTTGAAAAGAATATTTCCTGAGTCCACATCTCTGAAGTCCATCCACCAGGAGATACCAAAGACATACCCCATGCCTTATAAATCAGTGGTTCTTAACTTGGGGTCCATAATTTTAATGTATATTTTGATAACTGTATTTTAAAATAACTTGGTTCTTTTATAATTGTATGCATTTTATGTTATATATTAAAAATATTATCCTGAGACAGGTTTTCTAGGTTTCTCTAAGCTGCCAATGTGGTCCATTATATAGAAAAGGGTATGAACCTCTGTTCGAAAAGAAGCCCACATAAAGTCTCATCTTCCAGTAAGCTTCTCAACTTGTCAGAGACTCCCTTAGTCAATGCATACTTTACACAGTATCTGGTGTATGTGTGGAGGACAACCCCTTCTTGACTTATACTGCCAAGATATTTGCTTTCTCATGTCATTGTTTCTGTCACATGTTGTCTCTAGCTCCTCAGCTACAGTTGTCTCTAGTTGTTTCTAACTACTTCCTATGATAATAGGATGAGAACCCATCCAGATATACCACATGAGATGTAACATCCAGAGTAAGAACCTTCCCCATGTCTCTAATCTCAGTACTTTTGGCTATTTTAGGGAACTCCTCTAGCATAACATGATTGCAAAGCATGCATATCGTATGCCCACTAGAAAGAGTGACAAAGACAATAGAAATGACAATGACAATGGCAATAAAAATGACAAGTCTGAGGGTGGCCTCTCCAAGGATCATCACTGATTGTCCTTCCTTCAGTGGTTATTGAATCCTTACCTTTTTGCCCCTGTTTTCCCATGGTCTCCTTTATATTTTGTTTAGGGATTTTAATTTCCTTCTGTCTGATTCTTTTATCCTACAACTGCTATTAAATTAAATTCTATTACTGGGACAGATACTAATGTAAATGTTGGGCTTAGATATTCAGTGTTTGCATTAAGTAATGATTCTTTTAGTATTGTTTTGTAAAAAACTTTGGTGCATGGAATGAGCAGATGCTGTGACTAGGGCTGATGAAGAGAGTCAACAATCATTAGTTAAGTATCTGATATGTACTAGGCAATGTGCTAAACTCAGGGGATACAAAGAAAAACAAAAGTCAGTCTCTCCTTCCAAGAAGTTCATAGTTTATTGGGCAGGGACACATAGCTTCACATATTTAAACCCTTGTATATACTCTCCTGGTTATAGAGTAGGGTGGAGGAAGATAAAGAACAGTGGTGCCTGAAAGAGAAGTGTAGGTTAGACTAAGAGTAGAAGCAAAGGGGCCAATTAGAAAATTATATGGAGCAGTCGTAAAGGTCTGAATATCATGTTAAGTGGAGTGAAGCTCAGTTCTGTAAATAGGCTGGGTCTGTGATGTACCTCCACATAAATATTACACATGCCTCAAATTTCCCTGAGCTACAGTTCTGGGAACATATTAGGTGCTTAATCAATATTGTGTTGATTGGTAACAGATCGTAGAGACATACATTCTTAACCTACCATGACCTTAATGAAAGGAATTGTTGGTAAATATGATCTTATATACCACTAGAGGTCAGAGTTCTGTTTGAGACATTGAGGGCTTTAACAAGGACAACAAATTATTGGAAATAGCTTGATGTCATTTTTCTGTACTTTCTGCATGCAATTCAGAGGAGAGATCACATATTACTCTTTGATTAGGGAATACATAATTGCCTGTGAGCAGTACCTAATTCATGTTCTTGTGAGAAGTGGACAGAGCAGAGTATCTATAGCAATTAAGATAATTTAGAGGGAGGGGTGAAAATATTTGAAAGATTGTCATATGGAAGGGGGTTTAGATATGTTCTTCACAGTCCTAGAGAGCAGAAATAAAACCACTAAGTAGAACTTTATCAGGTGGCAGATTTCAATTTAATAAAAATTATAACTTCCTAATAGTTAAAGTTATTTAACAGTGGAGTAAACTACTATGTGAAGTAATGAGCTCCTCAACACTAAAAACATACGCTGGAGGCTGAATGAACACCTGACAGACTTTAGGATTATTTCATGGAAAGTCTGTTTCCTTTAACTCTTGATACAGCTAATTTCACAACTAAATATCATTACTGTTAACCCTTATGCAACAGTTATTTCTATGTTACTATTTTTTTGTTGGGGGCAATGGTTTTACTTGGATTACCTGGATGATTGTAGCTGAGAAAGACTGGCCACAGTGTCCCATTCTATTAGTTTATGTTAGAGATGAAATTAATTCATGGTAAGAGATTATCCAAAATATACAAGTCTGAAGCAGGCAGTCATATTTACAATTGGATTCCCCTTTTGTGCATCATCTGGGGAAATGGGTTTATTTTTCACATTCTGTTTAGATGGAAATGTATGACCTTAGACCTAAAGCAAAAATCTTGAATGTGGTCTAGTGAATTGCCCTATTTTCTGCCTTAAAACTCCATTAGTTTGAGAAATTCTCTGGTTCCACTGCAAAATTGCTCAGATGGCTCTGGTACAGGATCACGTAATGTTGTGTTATTTAATGACTTCAAAGGCATCAGGCATTCCATTTTCTTGCCAACTCACTAACCCTCTTCCTTGTAATGATATTGATAAAAGGTATAGCAGATGCACAACAGCTGGCTTGTGAACTTCACCATCTCAGCCATTTCTTGGCACCATCATCAAAGTCTTTCCCTGAATACCGATCTTAATTGATGAGAGTTTCACAATCCCAGGGTTTTAAAGTGTTCAATACATTTCCCTATTTAGATAATTTCAACTTACACAATTCTACCCAATGAATTGTGGATGGTTAGATACTTATAGTTTAGCATTCCTTTATTTTTTATGAGTATAACTTACAAGCTATAGAATTCTTTTCTAATTAGTTAGTTTACAAAGAGATATTTCTTCCCAAGTTTTATCCTAGAGTATAATTTTTATGGCTGAGTTGTAAAACCTTTGAAAATAGGAGTTTATAATAGAAAGTGACAAATCCTAGCTGCAGTTCAACCATCTGCCTTTAATAAATACATGTTCTTTTGCTCCCTGCAAACCCTGACATTTCTTTCCATGACCCAAGGTCAATTTTAAAAAATTGAATCAAAGAACTATGGAAAAAAAGATATTAATGAAGGGAATGTAATTCTGAGTAACAGTTCTGTAAGTTACTCCTGACCACCAACAGGCTTCCTTAATAATAATAACAATTATCTCCATTACCAATTCTCACAGGTCTGAGGCCTCAGTTGGTCATTCAGAACCATGGATAGCAACATACCCTGTTCTGGATCAAAAGGTTAACTTTCTTGACTACATATAGCAAATGGGATATTGAAAGTTTTGCATGACAATCACATACATTTTTCTTAATTCTCGGGTGCCATCTGCTTTGTGTGTGCCTTCGGGATTTCAAAATTCAATGAAGACTGATGATGACATTATGTAGGAGACATTAAGCCTTCATGCAGCTAGGGGACAGTGGCATCTCTCAGAAAGGTATAATCCAGCTTTAACAATCAATCACATTATTGGTTTCATTGTCAATGACTTTCTTTGAGCATTTCCATTCTTTCTTTGCATTTTAAAATAATGATACAGTTATTGGGGTACCTGGGAAGAACTATATTAAGTGAGAGGCTTATTCTGCTTGGATACAGTAGGGAGAACTGGTTATAAATAAGGTAGAAGTTACAGGGAGAGTAGTATATTTCATTCAAAATAAGGAAGGACTTGCTAACAAGCCTCCCTTTTTATGGACTGAAAGAGATATCTTTTGAGCCTGAGAGTTCTAAGTAGCAGTATACAAAGCTAATCATGTATCTGTAATAGTTCAACAATAATATAGTGAGCTCCTGAGAATGGAGGAACCATCAGGTTACCTAACAATGGGTAAATCAGTGCAATCAGAAAATTAAGCAGTTCAAAAATCTTGTGCCAGTCAGAGTGGAATCAGGTGTATGAGAAACTCCTTCATCATTTCCAATTTAGGGGAGATATAGACACCCAGGCAAAAAGAGGAGAGGAGAGGAGAGGGATGGAGAGGGGAGGGGAGGAGAGGGATGGGGAGGGAAGAATTAGGTCATCCAACCAAGAAAAGTGTATATGTCAAGATCAAGGGAAATTAGCTTAACCTCAGATGTATTCACAGCAGAATTAGGTGTTCAATTATTTTAATGCCCATATTGTTTATGGAAGCAATAAGAAAACAAAACTTGTGCTAACTAGTCATTTTTTTTAAATGGGGTTTGTCATTGTTCAGTTATTTCAGTCATGTCCAATTATTCATGACCCCATTTGGATTTTCTTGGAAGTGATTTACTGGAGTGATCTTCCATTTCCTTCTCCAGCTCATTTTTACAGATAAGGAAACTGAGACAAATAAAATGACTTGACCAGGGTCATACAACTAAGTTCCTGAAGCCACATTTGAACTTTTCTCTATCTACTGTGCTACCAGGATATCATTAAAAATGGGTATTCAATGGTAAAGGGCTAGAAGATATGCAACAAATCTTACTATGTGGCTTTTATTTGCAATTTTTCCTCTAAAAATGGTTTAAGTCATCATGGAGCTCAATGTGGACATCAATATCACCAATGTAAAAGCTAGGTTGAGGAATGAAGGAAAAATATTAATAATTGTTCTGCAGAATTTAATTTCTATTAAAACATCAAAATGCCATCAAAAAGGAAAAGGAAATCAGCATAGGAAAGACTGTGTAAGAGGTGAGAATGGGCTTTCCTATAACCAAATTCCTTTTGCCTTTTACTTCTCCCAATAGGCCTAAGTAGCACATAAAATAAGTAGCTGGAGGACAGAATCAGAGATTTGCAGAGATGGAAAATTCCTCTAGTATACTCTAGTTCAACCTGAATGTCAATATGGATTTCCTCTAAAATGTCCATGATGATCAGTCACCCAACTTCCACTTTAAGTAAATGGATGGGGAATTAACTTCCTACATAGGTACCTCATTCCATATGTTAGACTAATGGTAACTTGTTGGGAAATTGTTTCTTACATGGAATTGAAATCTGCACTAATAATTGACAATGACTTCTCCTGGTTCTACTCTCTGGTTCGTCTACGTAATAGCCGTTCAACCAATTGAAGGTAACCATATATCCCCACCTTAGTATTTTCTTGTCCAAGCTAAATATGACTGGTTCCTTCCATTGAAACACTGGTAGCATGGTTTCTAATTTCTTCAGCATTCTAATTGTTCCCTTCTGGATGCAATAAACATATTAAAATATATTCTTCTGAACTAGACACAATACTTCAAAAATGTTCTGACCAGGGAACAGAACATTAAGATATTTATCTCTGTTGCTCTC
This sequence comes from Dromiciops gliroides, assembly GCF_019393635.1. NCBI lineage: Eukaryota > Metazoa > Chordata > Mammalia > Microbiotheria > Microbiotheriidae > Dromiciops > Dromiciops gliroides. The sequence goes on from NC_057864.1 coordinate 108,842,319, forward strand.
TGCACCACACCTCTATCCTAAGTACTAGGAATATAAATATAGGCAAAAGACTTTCCCTGCTCTCTAGGAGGCTACAATCTAATGAGAAATAACATGCAAACACTATGTGTAAACAAGCTACATAGAGAGATAAATTAGGATATCAGCAGAGGGAAGGGGACTAATATTAAAGGATATTGGGAAAGATTTCCTGTAGAAAGGGAGGTTTTAGCTGGTACTAGAAAAAAGCCAGGGAAGCCAAGATGTAGAGATGAGGAAGAAAGGAATGGGGGATATCCAATAAAAATGACCTGGATTGAGAGATGAAGAGTCTTGCTCAAGATACAACAAGGAGACCAATGTCACTGGATTATAGGGCAAAAGGGGGTGGGGGTATACAGTATAAGAAGAGTATGTGAAGAGAGCAAAATATAAGAAGCCTGGGAAAGTAAAAAAGTGATCAGGTCATGAAGAGATTTTAAAAAGCAGAGAATTGTAGATATTGACCCTAAAGCTAAGTAGGAAATTGCTAATAGAGTTTATTGAATAGGGAGTGGCATGGTCACATTGCTTTTAGGAAGATCACTTTGGTAGCTGAGTAGAAGATAGACTGGAACAGGAGAACCTTGATCCAAAAACAGTGAGAAGTCTTTTGCAATGTCCAGGCATGAGGTGATGAGGGCTTTCAACATGGTGATGGAGTGTACAGAAGAGAAGGAAGCATTTCCAGTCTTCTTATATGGAAATGTATGTGTCTGTGTGTAGCACTATTAATTATAATAAGTTTCTAAAGCTCTTCCACGTAACTTTCAAATTCAATTGTTCTTTGTTTCCAAAATTCTCTATGTTTTGGCTATTTTTTTTTAAACTTCAGTATACGACTTATACTAATCTCTAACAAATTACTTTAGGTATAATCTATTATTCTAATTTGCCAAGATCTTTTGGGATCTTGACTATCATCCAGTGTGTCAATTATCCTTCCCAGTTCCATGCCATCTGAGATCCATTTCACTTTCCAAAACAATGATTAAAAATATTGAAGAGGGCAGGGCTAAAGGATAAGGCCCCTGAGGCAAGCTACTATACACCTTCCTCCAGATTGAAATAGATTTGTTAATCACTCCTATTTGAGTCTAATCATTCAACTAATTCTGATATATCTCCCTTTGCTACTATCTAGTGCACACCTCTACATCTTACCATAAAAATATTAGGAAAGACTTTCTCAAACTCCTTGCAGAAATCCAGGAATATATTTAGTCTTTCTCTGATTTAACATTCTAGTAACCCTGTCAATGAAGGATACCTCAAACTCAGCACATTCAGTATGGAAGCTCCTGGAGAGTAGAAATTATTTCATTTTTTATATTGCATGGGCCAGGTCCTAGCACAGTGCCAACCACATAGTAGGGATTTAATAAATATTTGGTTATTGATTGTATAACTCAGTAATAACTGATTGCCCTCTTTATTTTCCTATATCTGTTTTTGTTGTTGTTGTTGTTGTTGTTTTGTTTTGTGCAGGAAATTAGGGTTTAAGTTACTTGCCCAGAGTCACACAGCTAGTTAGTGTGTCCAAATGTCTGACGCCGGATTTGAACTCAGGTCCTCCTGAATCCAGGGCCGGTGCTTTATCCACTGTGCCACCTAGCTGCTCTATTCCTATATCCGTTAAAAAGCATCACTATTCCCCCACTTATCTAAGATTAAAACGACAGAAGTCATTCTTGTGGTAGAGTCAAACCAAGCAACAAACATTTATTAATCACCTTAATATGTTCCAGGAGTTGTGCTATGCACTTGAGAAACAGAGAAAGCAAAACCACAATCCTGCTCTCAAAAAATTACATTGTAATTGGGGAGGGGGTGGGTAGGAGGGCGAAGCATGACACAAATAACAAATATAGAGGATATGTTGAAGGTGCTCTCAGGGGAAAGACATGAATATTAAGAAGATTAGGAATGACTTCTTACAGAAGGTGGGATTTAGAAGAGTCCATGAAGGAAGTAAGGAAGGTGAGAGGCAGAGATTAGGAGGGAGAGCATCTAGTCATGGAGAAGAGCCAGTGAAAATCTTGGTGTTGGGAAATAAAGTATCTTGTTTAGGGAACAGCAACAAAATCAGTATTACTGGATTGTAGAGTATGTGAAGGATGCAAACATAAGAAGCCTGGAAAAGTAAGAAGTGATCGATCATGAAGAGTTTTTAAAAACCAGAGAATTGTAGATATCTGACCTAAACGTAAGTAGGAAGTTTCTAAAATAGAGTTTATTGAATAGGGGAGTGGCACGGTCACAGCTTTTAGGAAGATCACTTTGGTAGCTGAGTGGAACATAGACTGGAACAGGAAGAACCTTGATGTAAGACCAATCAGAAGTCTTTTACAATTGTCCAGGCATGAGGTGATGAGGGCTTTCAACATGGTGATGGAGTGTCTGAGAAGAGAAGGGAGTATATATTAGATATTTCGGGACTTAGCAACAGATTGGACATGAAGAGTGAGAGCATTGAGTCAAAGAGGACACCTAGATTCAAGCCTCAACATCTCTGCCCTCTAAATTCTAACTCCAATATGCTCACTACCTATGTGACTTTGGGCAAGTCACTTCTTGAGCATCAGTTCTTGAGACAACACCTGAGTTCCCTTATATGTAAAATGAAAGAGTTAGTGTAGGTGGTCTGTTGTCACTAGTAGCACAATAGTTAAAATCCTATGGTCTTTTCTCTTCCCAATACAGAATAAGTTGTGAGTTCCTATCTTCTCTCTCTTCACTCTGACCCTTGTTGTCCATTTTTACTCTTGCTGCTTCAGTTCATACCCTCATTATTTCTCTTTTGGACTAGCTTAATAGCATCCTAATTCATCTAAAAGGCCAAATTGGCCATGGAGTCAAGGAAGATCTGGGTTGAAGTGTTACTTTTGACACATAAAGACTGTGTGATCCTGAATCAATCACTTAACCTATCAGGGACCCAGGTAACCTCTAAGATTATAATTTGCAAGATAAAGACTCATCTATTTGGAAGAGGTAGGTTTGTTTTTTCAGTTAAATTCCCTATACATCTGAAATCACAAATGTGTTTTATATCAAATGCTAACTGATATTCCTGTCTCCAGAAATTCTTCCACATCATAGCCAAAATACTCTGTCTAGTATATAACTCTTATCCTACAATTCTCTCATTCCTAAATTTTCAATGGCTCCCAATTGTCTACTGAATGAGGTCTAAATTTCTAGCTTAGTCTATTTTCAACCCCTGGGTATTATGAGAAAATAATTACTAATAATGGGGTTTTAGGGATGACCCTCCCCCCACTTGAGGGCTTAGCTCAGGAACCTTAGCATGATTTCTTTCAAAGCCAGCCCAGAGACCATAAAACATCATACTAACTCAGTAAAGTAGAGTTAGAAGCCACACCTTTTTGAAAGCAACTTTGCCCTCAGAGGTTTGTTTTTTGCAATAGGCCCTGATATCAGCTTGGTACAGCTCATTTTAATATGGACAACCCTCAGGTGACATCAACGAATAGAACTGAATGATTCTAGCCAATTAGCTTTGAGAAGTGTGTAAGAACCACTTCTGTCTGAATCTCAAGAGGCTAGCGCTCTTGCACTTGGGACTCATGGGAATGAGCCACATTTTCTCTTCTCTCTCACTTGGCAAAATGTACTGGGTACTTTAGTAATATGTGAACTTAATTAATAATAAGTGCTTACTACCTAAACTAATAAAATAACCTTTAATTTATAAGTAGCAATATTTTAGAAAACCCCAGCCAATTTCCCCAATAATTTAGGCAGAAAAAGGCTAGTACCCAATATTTCAAATGATACCATATATTCAATATTATTTGGTCTTAATGACACTGGGGCTCAAAAAGGCACTTTGTAAATTTTGTCAAAGAATTAGCAGAAAAAAAAATCTCCAAGATTAAGAGAAATGAAAGAATAAAGGTTTGTTTTTAAAACCAAACCAAACCAAACCTTATATTTAGAACACCAGGCACCTTAAAAGCTTGGACTTGATTATAGTAGCCCATTCAGGCACTACAAGTGACAAAATACAAAATTGTGATTTTTAGTCAATTTTAACCTGTTCTTCTAATTTTATTACCTGTATAGTTTCCCAATTCAATATTATTTTTAGGTTCATCACTTAAAATACTCATTACTGAAAAATATCAGCCTTCCCCATTATGACAAAAATAATAATCTCTTTCCAGCCCTGTCCTCTTGAATTTCCCAAGAAAATTCACACATCTTTCTGGTATGGAGGAAAGGACCAAGAAAGATAACCTTAAAACTGTCATCCTAACTGAGACCTTTATTTGCAAAAGTTATGTTTTTTTTTGTAAGTACTACAGGCAGATTTGTATTCAATGTATTTCGAATCTTACATGCATTTCCTTTATTCCTACCCTTGATCCCTCTCCTCTTAAAATATATGCACTTATTCTCTGCTTACCTTAGGATTTCAATTCTGTCTTCCAGATACTGTCCTGATAGTCTGAATCATTGGCTCTGTTCTCAATAAAGTACGGAAGATGGATAGCTTTAGCACTTTGCTTCAGCTCTTATAAATCTAATAAATGGACCCATCCATATCATCTCTCTTGGAATCCTTCACATTGCCCTGGTTGGTTTTTGTTGCAGATAAGAAAAGGGAATGTTTTCCAGGCTTGATATTGATGAGTCTGAAACTGCTACACTAATAATTCTACATCTATACAACTTTATTCTTATTGTTCAACAAGCAATGAGTGGCATCTCCCTAAGTGAACAACAATGTGGCTCAAGCAATAAGAATCAGGTATTGTCAGGTCATTTGGTGTCTAAGTTATGCTGGGCATTGCAACTCCCAAGTGCTGCTGAGCATTGGAAATGTGTTCCTAACAAATTGCCACAGAATGTTGGTAGCTACTACTCTGTCCTGACAGGCTGATCTGGAGATTAGATAAACTTCCTGAACTTGTTCAATTTTGGTATTGAAAAATGGGAAGCCTGCTTTATAAGAATGAGCCTGCTATGAATAAGCCAGCTTCTAAAATTGGGAGATACAATATGGTTCACCAGAAGAAGGAAATTACAAGAACAGATAGATACATTGTACTGGACTTATTTTGGGCAGGAAAGAAGGGGAGTTAGAACAAAATCTTAGTTGTATTTATTTAGCATATGTTTTGAAAACCATTTTCTGTCCCTCTCCCCCCCACCCAACAATATCACCATCTTCATCAGAGGGTCTACCTGTGTGACCTTAGGTAAGCTAGTTATTGATTAGTCTAGAGGCAAGACCTTTTCTGGAGGCTAAATGAATTTCAGGAGTATGAAGATGGAAAGAAAAATGTTAAATGAACATCAGTAGGAACATTATTTTAGTATGAGACCATGCCCAAGAGAGAAAGAAAGGTAGGGAAAGAAAAACCTTCTCCCAGCTTCACATATAACAGTATCATTTAACATTTGACACATCCTGAAAAATAATACCCAGAACAAATCATTAATTCATGAATTCAATAGGAACCTTGTCGATATTGCTGCTTGATAGTCCATAGCTTATGGATGTTTATTTTTAATAACTTTCCTTAAAACTTCTAAGCTTCCAATGAAGCCTTTGATTTTCCTTGGTTATCTTTTGTTCAAAAACAAAAAACAAAACAAGTATTAAAATGTGCTTTACCCAAGAGAAGGAAAATCTACCTAGATCAATCAATGAACAATTAATGAGCATTTTGTATGTGCCAAACTATATTAAGCACTGGAAATACAAAGATCCAGAAAGGAAATGATTCCCACTCTAAAGTAATAGATAATAATTAAAGTCTAGCCCTGTTAGGATGCAAACTCTAGAGAAGTGTACATTGTCCAAGGGAGATATGTGTATAATATAAATATGTAGAGAATAATTTATGTACATAATAAATACAAAATAAACAAAGCAGTTAAATACAATCCACTGGAGAAAGAAATGGCAAACCAGTAACTTTGTTCAGGAAAAAACCAAAACAAATCAAAACAAAAACATAGACAATATTGGTATCCTCTGGTACATAGGATCAGGAAGAATCAGACATCAGTGAGTGATTGAACAACAAGAAGGAGGAGTTAAATATAAAGTTGTTAGGAGGTAAGTTGCTAGCAGCCCTGGTAGATCATGTAGGCATTTTGAAGAAAGTGGTGCTCCAGCTATGTCTTAAGGAAATGAAGAATATCTATGACTCAGAGTTGAAGAGAGAGCACATTGCACGTATGAGAGGCGGCCAGGTGTAAGTACAAAACACAGGAAGGGAAACTATAAGTTCATGAGTGAGTAACAGAGAGAAAACCACAAATGGAGTCAACATTATTGAATCAAATGAAAAATACCAAGGCAATCTCAATTCAGTGAGGAGATGCAGTTAGCTTCTGTTTGCCCCCTCGGTTTATCACAGGCAATGCCTAGGGAAATCTCTGATTTTTGCAGATGCCGTTCACTGTAGAAGTATGGGAGTTGAAATTTGTTTTTAGCAGAAAAAAGGCTATTAAGTCAGGGCAGGCATTGAGGACATTGTGAGATGATTGAGTGAGGAGGCTCCCTTGCCAGAACTGCCCATCATGAGCCACCATTCAAACATTAGATAGAACCTGGATTTTCTTCTCTTTTTTCTTCTCTCTCTGTCTCTCTGTCTCTGTCTCTCTCTTTCTCTCCTTGCAGAGCAATGGGGGTTAAGTGACTTGCCCAGGGTCACACAGCTAGTAAATGTCAAGTGTCTGAATCTGTATTGAACTCAGGTCCTCCTAAATCCAGGGCCTGTGCTCTATCTACTGCACAACCCAGCTGCCCCTGAAATTTGTTTTGAATAAGGGAGGGTTTCCCAAAAGGTCTTGAAAACCACGTTGGTGGGAGGAGCTGACCCCTATATGTTCTTTTTTTCCCGGGGACCAGTTCTAATGAAAGATGGGCTCCAAATGGAGAGAACTAAGTCTCTACTCAATCACACCTCTGACTTTTCTAGTAAGAAAATGGCTTTATAAGCCAGTTCATTCCCAGTCTGCCTCCCAGGGCCTGTACCTTTATAATGAGAATAGACTAGATAGGATGGATTGCATTTTGCTCAAAATTGAATTATCATCATAATAGCTATGTAGGCCTCCCATCAAGGATCCAATGGTAGAATAGGAGTTAAAGGAACAGTACAAAGGGGGGAGGGGGAGAGAGAAAAATTTACATATAGAGATAAGCATGGACACTCATTAAGGAAACAGGTCTTCACTTCAAAAAGACATGAACTCAGCAGAGTTCTCATTTGGTTAAATATGTAGTGTGTCTGCTTATTTGATGATGAAAATCAGAGAATGGCTATTGGAATGGAAATGCATTTTAATAGACGTTTGAGGCAGGAGCAGGCTCTCCATTCTCGTCTCTATCACACAAGCACCTTCTTGACCATCATTACAGGAAAGAAAGAATATAGACCTTCGCTAATCACCTGTACAGGATGCTGGATGGCCTCTCCCTCCTCCCCCTCAGTCTTTGTGGGTGTTCATTAACCTTGTGGACTTTTCACCAGGAAAGCCCAGCATTCTTGGGGAAATTTCCATATCTGTTAAGAAATGCTGGCTAATATCTAGCTAGCCAGATTCCAGACTAGATGGAAACTGGGAGAAAGCGTATGTATGGTTAAAGGCTCTCACGGGAATGGAAGCTGCAAATTGTCAAGACAAATAAATAAATAAAATAAGAAAAAAAACAAAAAACAAACAAAAAAAGAGTAATTTTTAAAAAGCAAACCTCCCCCCCAAAAAATGGGCATTTATCCCTCTCCTTGAATCTATTTATCTTTTTTTCAAATTGTTACACATATTAAGCCAATGTGCTTAGTTATTTACACATTTATTATCCTGGACACAGATGCAAAGAATCTATCCCTAATTATTAAGCATCAAATCTGGCTATAACAGCTAGGATGAGGTTATAAAGCTAAAATATTAATTTTTTATGTAAGTTATGTCCCTATATCCCCTTAGTAGTTGGGTATACAACTTGGGAATTCACAAAATCCTAGGTATCCTTGAAAGGTTATTTAATTCATTGTCCTGTTAATATAAAAAAGGGGGGAACCCTCTGTCTGATGAAAATGATATCTTTTATTTATTTATTTTTTTTGGTAAGGCAATTGGGGTTAAGTGACTTGCCCAGGGTCACACAGCTAGTAAGTGTCAAGTGTCTGAGGCCAGATTTGAACTCAGGTACTCCTGAATCCAGGGCCCATGATTTATCCACTGCACCATCTAGCTGCCCTAAAAAATGCTATTTTTAAGGAGCTCTAGAGAGGTTTGTGTCATCACAGATATATCGCATCCAAAGAGCCATAGGTATCCAAGTGATTATAGCTATTCTAATCTTCATAGGACTTAGGATTAGAAAGGACTATATAACAATAACAATAGCACCACCAATAATAATCACTAACATTTTTATAGCACTTTAAAGTTTACAAAAATCATATAGGTGGATAATTATTTAATTTCACAACTCTCTGGAGTAGGTGCTATTAATATCCCTATTTACAGGTGAGGAAACTGAGGCTGATAGAGGTTAAGTAACTTGCCTAAGATCACACAGTTAGTAAATGTGTGAGTGGGGGATTTAAACTCAGGTCTTCATAATCTTAATTCAGTCTTCCAGGCACTAGCCAGCTGCCTAGAAAATAGGATTTATGTGGTGCTTTAAGGTTGCAAAGAACTTGACAAACATCCCATTTGATCTTCACAACAACCCTATGAGGGAGGTGCTATTATTATAGTGCATCTAGTCCAAGCCCTTTATTTCTGGGGGTAAGGAACTAAGCCTAGAAAAGGGAAGTGACTTAGCTGAGACCAAACAGGTCCAACTACAATACCATTAGAGTTTGAAACCCAGGATTTCCAACTTCAAACTCAGTTTTCTGTCTTTTTCTTTTTCTTTTTTTTTTTTTTTGTGGGGCAATTGGGGTTAAGTGACTCGCCTAGGATCACACAGCTAGTAAGTGTTAAGTGTCTGAGGCAGGATTTGAACTCAGGTCCTCCTGAATCCAGGGCTGGTGCTCTATCCACTGCGCCACCCAGACTGTCCCTTCAGTTTTCATTAAAAAAAAATCAAGGTGGTTTCTTCACTAATTTCATAATCTTGGTCCTTTCTGCCTTGCACAAAATCAGAGTTTATAAAGGACACTAACCTGGATTAGTATCAGCTCATTCACCCTGTCTTTGATGGCACTATCATCCCATTACAACCTTTTGGCTTGATCCTAGTCATGGATTTTTTTTTCTTTCCTTTTGATCACTTTCATCTCTAATGGTCATTAAAGTCAGCAAGACTTGTACTTCATTTTATCCTAAGCAGATAAATTATGCATTTTTAAGTTAGGAAGGAAGCAAACAGTTCCATCCGATCTTAATGGAGTAGCCAATATCTTTAATTTCCAACAGTAATTCCTGATTATCAGCAAGTGAAGCAGCCTTGCCAAACTCCATATATACTTATTGATATTTGGATTCTTTGTACTGCTGAGATGGTTGTTACTGGCATTGACAACTGTCTCTGCACATGTGTGTAAGGAGAAGGCAGGCCCAAAGGATAGACGACACAAACAAGAGTCCCTTCTTTACTGCTCATGGAAAATATTTGTCTTAAAAAATTACTCTCAGTCCTCCAGGGAATGTGGTAATGAATAGCAACATTTATGGGTGTCAACTGCAACCCTGCTTCGATTTTGACTTTTGTCTAATGTGCATTATGCCTTCATTATTGAGATTTCACAACGTATTTTCAATTATTTATAAGTCTCAAAGTACCACAAAGCCTCTGCCAGCAATTTCGGTGCATGGTACAAATTTAGTTGTGTGTCTAAGCCCATAATAGGGATGAGGAAGAAGATGCCCCTATGGACAGTTAGTGATGGGATCCTGGGGATGCTGGTCAAGGGTGCTAGTTCTCTATGGTAACACAGGTCTACAGACACCAAGATGGGATGTTAGGATAGCCATCACTATTTGAGGGAAGGATGCCCCTATGGATATCAACAATCCTGCAGTGAAACCCCATTCATACCACCAAGTTACCGATTATGAAAGTACTATACAAAGGAAAGCAGGAGGCAAAGTTCTCATGGGCTACTTCTATTACAAATAAAAATATTCCTCCATGTATGATGACCTCACCACATTCTCCATCTCCCTCTCCTTATCTAACTATATCCTGCTTGGGTAGCTCTCACAGGGAGATCTGCTTCTGAAGTCCCAGGCTATGTGGAATTTGAATACCAAGGGTTGACTTTAAAAAGGTTATAAGACATTTCCTTCCCATTATCACCTAGTTAAGCTACTCAGACTCTGACAGGCTAACAGGTGCTAATGGCCTTGGCGTTCTAGCCCAGTTCCCAGCAGGTTGTTTCGAATGGGTCGAGGAGATTGATTTGCATGCAAAATCTCCTCTCTCCCTCATTCCAGTTCTTTGTATTTGGCCCCTTGATTTCTGCTCCCAGATACCTCAGAGTTTGCCTGAAATGGAACAAAATCACATTGGTTCAGAATTTGAATTACACCCCAGTCTGGTTTTTAAGTGCACCCCATTATTTCATCAGCATGTGTGTTAGTGAGTCGGGGGAAGGGAAAGAGAAATAGCAAAGAGACTTTAGAAAGAAAGGGAGAGAGTGATGACAGATGGATGCAAATGTTCCTTTTAGTGGAGAAGAGCAGCTGATGTTGGAGCATTGAAATTAAATTAGTACATCTGTGGCTGGATGCATGTCATTCAAATCTGATACTCTAAATGGGCATCTCGGCTACCTACTGTTTAAACCAACTCCCTTTTCACAGGGCACACTTTCCCAGGTACAAGATGGGTGCCCACATTGTAAAGTGATATGTGACTTGTATAAAATCTACTTAGATAAGAATTGGATTTAACTAGAGATTAGGAATATTTTAGCAATGGTTAAGGCTCAATTGACCAATTGTTCTCCCTGTAGAAGGGAAGAAGGGAAAGACACTAGAAACTTGGAGAAGGATGTTTATGGAGCAGCCTACTGGCCTAATGCCTGAATCTGTTACTAAAGACCCCTGCCCCAACATGGGACCTGTAACCCTGAATGCTGAGGGGTAGAAAATATTTAAAGTACAGTAACAAAAGTCAGTCTGTTTCTGCTGGACAAGGCTACAGGACTGTGCACCATAATGAATCATCTGTGGCCCCTTCTGCCCACCCAAATCCCTGACCAGTGTTCCAGTTTCACATCTCCTTGCCAAGAATGGTTATAACTCTATGGAGTTCCTAGCTCTGTATTCCTCCTCTCTCTAGCCCCAGCCCCTTTCCATTTATTTCACTCTCAATTCACATTCCCCCTTTCATCCACAACATTTAAGGCAACATGGCCTAGTGTAAACTAACATGATTCTGTAGTCAAAGAAACCTGGGTTCAAATCCTACCTCTTATGGGTATGACTTGTATGGCCTTGGGCAAATACTTTTATTTCCTTGGACCTCAGTTTTCTTTTCTGTTGTCTAGGTAGCTTTTAAGGTCCCTTGAAAACTAAATTCATTTATCTCCTATGATCCAGATGCCAAGTTCCCAGGATCTAGGTCTGAATCATAGCGTATAGGTACAGGGTGGTATATGGTGAGTTAGGGAGACATGGGTTCAAATCATCCTCAGACACTTATTAGCTGCAGAGCACTGAGCAAGTCACTTAACTCTCAGCCTCAGTCTCCTCAAATGCAAAAATGAAAATAATAATAGTCCTTTACCTATGAGTTGTTGTGAGAATCAAGAGAGATAAATATGTAAGACATTTTGCAAGCTTAAAGAGCTATATAAATGTTCACTGTTTTAGCTTCAGTTTGATGAGGAGGAGTGAAAAGCAAGGCTCAAGGGACCAAGGATGCTTAAGAAGGCAGCTGCTCTAAGGAGTCTTCAAAAAATCATTTAGGAACAACAGTTTAATTTGTCACCAGACCTGGGCTGGTAAATATAAGGCAAAAGGAGAGGGAGCTTTATTGAAGAGCAACCACTGCCACACAGGATGGCAGCTGGTGGAGAACAGATTCCAAAGGGGAATGCTAGAGGGGTAAGGAACCCCATAACCCCTAGCTCTATAGCAGGCTGGTGGTTCAAATATGCAACAGGATGGACTCTGTAAGCTCCGGCCTCCAACACACATATGGCTCAAGTTATACTTGTTTTCTATAAGGCACTGCCTCTCGGAAGTGAGACAACACAGTCAGGGGTCTGGAGCACTGAAATGCAAGCTGTCTGAATTATCTAATAAGGAATGAGAGGCAAGGGGACTGGGAAACTTAACTATGTGCCACAGCATAAAAGCTGCAGTCAGGGGCAGCACCCGTCTCCTGGGGCCAGTTAATTTGAGTTATATTCATCCCAGAGGTTAAAAGTAGTCAAATCTGGTTTCACCAGCTCACAGTAGTGAAGTGACAATCTCGATTGTCCTCCATTTCACTGTTGCTCTAAAGTAATTATGACCTTTAAGTCTTCCAAATGGCCGGCAGGCAAGTCTCACAAACATGTAACAGTAAAAGGACTTTCCTCACTGTAGATTTGAATTTGCATTAGAAAATAATAAAAAATAAAGATTTTTGAATGCATAACCATAATAGAAATGAGAGGACAATGGTGGGATCACTGGGGAGAGAGAAAGAGAGAGAGAAAGAGAGAGAGAGAGAGAGAGAGAGAGAGTGAGAGAGAAGAGAGAAAGAGAGAGAGAGAGAGAGTTGTCTTTAGTATTTAGTTTACTCTCACCATTATTTATTGAGTACATCCTACATATTGGAAATTTGTCTCTTCCCACCCCTGTTTGAGTTCAACAACTGTATACAACAAACTCCCTTCAAAATGATACAAATAAATATGACTATTTTCTTACTTTTCTCATATTAAAATAATTTGTACTACAAACCTGGTACTCTTAGCAGAACCTCTTCCATCTATAACACAGGAGGGCCCAACAAATAGCTTCAAGGAACTTGAAGAAAGGATAGAAGGAAGCAAGCATTTATTAGCCACCTGCTTTGTCCCAGTTGCTGTACTAAGTGCTTTTTTCCAAATATTATACTCATTTGATGCTTACACAACCCTAGGAGAGAGGTGCTATTTTCATCCCCATTTTCAGCAAGAAAACACTGAGGCAAACAGAGGTTAAGTGACTTTCCCAGAGTCATTCAGGTAGTTAGTATTTGAGGCAAGATTTGAATTCTAGTTTTCCTGACTCTAGGTCCAATTATAATAAAGGGAGAGGGAGGCTCCATGGAGAGTAGCTAAGTGGAATGCTGTTTATGGGACAGTGGAGAGAACGCTGTATTTGTAAGCAGAAAACCTGGGTTCAAATTTCAGCTCTGTTGCTTGTATACTAAAATGTATGACTATCTGAATTTCTTACCTAGTACAGATCCTGGTGGCTATTATCTGCCACCTTTTTCAATGAATACAATATCTAGCTCACAATCTCCTCTAACCCAACTTCTGCCATAATACCAATGGACTTTAATATGCTCTGATGTTCCCTCAATGTCCTAATCTCCTAGCTTTTCAGTCTGTTCCCCTCCCATAACCTATTTCTCCACTCCAGTTCCACAAAGATGGTAATTATCTTGATCTTGGCATCACCTACAATTCTCCTCTTCCACTATCAAAACTTCTGAAATCCCTTTATCCAATCATAACTTTCTATCATTCCATATCTCCCTATGGCTTATTCTTCTGAGATCTACTCTTTGTCCTCACTGTGACTTGTAGTGTGGTCTAACCCCTGTGTATTCTGCCCAGGCTTTCATGCCTCTGACTGTCATCTTTTCCTTTCTAATTTGAAATCCCTAGTGAATCAGCTCAGCTCTATACTAGGTCTTCACTCTTGAATCCATCCATTGCTCCTTGTCTAATCACTGCTAGAACCGTGAAAAACCCAAACCTGAATTACTCCCTTCTTCTCAGCTCCTATTCATGTTATGATGAATGACGTCAGAAGAAGGTCATGTAACTAGCTGATTGGATTCCCTTCAAATTTGTTACATAATCTAACCTGGAACCTCACTTCAGCAGGCCAATTCTTTGTTTCCTTAAGTGATTTTCTATTCCACTAACCACAAAAGCCATTCCAAAATTTTTCCTCCTATCACTCCTATATAACCTTTTCCCTATATCCTTTTAGCTGAGGACTCTGCCCCATACTTGCTGAAAAAATAATGAGGCCATTTGCCAAGATCTCTCTGTTTACCGCTTCTCCTCATCTGACAATATGCCATACCTCACTTCCCAACCCTTTCTTATCATCACTCACCATTTCTTCCTTTAGTCAAGTGTCTGATAAAGAAATAGTTATATTCCTCACCAAGTCCAAACACATACTCTTGGTCTCATCTTCTTCCACCTTTGCCAGCAGATTGTCCCCATTATCACTGCTTTTGTCCCTCTGATATTCAGTCTCTTCTTATTTTTTGGTTCCTTCCCAGGTGCCTCTTAGTATGAACAAATCTCCTCACTGTTAAAAACAAATAAACAAAAAACACCCTTACTAAGTGCCACTATTTTAGCTATCTTCTAAATCAGTCTGATGGCTGACTAAATTTCTTTCAAAAATTTATTTTGTTTATTCAAATATTACTTTTTTTTTGCAGGGCAATGAGGGTTAAGTGACTTGCCCAGAGTCACACAGCTAGTAAGTGTCAAGTGTCTGAGGCCAGATTTGAACTCAGGTCCTCCTGAATCCAGGGCTGGTACTTCATCCACTGTGCCACCTAGCTGCCCCCAAAATAGTACTTTTTAATTCTTGTTTTGATTATAAATAAATACATTAGGAAAAGGACTTTTGTGGTATGGAGAATATGGTAAATGGTATGTATGGGAAAAAGGATTGTGTGCTAGATATAGGACATCAGGTATGGAGGTCATAGTTTCTTTTCTAGAGTTTGGGATCAAAGTCATAGTAATAATTATTGCTAATACTTAAGTAGATTTTGAAGGTTTACAAAGAATTTATATTCATTTTTTTTTCATTTGATATTAATTTTAGACATGAGGAAATTAAGGCTCAAAATATTTAGGTGACTCAAACATAGGCAAATACATGTTTGTGCATATTTGTTTTTGTGAGCTCCTTAAAGCCAGGAGCTGTCTTTTGCCTTTCTTTGTATCCCCCGTGCTTAGCACTGTGCCTGGCATATAGTAGTAGATTAATAAATGCTGATTGATTGGTTGATTATCCTGCATGTTACAACCTTCTCTTATATTGTGATCTCCATGAGGCCAGGAAAGGTCTTTTGCCTTTCTTCATATCCCTGGCATTTAGTACAGTGCCTGGCACATGATAAGAACTTGGTAAATGATTATTGTCTAACTGAAGAGTCGTTAAACTAAGTTAGAAATCAGGAACAGGGCATAATTTGAACTAAGTTCTCTCAAAAAGAGATGTTCATTCAAGACAAAAACCCAAGAATAAAGATAACAAAAGTTTGAGTCAGTTTAGAAAGCAAACAAGCAAACCTGACTTTCAGGAAGTTGGCACTCAAGGAATTTTGATTTGCAGCAGAATTCTTTATATTAAGTTTTTGTAAAATACCCAAAAGGTTGGTCAATGTTTGCTCTGTGAATAGTTGTGCTATGAATCCAATGCTGGTAATCTGTATAAGTGCTCGAAGAAAAGAGAAGGGAAAGGGGTTGAATTAAGTTTGAAATTCCAGTTTTCCTACCAATGGACAGATGAAGACCACGGCATCTGTCAGAGGGAGGAAATAGGAATCAGTTCTTAAGATGATTCTAATGAGTGATTTTAACTGGATCAAGATACATAGGATGATGGACAGCAACTCATTGTTTGATTTCCATCCTTACCCTTCCTCCATGCCTAATTCACTTCATTCTCCTCCCCCAACCAATGTGCGGCATGAGCACGGGTACACACACACACACACACACACACACACACACATGCACACACACACACACACACACACATTCTATGGATAGTCAAAGAAATTTAGTCCCCATCATTCCATTAAAGTCACTTGTTAAGAGAGAGAAAGAGAGAGAGAGAGAGAGAGAGAGAGAAGAGAGAGAGAGAGAGAGAGAGAGAGAGAGAGAAGGGGAAAAAAAAAAACCTTTCCTGCTATTGTCTCATTAAAATGCCACTTTTGAGTCATTAAAAAGGGTCAGGTTCGTGTTGGCTCTAAAACCTTTGACAGCTACTATAATTGCCTGGAGGTCGAAATACCGTGATGGCTCTCACAAGTTTAATTTCATAGTTTCTGCCAACCTATTAACATATACACCAGGGCACAAAAATCTTAGGAAATTAGAGATGGGGAGAAACTGGCTCCATTTACCACTGGAATCTCAGCCACCTTCCCTGAGTCTGGATACATTGTTCCCATAAACAAGAGGCTATTTCTTCTCACAAGAGGGATAGCTGCTCCATTTAAGTGAAGATTTCAATGAAGTACAGGACAGTGGCATGGCCCAGTTTTGTGCCTTCTTTGTCCATCACTGTCACCCCAAATGGCAACTCTATCCATAATTAGATTGGAATTTGATTCAACATATGGAGGTGAAAAGGGGATGAATCTGGGTTATAATAGCTATTTGACTGATTTACCTCTAACAAACACTTGACCTGATTGGGTTTGATATTCCTTTATTATATAGCATGGAATGCTTTTAGAACTCAGTCTAAGAGTATTGCCACCTGACAATTACAATTAACTGTAAATGAGACAGCATGGTATAGTTAACAGTACTCCAGTCAGAAAGAACTGAGTTTGAATCCTATCATAGTTGCTTTTCAGCTCTGTGAAAGTCACAACCTCTCTGAGAAGAAATTTCCTCATCTGTGCAATCAGAGTTTGACTAAATGGTCTCTAAGATCTTTTCCAGCTATAAATCTTATTTGTGACTGTCACAACTACTGAGCCAGGAGCAATCACTTTCTGGTGTCAGTTAAAGACCTTATTGATCACCACAGTTAATGGGCATCTTTTTGCTAGGTAACCCATAGAACCAAAAGCTTGTGGAATCCATGTAACATCTTCAACCAAAGCTGAAATCCAAGCTTAACGTCCTTTCAATAGCAAAGAAAAGACTTCTGATTTCACTTAACTCTTCCTTCCCTATGATGTACAATCTCTTCCTGACATCTCTCCATCTTTTCTTTAACATACGCACAAACCCCTTTTACAGAGGAGAGGTAATTCCCTTCTCTACACAGTGACCTATGGAAGAGCTAGGATATGAGCTCAGGTCCTCTGACTCCAAATTTAACTCTTTTTATTCCATTATGTTATTACAAGAGATGTTTTCTGACCACCTCTCCCTAAACTTAGACTTGCGTTGGTGATTTCCTCGAAACTAAGTATAGAATTTGACAATTTTCTCTATTAAATTTAATAGTAATTGCTTTGGACCACTGCTCTAGGTTGTTGAGAACTTTGGGGATCTTAATTCTGTTATCCAATATGTTACCTATGTCTCTTAGCTTTGCATGATCTGCAAACTTCATTAGCATGCCTTATATGTATTCATCTAGGTCATAGATAAAATATTGAATGATAATAAGGACAAAGCCCTAGGCCACCCCATTCCAGGGATCCATCTAAGTTGTTATGAATGAAATTAATCTATTAATCAAAACACTTTGACTCTGGTTATTTAACCAGTTCTGAATCCAACAAATCAATGTCATCTATGAGCACCTCTTCTCAGTGGGAGTTTACATTTGAGTTGAGTTTTGTACAGTTCTATGAGTTCTCTTCCACGTCTGTCATTTTTTGAATCTACGTCTAGCCACCAATGTCCATTTAGGTATACAGACACTATCTCTTTGGATTATGTTAGGGGAAGGGAGAAGTAGATGAAGAAAGGAATGTGGATCCAAATTTTCTCTAATTCACTTCATTGTTTAGGTTTGGAATCAGCAGCATTGTCTGCCTTTTTCCTTCCTGAAAAAAAAGAAAAACAAAACAAACTTTCACTATTTTCTTTGCAACCCAGAATTTGTATCTTGTCTCTACTTAGATCCAAATGCCTGTTTGTTTTTTAATTCCTCTCCTCCTCACTCAAGGCAATTTAGCAATGGCTATGGGAATAACAAGAAATCCATATGCTATATTGACAAACTCCACCCCCATCACCCACATATTCACCTAAAAATCCAAGTATGGGCATGCTGACTCTCCCTCTTGTCAATAAGCTACCCCAGTGCAGAGCAATAAACCTTTTTGAGGTTGAAGTGCCTATTCTGCAGGTTAGATTAGGGAAATCTCTTCTTGGAGGCAGAGGAATGGATTTTTATGACCTCTAGCTTTTCATTACAGTCCAAGCATCTTAGGATCATGGAGCTAAGAAAGAATTTATAGGCCATCAAGTCTACCCCTCCTCATTTTGTAAATGAGGAAACTAAAGTCCAGAGAAATAAAGTGGCTTCCCTTGGGTCACACAGTCAGTAACTTTCTTAGGCTAGGTCTTTCTGACTGGAGGTACAACACACTAGCCATTGTACTGTTCCAGAATTCTATGGGATAAAAAAACCAGTAGGCCCACCCTCTCTAAATCCTGTAGGCAGTGGAAGTTGGCATTTAGCCCTCATCTTTTTTAAACATTTCTGTCTCTAGTGGCTCATTTTAAACCAGCCAGCTAGCACTGTCACTTGACATTCAGATGGTGTGCTATTCCCTTCATCTTGTCAGCTACAATGATCCTAGATGTTGATTTGGGGTTTTGTATGTGGGGGCTGGATTTTATTCCCTTTACTTTCCTCTTCTCCCATTGCCAAGAGGTGATTCTCCTCCTCTTCCCTTTTCCCCTCCCATCAACCTCCTGATTTGATGCTTTATGGCCGTTTCATCAGGGCCATTGTTAGAAAAAGATGGGTCTTCTCACAATGTGCCCTGACAAATGGCTTCCTCCATCTATAGACAAATCAGCCCAAGGAAAGAGATTTTATTATTGTGCCTGTACCATTATATTCTAAATGTACCTGCTCAAGGCCAGGTCAATCAGCTCTAGTAGGGCAGGGAGGAGGAAGAGGAAGAAAAAAGTACTGATTTTACCACACACACACACACACACACACACACACACACACATGAATTTAAACGTATTCTCTTTTTCTGATAATAGAATGGAGAAGACTTTAACTTTTACAACACATGCCGTCTTCCCTTAGAAAAATCTTTCAAAAAATCATAGGTTTATGGGGATCGCTAAATATCATTTAATCTTAACTGTGTCTTGCCTGTATTGCAATATCACCTAAATTATTCCTAGAGAGCTGGGATTTCTTTCATTTTTAAGCATCCTCAGAAAATAAATTATAAAATTTATTGTTGTTCAGTCATTTAGTCATGTCCAACTCTTCATGACCCTGTGGACTATACTTTCCTTGGGGTTTTCTTGGTAAAGTTACTGGAGTGGTTTGCCATTTCCTTCTCCAGTGGATTCAGGCCCAGGGTCACATAGCTAGTAAATAACTCAGGTCTTTCTGACTTCAGGCCCAATGCTCTATCCACTGAGCCATCTAGCTGCCCCAAATTATAGAACAGTCAAGGAGAAAATGAATTCAATGGGACACAATAGAGATATAGTAGAAATGAGACTAATCTGGAGGTCAGAAGATTTGGATTCTAAGCCTGCCTTGGGCACTAACCTGCTGTTCAACCTTGGAAAAGTAACTCTTCCCTCTATTTGAGTCTCAGTTTCCTCATCTATAAAAACAAGGACATTAGACCAGACTATGCATTTTGGTTTTGTCTTTGTATGTCTGGCATCCAGTATGGTACTTGGAAAATAATGGGTACTTAATAAGTAACTCTTTTGAACAAATAAATGAATCTCCAAAAGTCCACTTTAGTCCTTCACTTTACAGATAAGGATATTGAGGACCAGAAACCTTATGTGACTTGCCCAACATCACACAACTAGTTAGTGTCAGAGCTTGGGATAAAAACTAGTCTGTGGAGGCCCAGTACAGGTTTTTTCCCCATTATACCAGTGTCTTAGCAACACCCCCAATTTCTTACAATCATAGATTTGGGGCTGGAAGGAATCTAAGAAGTTACCTTGTCTAAACCTATTATCAGACAAAGTCTAGGGAGGTTAATGAATTTGCTCAAAGTTAAACAGAAAATCACTTGTGGAAGTCAACAAGTCTTTGGTGTTTAGGTCTTTGGACTCCAAATTCAGCCTTCATTCCACTGTCCCACATATTCTCTGACATATAATATGAGGCACCTAGGTGACACAGTGGATGAAGTAACAAACCTGATATCAGGAAGACCTCCATTCAAATCCAACCTTGGACATTGACTAGCTGTGTGATCCTGTGCAAATCACTTTATGCTTCTCAGTTTCCTTATCTATCAAATGAGTATAATAATAGTACCTGCCTCTTAGGATTATAAGGATAAAATGAGATCATATTTGTAAACTCTTTGCAAATATGAAAGTGTCATATATGTGTTAGCTTTTACTATTATATCTAATTTTCTCTTTCCTCTATATAAGTTTTGAAGAGTCAAGAAATTATTCTTACTAATTTCATTCTGCTTTAAGTTTCCTTTTCCTTGGTCATCTCTGGAAATACATGATTTACTTAAAAACATTTATTAGAATCCTTCTATTTCCAAGGCATGCTGTTAGTCCCCAAGGGGAAAACTGATCCTCCCCTCCACCCTGCTTTTCTTTCTTTTAGTCATTCTCAAGCCTTCTATGATATGAAAATCTATTTAAAATGTCTCCTTGAGAGTCCTGTGAGCATTTTGCTTGACACTAGCCCCATCAGATTTATTTAATGAGTTTCGGAGACTGTTTGTCTTATGACTATAATAACAGAAGCTCTGCCAGGGAGGCCATTAAACTTAGAGCTACTCAATGACCCATGTCTCTCACTGGACTCTATCACCTAACTCCCAGACAAGACAAAACCCAAGGAACAAAGTATTTATTCTTTATGTAGTCAGTTGCTTCTCCTTACTGATCTAATATTGCAAAGGGAAACAAACTACATTGTCTTTCCATTCTTTTAATTTATTTTGGGAAGTGAATTTTCTTCAGATTGGAAAGATATTTCAATTTCACAGATGGGAAACTGAGGACAATATTGTGTCAGAGTTGCTGCCTGGAGAAATATGTCTGGCTTATAGAAACCATTTATTCCCATACTTAATCCTTATTTTTGGTGGAATATTCTCTAACTCAAACTATCCAACAATAACAACTTGGTTTTTGAGGGGAGTGAAAAGCAGTGATCTTAGCAAACCTATGAGAAAGCATTTCAAAAGTCCTGCTTGGTTGAACCTTGATGGTGGAGATCTTAAATCAAACAAACAATAAACAAAGATTTATTCAGTGGCTGATAAACACTTAATAACTGTTTTACTCTTTTCTGTGTACCAGGTACACTGCTATGCCCAGGGAATAAAAATACAGATATAAATATGAAGAATGAAACAATTTCTACTGACAAAATATCTGTATTCAAATACAAGCCTTTAAAACAATGATCTAGCCTTCCTCACTACATCCTCAGAAAATGGACACTCAACTCTCAATTATAATAACTCATCCATATAATGCTGTAAGGTTTACAAGGCATTTTCCTCAAAATAACCTTGTGAGGTAGGTGGTAGAAATATCCAATTTTACAAATGACAGAACTAAAGACTAGTGGCATGCCTATGGTCACTCAGCTAGTAAGTATCAAAGCCATATTTAAAACCAAGAATCTATTGGTTCTTGAGTCTAAGGCCAATTCTCCTTTATGTCACCATTTTCCCTCTAACTTTCCTAAAGGAAGGAAGTTAGAATGTGGATTATGTATAATGGTGGTGATTTTAAAAAAATTATTCATGTTTAGCAATACCTCATTCATCTGACATTTTGGGGGAATGAGATGTTCTGCATAAATGAAAACCTGAATCTTATAGCTTTAAGCAACAGTGTTTTATTGTCCACTTTAGCCATTTTTATAGACTTTCTTTTTCTACAAGACATTAAAGACTTCCTTGACTTCATAAGAAACCATGGTGAATAGAATTTAAGCTTTTCTGAATGATACTATTATGCAGGAATATATACACACATATATTATACACACATCGTAGAGGGATGTGATGTGCATGTGTGTGTGTGTGTGTGTCTGTCTGGCCAGCTGAGGCCATAAGTACTGTTAAAGAAAAGAGCCTATCCCTTTCCTTTACCTGCTATCTCAATTTTCAATAGGGAAAATGGATTCCTGAATTCTGACATGTATTCACTCTTCAAATACATTCCAAATATTGTAGGAAAAGTTGCTACATGTAGAGCTACACATTATTTAAATGGTTCTGAGCTCAAAGTCTAAGGGGTGTTTTCAGCAAGGGAAAAGTAAACAAGATAAAGGTACACAACATACAAACATTAATCAGATATGAAAAAGTAGTTTATTCCCACACAGAAAAGGGAATGATGAAGAATAAAATTAGAAAAAATCCCAAATTGTTAATTCAATCAGTTAGAATAATGATATTCAAGCCTAATTACAACATAAACAGTTTTTGCAAGGCTACTAATTTAGCAGTTCACATTTCACCTTTGCTGAACACAACCTGATCAGTCACCAAATTGGAACTTCTTTAAGAGGGCTTCTTTCTTCAATATCAATGCTTTCATTATCATAAGCCTCACCTTGGTACTCCTGATGCAACTTCATCTGGTCCACGAAAGTCTGTTCTTGTCATTGGAACTCAGAGGTCTTTTAGGCCCCACTGAAGTTCACAGGATTGAAGTTATATTGAAGGGAGTGGGCTGGGTGGGGGGAGGAGAAATAAGAAAGCCCAGGGCCTTTGGTACAAGGCTGACTAGTTGAATTCACATTTTATGTGGGGAGTAGGGCCCAAAGAACCATGGCCCTGCCATAAATCTGGATTTGGGAATGATATTTCTTTCCTACATGCTCACCTCCCTATCCCCAAATTGGAGTCATGTCTTATCTTCTTGAATACTAACTACAAGTCAGTAGCATTTCTGATTCAGCAACCAACTGGGGAGACTCAACCCAGAGATGAGTCGGACATAACCAGAAGCAGGCATAGGATATCTATATCTACTCAAGTTTATCCATAGTTACCCAGAGCCAGTTATAGAAGTGGGTAGTTTGTTATATGTGTTATATGGACCCAGATGGCTCTAGAGGAGAGAGAGGCTAGTGAATTTGAACAGCCCTGCTTTACTTAAGCCCAATTAAATGAAAGTCATGACATCACCCTGATGTCATGGACCTCTTCAAGAATGAAGGACAAACAACCTAATCCAAAAAGGAATAAAGTAAGCCAAAACTGGGGATAGGAGGGAATGGCAGAAAAGAACAAATCGGGGGGCAGCTGGGTGGCGCAGTGGATAGAGCACTGGCCCTGGAGTCAGGAGTACCTGAGTTCAAATCCGGCCTCAGACACTTAACACTTACTAGCTGTGTGACCCTGGGCAAGTCACAACCCCAATTGCCTCACAAAAAAAGAAAGAAAGAAAAGAACAAATGGAAAGGAACATACATCCAAAGCAACTCAACTCCAGAACTGTAGGCCTTTGGTATCCTTTCTTATTCCAAATCATTCTCAGATATTCATCATGCAGCACAAGGGAAGTGATAGATAAGTCAGTCAATCAAGTAGCATTTATTAAGGGCCTACTATGTTCTGGGCAATTGTGCTAAGCACTCTACTGTTTTGCAAGCTCTTCATAGGGTACAACAGAAATCATGAGAGAACTAAGGGACAAGATGTTCAACTGTGCTTACTCTCTCTGTGGTATGCATCTTCACTGAAAAAGTTAATACATTGCTCAGCTAAGTCAAAAAGGTCCCTTGGTGGCTGTCCTGGCTCCTTACCAGTCTTGGTTACTTCTGGCTAGGCCAGACACTTGGCAGATAAGGCCAGGTAGACAATACAACTTCTGGGCAGCTGCTCCCCCAGGCTGAGCTGGGAAGTTGATTTTGCCACTAGACCCTTCACATGGTGTAATGTCTCTGTTAGACATGTCAATTCAACAACCTCCTAGATTTCTTTACTCATCAATAGTCAGACATAGGCTCTTCCTCTTTTGGCTACATTCTAGACTGAGTTGTTCTACAGAGCCAGCGTAAGGACAATTAGCTTAGCAGGATTGGTTTTTTATTCTTTGAAAGATAGGTGGCACAGTGAATAGAGCTGGGCCCAGAGTCAGGAAAACCTGAGTTCAAATGTGCATTCAGACATTTAGTAGCTGTGTGACAGGAAGCATATCTACTTAGCCTCTCTTTGCTTCAGTTTCCTCAACTGCAAAATGGGAACAATGATAGCCCTTACTTTATAGCATTATTGTGAGGATTGAATGACATTACATTTCTATCACTTAGCACAGTACCTGGCACATTGTAGATGTGCCTAGCACATAGTAGGTGTTGTGTAAATACTTATTCACCCACTCAATTCTTCACCTCTAAAGTTGTTTTTCTCCTATCAGCCAGAGATTTGAGAAGTCTTTGCCTTCCTATTTGACAAATCCTTTGGGATTCAAAAGCATCTAGGTAAGATATTTCTTTTTTCTTCACTAGGTGATTCAATTCAATCAGTTACAACTCCCATAATCCTTAAGCAATATTATTTAAATGAGGATCTAGGGACAAAGTTGTTCAAAGCAGTCTTTGCCCTGAAAGCAAGTTCCTAGTCTTTGAGGAGGTTTGTTCATACAGACTTGAAGGCTCTCACCCTTTCTAGGAAAGTCTATTTTGCATCTGAAGACTTACCTTTAAATATTTCTGTCTTTCAGCCCCAGTGCACACACCTTAAGCTTTTGTTTACACCCTCCCCACAGTGAGAAATTTGCAGTCCCTGAAAATAAACTTGAAAGACAACAGGATATCTGTATGTGTTTCAGAATTTTGCATTTCACATAGTTCACATGGTTAACACAGGTTAAATAAAGGACAGTGTGCTTTAAGCATAATCTTAATTGTATACAATCATATAGCACACATGAGAAAGTTGCATACAGTAGTCAAATATCTATATATATATGTGTGTGTATATATATGTGTGTGTATATATATGTGTGTGTATATATATGTGTGTGTGTATATATATATGTATATATGGCATGAACATGTAGTAAATTGACATGTAGCAATGAATACGCAGAATATTTAGAGAAGTTTATATCATTCTACCATGGATATTTGTGATAAAATAATGGAATTTGGCAGACACCCATGGGTCCCACCTGATTGATTTAGTATTGTTTGAATTGGGTGAGAATGAGAAACTGAGTACCTACTTAAGGATGATTGGATGGGAACCACACCTGGCTGGCCCTGAGTGACCTTGTTCTCAGAGGTGATGTACTACTGACATCGGCAAGAGACCACTCTCAACCAATCAGCTTGAAGGACTTCCCTTTTGGGGGAGGGAGAGAGGAACTAGGAAGTGGGCACTCGCTCGTGGAAGGAGTCTCTTTTTGGTGAAGAAGAGGCGTGTGGCGAGAGAGGGAGAACAGGAGTCCCCCTTGTCGTTTGGGACATTATCTTGGTGGCAGAATTTCACATGGACTGCTAGGAAAGGAAAGGTTTCTATCTCTCTGGCTATACTGAATAGATCCAATCTTTAATAAATCCTTAAAAGCCTAAACTCTTGCTGAATTTATCAATGATTTTAGCCAAGACTGGGAGGGGCAGATTAGGACCCACATTTAGATTTTAAACAACACTATTAAAACTACACTCATGGTAAATATGTGTGTATAAATACATGTATATACATATTCATATGTATATGTATACATGCACACATATATATGTGTATAACTATAGCAATAATTCATTGTAAAATACAGTATATAACAAAATATATTGCATCGGTCTATACTCCATGCAATTCATTAATGAATTCATTCTGGCTTTATGAATAACCATCTCTCTTATTTCCCCTATTGCATTTTAAATAATCCTGGTTAACAGCCAAATAGACTTGGCATGTCTTCAGAGACCTCTTGCTTCTGGGTGGCTCATGCTAGCTATCACAGTTTCCTATGGATGTATTCTACCACTGGGTTATCATTTTGACTCTGAGTTGTCTCTAGGTTACATTTTTCATCTTTAACTGAAGAAGAGTTCTGCTTCAGTTTAGATATACTTGGTTGAATTGCAACTCCCTAGTTTGTACATATTCTAAATTTTATCTTCATTAGAATCATCTATTGAATTGAGCTTTTATTTGCTCTGTCAGCATCCTCCTCAACATGACCATCACCACCACTACTAAGATTTACATAGCACTTAATATTTTCCAGATGCCATGCTAAGTGCTTTACAATTATTATCTCAACTGTTTGGTGGGCTCTTCTTAGTGTCAACTTTGCTGGCTATCCATCATTAATGTCCATTGACCCATTAGGGTCTGATTAACTATCTACCGAGAAAGTAGTAAACACCCCCATGCATTGCTTTCATAGGGCCCTATTCATTCTCTGGGGCTAATTTACAAAGATGATTAGCAAGTTACATTTGTAAATACAGGTGCAACCTGTGGTATCGTTGTTGGTGGCATTGGACATATGCACTAAAAATGTCCCATGCTGACTAGAATGAGATTTCTGCTCTAATTTCAAGTTCCTTAGTATACTGAGCACTATGCATTTGAAATGCTCAGACTGTAGGTTTCCCTAAGGGTGGTAAAGTATGGTCCTAAACTTCTTGATTCTTGCCAAAGCTAACATTTCCATAAGTAGTTTACTTTCAAAGTCTTTGCCTTGATCAGAGTGAATTCTGGCTGGGAAGCCATATATTGTGAAGTATATTTCCCATAACACCTTGGCAACTGTAGTAGCTTTCAGGTTCTTGGTTGGGTATGATTATGCATACCAAGTGAAATGGTCATTCACCATTAGAATATGGTTCATGTTCTTAATGTCTCTATCCAGAGCAAAAAAGAAAATGCATACAAGTTCCAACAATTATCTAATTAGTATTTTTACTCTCCAAATATACCACAGGAGTTAGTGACACTTTGCAAAGAGGAAGAAAAGAGGGGAGGAAGAAAGGTGAGAAGGTGGGAGAAAGGGACTTTTTACCATAAAAGTATTTTATTATTTTCTAGTTACATATAGAGATAATTTTCAACATTTGTTTTTATAAGATTTCTAGTTCCAAAATTTTCTCCCTCTCTCCCTTCCCTCATCCCTCCCCAAGACAGCAAGCAATCTGATATAGGTTATATATGTAAAAT
Organism: Dromiciops gliroides; assembly: GCF_019393635.1. Taxonomy (NCBI): domain Eukaryota; kingdom Metazoa; phylum Chordata; class Mammalia; order Microbiotheria; family Microbiotheriidae; genus Dromiciops; species Dromiciops gliroides. The sequence goes on from NC_057864.1 coordinate 108,869,554, forward strand.
CACATTAAACATATTTCTGCATTAGTTATGTTGTGAAAGAAGAATCAGAACAAAAGGAATAACCTCAAAAAAGAAAAA